>NC_090362.1:9336512-9667137 GCF_035084215.1 Heptranchias perlo | reverse complement strand
AAAACCTTGTGTAGGGCATGCACTTCCTGCCCACAAACCTTACTTCCTGTTGTCACAACCTCTGGTCATGCTTTTGTGCCAATACTTACAATTGGAAATTGTGATGTCAACATCTCCCAATCAATTTTTCAATGTCAACTGTCACAATGCAATTGCAGGCTCTGGCCACTAAGTGGCCCTGTGGAGGGAGTTTCTGACATTTCTCCCCCAACTCCATCGCCATCTTGCACATAAGAAAACATATTCATCAACTGACTGTGGGTGATACCATCGAAAATTTACTAGTATGTTATAAAATCATAAATTCATTTATAAAGAAGTGTTTTATGAATTCATTACATGAACTACACGTAAAAATCCTTTCCCTTTACTGTTTCACAGTTTTAAATTCGAGATGAGGATATTGAATTATAGGATTCCAGTAATACTCACCATCTTTGGCCAGCTTTCCTCTGTAAATCTGCTCAATACTGAGGGCACTGTTCTTCCCTGACAATATCAGATGTACTGCAGCAAGTAGACTGGAAGTTTGAAGCAGAGTTTTGCAGGTATGTGGGAGGAACGTCTCTCTATTTATGGCCAGTCTGTGGATTTAAACAGAAAAAATGCCTTCTTTCTAAAAGCTGATCTACAATTTCTAAAAGGAGGACATTAAACTGTAAGTACAGAGGCCCTGCCTGCCCACTCAGGAGGATATAAAAGATCCCATGACACCATTCGAAGAAGAGCAGAGGAGTTCCTGCTCTGGTAATATTTGTCCCTTCCTCTTCCTTTACCCTCCCAACCTTTCCCTGGCTCTGTACTCTCTTAAAAACTGTTAAATCTTTCACTTCTTCCAGTTCTGATAAAAGGCCGTCAACCTGAAATGCTATCTCTGTCTCTTTCTCCACAGGTGCTGCCTGACTTGCTGAGTATTTCCAGCATTTTCTGTTTTTATTTCAGATTCCCAGCATCCGCAGTATTTTGCTTTTGATTCGCTAAAAAAAATGGTTACCTGATCATTTGTCGCATTGCTGTTTGTGGGACCTTGCTGTGCGCAAATGCGTTTCCCTACATTACAAGACTTCTGAATGATACCAGGGCTTAGGGGGTTAAATTATGAGGACAGGTTGCATAAACTTGGCTTGTATTCAGTACAGAAGATTGAGGGGTGATCTGATCGAGGTGTTTAAAATATTAAAAGCATTCAATAGGGCAGATACAGAAAATCTATTTCTTCTGGTGGGAGAATCAAGAACTAGAGGACATCATCTTAAAACTAGAGCCAGGTCATTCAGGAGTGAAATCAGGAAGAATTTTTTCACACAAAGGGGAGTAGAAATCTGGAAAGCTTTCCCCCTAATGGCTGTGGATGGTGGGGGACAATTGGAGCTTTCAAGACTGAGATCGATAGATTTTTTTTGGGTGAGGGTATCGAGGGATATGGAGCAAAGGCGAGTAAATGAAGTTGAGGTACAGATCAGCCAAGATCTAATTGAATGGCGGAACAGGCTCGAGGGGCTGAATGGCCTCCTCCTGTTCCTAAGTTCCTAAAGTACCTCATTTGGAATGTCCTGAATTTTATCCAAGGTGCTATAGAGATGCACGTTGTCAATTGAAGGGTTAAAATCAGCGACATAGCTAAACAGAAGGGATTTTGTGGTTCTAGTGGTTAGCAATGACTGCTCTGCTTTCTCTATTGGAACGTAGTTATTTGAAAGCTTTTAAGTGTATGGACCTGTTCATTTGTATCAAGGCAACATTTTCCATTCAGCCCAATCTTAGTCTCTACTGCAGTTTTAGTCTCGGTAGATAAAATATTAAATACAGTAAAAGCAATTTAATGTCTGGAATTGGAGCATATTGTTAAATATTTTAAAAACTACCGTGTTCCTGAAAATGTTATTTAATCAATTTCTATGAATAAAAATAAAACATCTGACCACATAATTGAAACAATTCAAAACATTTTTTCAAAATCCACATAAATTTAGAAACATTAAAAATCTATGCATTTTTTATTTATGCTCCTTACAGCTAATTTTACACTGTGTTTTAAAGGTGCAGTGCCCTAAAATAAGGAATGTTAAGTGTTTTGGCCTGAACAGTTCCATTAACAAAGACATAGGTAGGAGTCGTGAATCAGGTACAATCTCAAATTCAATGTGAAGCCAATTGTGGGGAGTTAGATGGAAAGTTTTATACTGTGTGATCTGATATGCCTGTATGATGTTTGCTGTGTGGTATATTAAGTTTAGTGTGTGTTACTTGGTGTGTATGTGTGCAATGCATGGTTACAGTGTGTTGGTGTGTGTGCAATGCATGGATATAAAGGGCTAGAAATTGGGCTATCTAGCACCCGTTGTTTCGGCACTACGCGGCCTGCTGAACATCCAAGATGGCGGCTTGGCAGTTCACGCACGTTGCCAGCGTGACGTACGCCGGACGCCATCTTGGTATAGGTATTGGCACAGGCGCAAATACTGAATGTCGGCAGCATGTAAAGGAAGGAAAAAATGGATACAATCAGTGTGCAACGCTGATTTAATGTGATAGATACTATTTTGGAACTTAACACTCAATTCAATGCACAGTTTTAACCCCGACCATCTGAACATGTCTTAGAGTGCCTGGAGGACCCCCACCAGCACTATTTAAAGGGACCATGCAGGATTTACAGGTTAGTGGCTGAATTATTGCTTCTGGCTGCCGAGACATTTGTAACTGTTTTTGGAGGTCTCCTATACTTGAATATTAGGACTAGGGGACATAGCCTAACATTTAGAGCCAAGACCTGCAGGAGTGAAGTCAGGAAACACTGCTACATGCAAAGGGTGGGAGAAGTTTGGAACGCTCTTCTGCAAATGGCAGCTGATGCTAGCTCAATTGTGAATTCTAAATCTGAGATTGATAGGTTTCTGTGAACCAAGGGTATTAAGGGATATGGGGCTAAGGCAGGTATATGGAATTAGATCACAGGTCCGCCATGATCTCATTGAATGGCGGAACAGGCTCGAGGGGCTAAGTGCCACTGCCACTTGCTGCCTCCTGATATGAGCCACCATCTCCTGCAAGAAAGCGGGATGTGTGCCTGTCATGGTTGAATAGCTGCCAGTGTGTGTGGCCTGTGAGTTGTGGGTGAGCGGCTTGCAACAGTGATAATGTGTTAGGGTGAGAGGAAGCATCTGATTGGAAGAGTTTGTTGGTATGTGGGGGATGGGGGGTTTAGTGCGTGGTGCAGTTGGTAGGAGACGCCACTTGACAGTTGACCTCACTCACCTTGACCACTCATGTCAAAGCATTGAACTTCTTCCTGCACTGCATCCATATTCATGATGCTGAGCGCCTGGCATTGACTTCGTCCTCCACTGGCTCCCACTGCCTTTTGGGTATGTGTCTGGAGGGCCTCTTCCCCCCCCCCCCACCATGGATATAGGATGTCCCTCCTTCTGTCCACCTCTTGCACCAAGTCCTCCAGTGCATCAGCTGAGAACCTTGGTGCACGCACTCTCGCAGGCCTGGTACAAACTCAGATCGGCAGATTGGTGAGGTCTGGAGTGCAGATTGGGGGATGTGGGATTTAGTAGTGCACAACCTTTATTTAATGTTTTAACATAACTCATCAGTGTGTAAACATAGGGACGGGAGCTGCATCTGTGTTTTACGTGTGTGATATCTGATCTCTGTTCAGACTCCGCGCAGATAGCAGACTGTTATTTTTAGCAAATAACAGGTACCGGCTACCTTTAAGAGATTTTAAGAGACAGCCTTTAAGAGATTAGGACTCCCCCCTACTGGTGGAAAGTGCGAATTGCATTGAATCCTCGCATTAATGCTGATTTCCAGCACAGATTGCAGGTAAGTCCTCAGGCCTCATGAAAGTCACGTCCTGCCTGCGCAGGGGCCATTGAGCGCGGGGTAGTAGCGGATCGTGCTACCCCCGCCCAATAATAGGCCTTATCGAATTTTTTTTTTTCCCCCAGCGTGTTGGTGTGTGTGCAGTGCGTGTATACAGTGGTAGGAAGAATAAAGAGGCCACATACTGCTTGGATAATAAGAGTCTAAATGGGATAGAGGGGCAAAGGCATCAAGGGGTACAGATACACAAATCACTAAAAGTAGCAACGCAGGTTAATATAAAAGCAAACCAAGCACTGGGGTTCATTTCTAGAGGGATAGAATTGAAAAGCAGAGAAGTTATATTAAACTTGTATAGAATCTTGGTTAGATCACACTTGGAGTACTGTGCACAGTTCTGGTCTCTATATTATAAAATGAATATAGAGGTACTGGCGAAGATGCAAAAAAGATTCACAAGGATGGTACCAGAAATGAGAGGTTACACCTATCAGGAAAGATGGAACAGGCTGGGGCTGTATTATCGAGAAAAGACTGAGGAATGACCTGATAAAGATCTTTAAAATTATGAAGGGGTTTGATAGGGTAGACGTAGGGAAGATGTTTCCTCTTGTGGGGGAGACCAGAACTAGGGGCCATAAATATAAGAGAGTCACTAATAAATCCAATAGGGAATTCAGGAAAAGCTTCTTTACCCAAAGATTGGTAAGAATGTGGAAGTTGCTACCTCAAGGAATAGTTGAGGCAAATAGGATAGATGCATTTAAGGGGAAGTTAGATAAACACATGGAGAAAGGAATAGAAGGACATGCTGATGGGGGTAGATGAAGAGGGGTGGGAGGAGGCTCATGTGGAGCATAAACACCGGGATTGACCAGTTGGGCCGAATGGCCTGTTTCTGTGCCGTGTATTCTATGTAATTCTATGTAGTGTGTTGATGTGTGTATAAGTAAACATAAGAACACAAGAAATCTGGGCAGGAGTGGGCCATACGGCCCCTCGAGCCTGCTCCGCCATTCAATAAGATCATGGCTGATCTTCGACCTCAACTCCATTTTCCCACCCGATCCCCATATCCCTTGATTCCCCTAGAGTCCAAAAATCTATCCATCTCAGCCTTGAATATACTCAACGACTCAGCATCCACAGCCCTCTGGGGTAGAGAATTCCAAAGATTCACAACCCTCTGAGTGAAGAAATTCCTCCTCATCTCAGTCTTGAACGGCCGACCCCTTATCCTGAGTATGCCCTCTAGTACTAGACTCTCCAGCCAGGGGAAACAGCCTCTCAGCATCTTCAGGACAAGTGATGTGTGAAGCTTCTCTGCTGCAAATTCCATACAAAGTTCCCATATTGACAGGGAATGTTGAGGGGTAGCTACAGGGCTGCAGGAGTGGTCCCTCGTCATAACGGAGACCAACCTCAGTCTGATCGGCACGAGCTCTACTCATCCGTGCTTCAGTGCATGTGCAGGGCACTGCTCCATCACTGGGTACCTTTTAATGTTAGGGGAGACTGAGTAATAGACCAGTTGGGCATTTTTAAAGCGTGGTATTAAAAGGTGGAGTTATACTGCAGATGGTGCGAACTCAGACCGATGTAAGACGGCCCCTTTGAGGGGATCGCACACCATTTGGATTCAGTGAACTCAGGTGTGATGCCTGACACACATCACCACTTCTCATGTCGATATATACCTGACGCTGCTTTGCCTTGACAGTGCATTCCCATTTAAGGAAGGGATTGTACTAATTTGGTTGTCTGTTGGCTGGTGTTGTGCAATTTTATATTGCCGGACTTTTTAATCAACAAGAGATACGGTACTGGTAGCTTGAAAACTCAAGTAGCTGAACTGAATTCCCACCCACGAACTCCTAGACTCAGTCACTCATCTCCAGCTTGCCTCATTTGGGCAATGGTCTATCAGCTCTCACCAGACTGTGAAGGGAACGTGATGCACCACAGAGTTGGTTCATTCTTGCGAGAGAGAGGATTGCAGTTTGTGCTAACCGTTTCCAGGGCACCGTTCCTCGTTAGACTGTATCCCGAAATATTATTTTCGGAGAAAAATCGATCTAATGAGTCAACACCACCTCCTTCCATCGTCTCCGTAGGGAACATGTTCCATAGATTGACCACCCGCCCGCTGAACTAATGGGTAATTTGAACCTAACTCACTGGGCGGGAAACCCATGGGATCGGGTGGAACTCCAGTCTTACGCCCAAATTACATCGCTCTCAATTGAGATGAGGCGGGGAGTAAAACCAGCTTTGCACCCTATCCCATCAGTCTCCCGACAGGCAGACTAGGTTAAAATCGCCCTCGATGTTTCCGCAGATTAGTTTCGAGTTTACTCCCGTTCAAGCACAGGCCGTGTCCTCTGGTTTCCATGATGTCCATGATTAATACATCGTTGGCCCATCCTCGGCCTCTGGGCCCGGGCATTGGGAAATGAAAACATGCGCCCATCCACCTGAGATCCAGCGATATTTGGTGCAGGGAGGAGTTGGAAACCATAATCTCAGGCTGCTAAACGAAAGAGGTGACAACCAGTCGGCATCCAGGAGATCCTACAACAGTAGAGCAAGGGAAAGACTACACTGTAAACAATGTACGTTGACTGTGGAGGTTACACGATGGTTGAAATAATTCGCCTTTATACAATTATTTTTAAGTTTGAAGGCGGGTCTTCAAGAAGGAGAGGGAGGTGAAGAATGGGAGGGGTTTAGGGTAGAAATTCCAGAGCATGGGACCTAGGTGTCTGAAGGCACGGCTGCCTATGGCAGGGTGAAGGGAGGAAAGTTGCACTCGAGGCCAGAGTCGGATGGAGATTTCAAGGGGAGGTTAAAGCATTGTGGGGAGGGGGAGTTACAGAGATAGGGAGAGGCTCTTGAGGGATTTAAACACAAGCATTTAAAATTTGAGGTGTTGAGGGACTGGGAGCCAATGTAGGTCAGCACTGACAGGGATGATGGGGGAGCAGGACTTGGTATGGAATAGGATACGGGGCTGCAGAGTTCTGGATTAGCTGAAGTTTACAGACGGTGGAGGATGGGGGGGCCGGCCAGGAGTCCATTGGAGTAATCGAGCCCGGAGGTGACAAAGGCATGTTAGAGAGTTCCAGCGGTAGATGGGCTGAGCTAGCAGTGGAAGCAGGTGATTCGATGGAGTTGGAAGTAAACGGTCTTCATGATGGAGAGAATATGGGCTCCGAAGCTCAGCTCGGGATCAAGAGTGGTAAATACACACTAGGTTCTAAAGTGATAAGAGAACATAAATCACAAAACCAGAGAGAAATGTTATTACAATATTATCTGCAAGTTATGTCGTGCAATTGAAAGTTTCAGAAATAGAGCACCATTTCTCTTATGGGTGAGGTATTTGGAAAAACATGAATATTTTTCGTCTGGTGCCTCAGATACAAACTAAATCCAGATAAAAGGAAAGCTTTGTTCCACATTATACAGCACAATTACATTTTGACCCTCCCTCAATTTTACTTGATCCAAATGAACACTGTGTTTTTAATGGAGCTTTATTGGAATTCTTTCCATCCAAACAGTGCATTTGAAGAAGAAAGGGCTGGCAAGTTCAGATCCTGCCGTTGATATGAACCGCAGCGATCGGACGGTAATGCTCCTTCGACCAGAAACCCGAGCTCCGCACTGTTTCTCCTCCTCACCAGCGGGTCTGATAACATATCTGAAATTCCCCTTGGTGGAGTCACTGGATCAATAATGTGTTAAATGTCATGTAACACCAATTTTATCCAGCATGTTTCTGCCTTTTATAGGTATCTAACTAGTGTTGTGCCTTCTCTCAGTTTGCCAGTCAACGCTATGATGTTAAACAGGCTGTGACATTCAGGGTCCTGCAGCAACATAAGGAAACCCAAATTAGAAAGAAAACCAAAGGTTTCAGTTGGGTCCAGCGTTGCTGGTCGCACGCAGTGCTGGGCCGGGAATTCCACCCTGATTTGCTAATCTTAGTCTGAGGAGTGCAGGGATATTGGTCAGTGTGCACTTGTCTTACGTACTTGGCAAAGGGGCCATTTCAAGATCAGCAGGACCAACTAGGGTTGCCAACTCTGGTTGGGCATATTCCTGGAGGTTTCATCACATGACCTCCTGCCTCCTTCCGCCCCGCCCCCACGCTCCCGCCATTGGCCGCCCGACATGTCCATCCTCATGATGCCCCGCCTCCTTCCTGCACCAATCGGAAAGTGAATAGACTCTTCATTCCCCGATTGGACGATTTTTGGTTGTCAGTCAAACAGCCTTTTTTCTGCCCATGTCTAATATTTTAATAATTAATAAGTGAAAGTGTTCAAAGAAAATTTTTTAAAAGCACAATTTTTTTTAACGCCCGGGCGTTTGCTCGCAGCAGTTGTCTTCAATCCCTGTAGACTCCAGGGCAATCCTGGAGGGTTGGCGACCCTACTGCCAACAGGTCTACTGACCATTCTCTCAGTTAGAGATTAGCCCATTACAAACAGCAGGGCAAGAACCAGGGCCTGATTCTTACTATTCAGGAACAATATGGACACACGTCGTCAAGGTTTCAGGTACAAGCTTCCCTCCCGTTCCATCCCCCCCTCATCCCAACTCTTCCTTCCGAGCATAGAAGTCTGCCAAATTCACAAGAGAAAATAAGACCACTACAGATGGCTGACTCCCTGACGTTCAGACATGAACCATTCAAAAGTAAATAGGAAATAAAGAAATTTCTCAATGTCTTTCTTTGTTGAGGCTTTAGTCACAGATATCAACCATTTAACTCCGACAAAGCATCTGCCCAAAATAATTCAAACGGGGCAAAATGGAGTTATTCAGGAAATTAATGTGAAATTATACGATTCAGGTCACTGGCAATGCTTTTTTCCTGTTAGAAACATAGAAAATATAGAAAATAGGAGCAAGAGTAGGCCATTCGGCCCTTTGAGCTTGCTCCGCCATTCAAAGTGAGTGTCTAACTCAGTCCCCCTGTTCCCGCTTTTTCCCCATATCCCTTGATCCCTTTAGCATTAGGAAATATATCTATCTCCTTCTTGAATACATCTAATGACTTGGCCTCCACTGCCTTCTGTGGTAGAGAATTCCACAGGTTCACCACCCTCTGAGTGAAGAAATTTCTCCTCATCTCGGTTCTAAATGGCATACCCCGTATCCTGAGACTGTGACCCCTGGTTCTGGACTCCCCAGCCATCGGGAACATCCTCCCTGCATCTAGTCTGTCTAGTCCTGTTAGAATTTTAGATGTTTCGATGAGATCACCTCTCATTCTTCTAAACTCTAGTGGATATAGGCCTAGTTGACCCGATCTCTCCTCATACGTCAGTCCTGCCATCCCAGGTAAAACCACAGTGTTAATCTTGCCATTTGTTTGTTTATTTCAGTAGCGATTAATAAAAATGCTAATTACTTCACTTTTCTGCTTTGGTTTGGATCTGTAAGATTTTGTTAGAGTTTTAAGCGGAAACCTGGTCAATCAGGATTCGCCTGTAATAATGCTCATTTTGTGCATCTCAAGCGGCTTAACGGCCACTTAACCAGTCAAGTGACATTAAGGCCTAAAGATGCTGATCCAGCCCCGGAGAGCTGGAACCTGTTAGAAAGTGAGGTCAGCAGTCAATTTGTACAGGCCTGATTCACTGACACATCCATTCCTGGCAGACGAAAGATCAATTTATAGACACATGACCTAAGAGCCAAAGTATTCGCTCTTGTGTGCAGTAAACCTCCGAGTTTTGTAATCAGAAACAAAAGGGGGGGAACCAGGCGGGAAGCGTTAGGGAGATGCAGTGCGAGGAACGGTCTATTTTAATGGCCAGGCCTCTTAACATCCTGCTGGCCTGCTGCTCAGGTGGTTTTGAGACTACGAAGATCAGGCGGTCCAGAGGCCACCAGGCAACTCCATTGGGGGAGTTAGTGGGGGGGGGGTCCTGATGGATTTTCAGGTGGGGTGCAAGGGGAGGGGAAGTCTGGGGAGGCAGCAGCCCAAACTTTCTTTGTGGGGTGTGGAGGAGCACTCCTGCTCCTCTGGGCCTCACAAATATAACTTCTAAACTTACCTGACAGGTCCTCCCCTGTGGGTCCGCCAGATTTTACTGAGTGGAGTGTCCTTAGTGGGCCCTCCAATAAGTAGCCCGTTAAAATTGCATTGGGGTCGTGTCTAAGTGATGAGACATAAGAACATAAGAACATAAGAAATTGGAGCAGGAGTAGGCCAATCGGCCCCTCGAGCCTGCTCCGCCATTCAATAAGATCATGGCTGATCTGATCCCAACCACAAATCTAAAGAACACAAGAAGTAGGAGCAGGACCCGGCCACTCAGCCCCTGGGCCCGCTCCGCCACCCACAGGGCATTGACCGATCCGAACTCAGCTTCATGTCCAATTTCCTGCCCGCTCCCCATAACCCCTAATTCCCTTTACTTCTAGAAAACTGTCTATTTCTGTTTTAAATTTATTTAATGATGGAGCTTCCACAGCTTCCTGGGGCAGCAAATTCCACAGACCTACCACCCTCTGAGTGAAGAAGTTTCTCCTCATCTCAGTTTTGAAAGAGCAGCCCCTTATTCTAAGATTATGCCCCCTAGTTCTAGTTTCACCCATCTTTGGGAACATCCTTACCGCATCCACCCGATCAAGCCCCTTCACAATCTTATATGTTTCAATAAGATCGCCTCTCATTCTTCTGAACTCCAATGAGTAGAGTCCCAATCTACTCAACCTCTCCTCATATGTAAGATTTTGTTTACATTTATTTACGAGGCTCCTGCTTGAGTCAGGTGGATGTAAAAAGTCCCATGGCACTATTTGAGAAAAGAGCTTCTCCCCAGTGTCCTGGCCAACATTTATCCCTCAAACAACATCTAAAAAAAATCAAATTATCTGGTCATTTATCTCATTACTGTTCGTGCGATCCTGGGCGTTCAGGACTGCTGAATTCGCTGTCTAATGTCGAAATTTTTATGTTTTGGGGCAAGGTTGGTCATTGTTTCTGTCACACCCTTCCATAGGTCACGATGGAAATGGGCACCATGGATTGATATCTCTGTAGATCATTGTCAAATGGTTAAATGGCAGGAAATAATCAGATGGGCACCAAGTTTCAAAGACATAATGGCCCAGAAATTTGGGCACGCCTAGTTTGGGAGCATGGGGTGGGGTTCGGGGCGGAGGGTACATTCCCTGTGCTTGGATGGTGAGGCCCGAGGCTCCCCAGATATCGGGCCTCAGGTCTCATTATAATGGAGCCGGCAGGGCGATTTAAGCTCACCGACGAAGAGGGGTGTGAGGTCGGGCCGCTGAGAGGGTTACGGGGGCACTCAGATAAGTTGGTCCAGGATCGGGCCCTGCTCCTCCCGGTTCCGCATTCAGGCAAGTTACTTACCATCTTGGTTGGGCCTAGCTGATCCCCGGGCCTGGTTTCCATGAGTGTAGCCGACGCTGGCACCGGCTGCCTCAGGGTGAACCAAGCTCGGAGAGGAGGCCTCAAACAGACTTTAGGAACCTTGTCTGCCTATGCAAAGGGGCTAACTCCTGTTTCAGGCGTGGGTAATGGATGGCCTTACCCAATATGGCGGGTGGTGCACTTCCAGCCAAAAACAGGCACTGCACGGACCAATTTCTAGGCCAATACATCTTGTGGTTAAGACGATATTGATAAGATATTCTTGGTTTGGATTCATGGTAGTTCACATCGTCCAAATTTCTTGATCCCTCATTGCCTTGCAATCTCCTGTCTTTGTGATACACTGTATGTAAAACATGCCTAAATATCCATGATCCTGTATGAAATCACTACTGAATATTGTAAAACAGAGTATGAACCAAAGTTGCTACCTAACGGGGAATCATTGCTATATTTACTGAGGGAAAGCCTAGAAGATCTGGGTGTTACAGTGGTATTCCCATAGGGGCAACTGGGGAGAGCCATGCTTGCAGGGAGAGCATTTTTATTTATGTTTATGTATCCAGGATGACAATAAGGCCATCACGGCCAGATGTGGTCACGGCCAGATGTGGTCACGCCCATCTTTTGGCTGATGTTATGCCCGTGTACCAACCATCCCTTCTCCCACTTCCTGGGAGATGCAAAAACCCAGGGACCTGGATCAGTTCGGGAGTTTCGCCCCTTAAAAAAATTCCTCTCCCACCCCACCTGGGTGACCAGGGATCCCCGGGAGTGCCCGGATCCACACTCTATTTTCCAGAAACTTCGGAAATCACAGCTGGAAAACTATGGGTTGCACATCTCAATTTCCCAAGGTGCACTCCTCACAAACATGGCGCCTCACTGGGCCGCGCTCAGTCACCGAAACGGCCCTAATATTATTTTGAAACATAAACGCAGAACGATACCGCGGCTTAGAGGGTTAAGTTATGGGACAGTTTGCCCAAACTTGGCTTGTGTTCTCTTGAGGATAGAAGACAGAGGGGTGATCTGATCGAGCTGTTTAAAACGTTAAAAGGATTTGTTAGGATAGATGCTACTATTTCCTCTGTTGGGGAAATCAAGAACAAGGAGGCATTACCTTAAAATTAGAGCTAGGCCATTCAGGAGGGAAATCAGGAAGATCTTCTTCACACAAAGGGTAGTGGAAATCTGAAACTCTCCCCCCCAAAAGGACAATTGGAGATTTCAAGACTGAGATCGATAGATTTTTGTTGGGGTATCTTGGGATATGGAGCAAAGGCAGGAGTTGAGGTACAGATCAGTCATGATCTAATTGAAAAGCAGAACAGGCCTGAGGGGCTGAATGGCCTCCTCCTGTTCCTATGTTCCTATCATCATGTCATACGTTTACCAACACAAGTCCACGGTCTTCTTAATAGTGTTAGCGAACGATGATGCCCCTTTAAATATTTCAACCCTGTGAATAGACTGTTTGCAGCAGCTCTGTGTTTATTTCCCCCAAAAGTGTTAGTTCCACCCTCGGAGATCACAGAAGTCTGGAATGTGTGATCTTCACTGCTACAAGAAAGGGAGACAGTTCTGAGCTTTCAACATGCAAAGCACTGGCTTTACTTATGACAGACTGTGTGTGAGCAACACAGCGATGAACACTGCTTGGATCTGAGAATCAAACTATAAAACATTTAAATTGTAAATCCATTTTTTTTTTGCTGTGGAACTATTTTGGCAAGGACTCGATCGCAAATTAGATGAGATTTCAGGTTTTTAATTTCCAGCAGAGAAAGTAAATTTAAATATTCATTGATTAAGTGCTACAAAAGACACTCGTAAAGGTCACATATTTAAATAAAGAATCATTGCCAAAATATTACAGATTGCTTAAAAATTTGCCTTGTGCTAGAAACCTTGAAAAGACATTACTCATTTAATTATCATAATTGAAAACCCATTAGAGATTCTGTTGTGCAGTTAATAAAGTTCTGTCTTTCAGTTTGAAATATCAGGATGGATTTTACAACATGGCGAACGGTGTAAATGATATTAAGAGTAAGCTGTCTGACATGTACTCCAACTCCAGCAATATCCTCTTTCACCAGGCTGAGACCGTCCTTCTGGATCAGATCCAATCTGAAGAAATATAGGAGAACCTTGTTATGTGCAAATACATGGGGACCGATAAAGAGATCTAGCTTCCAGCATGTGCCTGAGCTGAGATGCAGTGAGATATTTTCTTTTTCCAGTTGGCTATTTTATAACTCAGAAGTAATGATGATCCCATGTGCTATTGGATTACTTTCAGTTGTGAATGTGACCTGTGCTTCTTACTGCAAAAAGCAACTTTTTTTTTGTACGATGCAGGCATGTGATACAAATCGAAGGGGAATAGTGGGTTATTGTAATTACTCAAATGGGGATGCACAAACTCACTGTTCCTTGAATTACACCTTCCGGACATCATTTGGTGCATTTCCACCCTTATTCCAGCCGTTCCCTGCTCTCAATGAATGCACCTATCCAAATCGAAGTTAAAAACAGTGGATGTCCAAAGGGACTTCGGGGTTCAGGTACATAGATCATTGAAGTGTCATGAACAGGTGCAGAAAATAATCAATAAGGCTAATGGAATATATCTAGAGGACTAGAGTACAAGGGGGCAGAAGTTATGCTGCAGCTATACAAAACCCTGGTTAGACCGCACCTGGAGTACTGTGAGCAGTTCTGGGCACCGCACCTTCGGAAGGACATATTGGCCTTGGAGGGAGTGCAGCGTAGGTTTACTAGAATGATACCCGGACTTCAAGGGTTAAGTTACGAGGAGAGATTACATAAATTGGGGTTGTATTCTCTAGAGTTTCGAAGGTTAAGGGGTGATCTGATCGAAGTTTATAAGATATTAAGGGGAACAGATAGGGTGGATAGAGAGAAACTATTTCCGCTGGTTGGGGATTTTAGGAGTAGGGGGCACAGTCTAAAAATTAGAGCCAGACCTTTCAGGAGCGAGATTAGAAAACATTTCTACACACAAAGGGTGGTAGAAGTTTGGAACTCTCCTCCGCAAACGGCAATTGATACTAGCTCAATTGCTAAATTTAAATCTGAGATAGGTAGCTTTTTGGCAACCAAAGGTATTAAGGGATATGGGCCAAAGGCAGGTATATGGAGTTAGATCACAGATCAGCCATGATCTTATCAAATGGCAGAGCAGGCACGAGGGGCTGAATGGCCTACTCCTGTTCCTATGTTCCTATGTACATATAGCACAACCTTATTTATAGGCTGCACACATTAACCCAGAGAGTGGTTAGAATGTGGAACTTGCTACCACAAGGAGTAGTTGAGGCGAATAGCATAGATGTCTTTAAGGGGAAGCTAGATAAACACATGAGGGAGAAAGGAATAGAAGGATATGCTGATAGGGTGAGATGAAGTAGGGAGGGAGGAGGCTCGGGTGGAGCATCAACACTGGCATGGACCTGTTGGGCCGAATGGCCTGTTTTTGTGCTGTAAATTCTATGTAATTAAGATTTCTCTGCTTTATAAACAACCTGGGACCATTAAATGGTTCCCTGATAATCATTTGTTCCAGACTCAGAAATTGATATAATGATTTTGATTTGAAGTCTTCAACGTTTAGCTGAAGTTACATTATCTCACATTGTTAGATACGTTTTGATACGTGTAGAAAATGACTTGCACATAAGGAGTGATTGACAATCTGGCTCTGCCAACTGGGAGTGACGGGCACAGGAAGGGCACCATGGAAAATCCGTGGCCTGTGCGCCCATGCCCCACTGCCTGCGGGTGCTGCTCCCTGCGGGGAGTGGCACATCGTAGAGTCACCCCCATAGACTTGTCCTCAAATGGATGAGGATGTAATCAGAAGAAATATCGAGGGTGTTTAAGAAGGCGGAAGTCTGAGATAGATAGCTTTTTAGCAACCAAAGGTATTAAGCGCCAAAGGCAGGTATATGGAGTTAGATCGCAGATCAGCCATGATCTTATCAAATGGCGAAGCAGGCTCGAGGGGCTGAATGGCCTACTCCTGTTCCTATGTTCCTAAGTTACCCAATATTATCCCTCTCAAAACCCTTGTAATCTTGAAAACTTCTATTAGATTCTCCCTTCATCTTATCTATTCCGGTGAGAAAAACCCCAACATTTTCAGCCTTTCTTCATAACTATAACCTTTTAAATCTTGGTATTATTTTAGGAGAATCTTCTCATGTCCTTTTCCGTAGCTTCATCATCCCTCCTATAATGAGGTGCCCAGAACTGCACACAATTCTCCGACTGTGACCTAACCTATGTGTTGTACAAATTCAGCATTACCAGCAACTCTCTGTGTCTGGCAAGCAACGCAGTCCTGCACCTGACAGAGGCTCCTTGCCAAGCCCGGCTTTGGCCAGCACTGTTGAACTTGGCTCAGCAGCTGCAGTGACTCTGGTTCCAGCTTTGATTTTGGTGGGATCGGAGGCGAGATTTCCAGACGGAGCTCAGCTGAAGATTCTGACTGAATGACACGGGTTTCAGTTTTTTTTTTGCAATGAAATGCCGACGATCAGTTGAATAAACTTGCTGTTTGCAGCGAGTGCCTCTTTCTGTACGGTCGCGTGAGCTGAGTTCTCCTGCTGAGTTCTCCGTCCAAATTTAGCCCTTTTATTAGGTTCTGCAAAGCAGTGGAAGTGTCCAAGAATAGAGCAATGTCCATTTTGCTCACAGTGTCGGCAAGTAACACGTCTAGTTAAGTTTCAGTCACTATGCTTCACCCATAAAATCATCAGCACTGTCTGGGGGCGGGGATGGGAGGAAGCAGGGGAAAGGTCCAGTGTTCCACTTAACCATTTCATTGCTAAATTCCCGTGGAGACAGTTGCAAAAAGGGAATCTAATGGAAATTTGTGAAGGTGAATGACAAAATGTAGAAGTTGAGAAATATATAGAACTACTTTAAGAAGCAACATCAAAGTTTATTCTAAAACCACTAGGAGATCCAATTTGAGTGTATCTCTTAAAATAAACATCCTGCATCTGACACTGACAGCACCACTTAACTCTGTATCAGGACATTTCAGGAATGTGAACTGCATAAAGTGTTCAGAAATATTATTATTACTTGTGAATTGTACGCATAAGTCCGAGCTCAAGAGGGACAATTTGCAGCAAACATTTCCATTCATGTTACTCCTAATTATATTTTATACATTCCCTGTGATATGCTGCAAATAAAAACCAGTTGACCAGATTTTCTGCTTGAGCCAAAATTCAGCAGAAAGATGGAAAATTGCAGAAAATTGGAGTTCCCAGCTCAAATTTGCACATGTGGGCCAGCTGCCAGCATCGGGAACAACACTGATTGGGACTTAAAGGCCCGCAGCGGTTTAAAGGGGCAGCTCGGCATGGTCGGATACTTTGAGGAAGGCGTATCTCCAAGTTCTTGGTGCAGTGTTAAGGGGGCCGGCCACTCTGGCCACAAAAAAAAAACGGCCAGAAATGTTCAAACTCTTCTGACATTCAAAGTTGGCACTTTCCCAGTGTGGCATTTGAGCCATTTGTGATCCCCACTTGTGCCAGGATCTGGTCCTGGTATTCTGGTACGCCTACAGAAATGGCAGCTGCTTTCATTTTGCTAGTTCTGTGTCTCTTCCGGTGATGTTCACATGGAGAGGGTACAGATATATGTACAGTGGAATTTAGCAATGCAAAATAAAAAGAAGCAGAGCCCTGTCTGCACAGCGAATGTGTCCCTTGGGACCCAGAATTTCAAGCCTTAGGTTTTTACACGATTTTGTAAAGTGCCTGCTGTGGCCCCTTTAAATACGCTTCCACATTTTCTGTATGACCCAGCAATGCCAGATCCAACATAAACAACATGCATTTATACAACACCTTTAACATAGTAAAACATGCCAAGACGCTTCGCAGGAGCGTTATCAGACAAAATTTGACACCGAGCCATGTAAGGAGATATTAGGACAGGCTCGGTGAAAGAGATAGGTTTTAAGGAGCGTCTTAAAGGAGGAGGGAGAGGTAGAGAGGCGGAGACATGTTTTGAGAAAAATTTCCGTTTGTCGTTTTAATTTTAGATTTGTGGTTCTTTGCCGTACATTCTGTCCACTTTTTCGGGTGATCCAGTCATTGCGAGTTCACTTCTGTTGTTGTCCAAAGACTTTTCTCTCCGTGACATCAATCTCCTTGGTGGTCTGATCACCATCTATCCAAGTGGTTGCTCCTGACATCCATGTCCCCTGTGGTTAAAAAGACTGATTATTTTTGTAGAGGCCCAACCCAAATTTAACATCCTGTTCCATGCAACTGCCACACACAAAAAAACATAGCAACCACCCCAAAAGCAACAGTAACCACACCAAAAACCATAGAAACCACCCGGAAAACCGGAGCAACCACCCCAAAAAACCATAGCAGCCATCCCACAAACCAAAGCATCCACTCCAAAAACTATAGCAACCAGCCCCAAAAAAACCATAGAAACCACCCCAAACGCCATAGCAACCACCCCAAAAACCATAGGAAGCCACCCGGAAAACCATAGCAACCACCCCGGAAACCATAGCAACCACCCCAAAAAACCATAGCAGCCATCCCACAAACCAAAGCATCCACCCCAAAAAACTATGGCAACCAGCCCCAAAAAAACCATAGCAGCCATCCAAAAAAACCCATAGCAACCACCCCAAAAACCATAGCAACCACCCCATAAACCATAGCAACCACCCCAAAAGACCGTAGCAGGCACCCCAAAAATCCATAACAATCACCCAGAAAAAGACACAGCCAGTACCCCAGAAAGAATCATAGAATCATAGAAAATTTACAGCACGGGAGGAGGCCATTCGGCCCATCATGTCCGCGCCAGCCGAAAATGAGCCACCCGGCCTAATCCCATAACAAAGCCCTAAAACCATAGCAACCACCCAAAAACCATAGCAACCGCCCAAAAAACTATAGCAACTACCCAAAAAAATCATAGCCTGCACCCTAGGAAACCATAGCAACCACCACAGAAAATGCAAAGGGATAAATACTACATGAAAACAGAGTTTAAAGGATGACTTTTCTACGTGCCCAGTCCCATTGCAGAGCCTCATCTGTGGGGAGCACATATCAGAAAATCGCACGTGTGCAGCCTGTGGTTTCCATCCATTGAAATTAACTGGCAAGTGGGAAATTTACTATTAAAACTTAATGAACATGAGGAAACTAAAATTGACTAGCTGGGTTTCCATGGTGATGCTCATGGACAATTTGTTTTTAAGTACATTTACTATAACGTACGTATTGTATTATTTATCTATTTCCTGCTATTCCATTGCTCACCTGCCTGAGCTACATAACTCAAAATCAAATGTTCACAGATTAAACTTTTCTCCATGTATCCCACCTCCCTCCCCAACTCCCAACACCCCTCCATCCCACCTGCCTTTAGCAGCAGTGGTACAACAACAACAGCAACTTGCATTTATATAGCGCCTTTAATGTCCCAGGGCGCTTCACAGGAGCGTAGTCAGAAAAAAATGATTCCGAGCCAAAGAAGGAGACATTAGAACAGGTGATCAAAAACTTGGTCATAGAGATAGGTTTTAAGGGGCATCTTAAAGGAGGAGAGAGATTTGGAGAGGCGGAGAGGTCTATGGAGGGAATTCCAGAGCTTGGGGTCCAGATGGCTGAAGGCACGGCCGCCAATGGTGGGGCGAAGGGAATCGGGGATGCGCAAGAGGCCAGAATTGGAGGGACGTAGAGATCTTGGAGGGTTGTCGGGCTGGAGGATGTTACAGAGATGGGCAGGGACGAGGACATGGAGGGATTTGAACGCAAGGATGAGAATTGCTGGGCTGAGACACACAGAGCCTCTGAAAGTCACTCAGCTCACGGTATTTCACCAAAAAGCAGTCCATCCCAATAAAAGTTGCTTAAGTCTCAATCGCGAAGAAATCCTGTTTTTGTCAATATTTCTCATGTCAACAATGCCACTTAATATTTTATAAAAATTTTTTTGTGTTTTATTTCAAATTCAGGAACCTCTATTTAATCCAAAGATAAAGGGCAACGATTTCGCCTTGGCTCCAGTGTATGTACTAGAAAGAAAGGGTCATATACATTTCTAATGTCTGAACTGTTAAATGTAAATGTTCTAACTTTCAATTCATTTCCTGGTTTTGCAACATCTGTATTGATATTAAAGCTGTAAATCTGGAGGTGATCAGAATTCTCTTTCTATGACGTCAGTAGCAAGGAACAATGGAAAATATTTGTTCGACGTGAATCCAGTCATTGGGAAAAAGTGACCCCCAAAAAAGTGGGGAGCAAATGGGGAGCCTCTACTGACCCCATCCCGTCTCCGCCTCAGACCTGAACCGTGTTAAATTACTGTACAAATACACACAACTCTTGTAAATGCCACATTAAAAATATGCACTAGTATTGTATCAGTGTGACAATGTATAGCAGTACTGTAAAAATGTGACCGTATGCACAAGTACTGTACCAGTGTGAGAATATACACCAGTACTGCATCAGTGCACACCCCAATATTATAACAGTATGAAAATAAACCAGAACTATATTGCTGAGAGGATTTGTTTGATTTATTGAAATAAACTGGAACGATCCCTGGCAATCGGGAAAGATCGCAGGTAGAAAGTGGGGGGATCGGCAGAGATTGTGGAGCATAAGGGGAGAGTTGGGCTGGCAGTTGGGAGTCTGGGAAAGATCGCAGGGCATAAGGCTTGGAATCGTGGGTTTGGAGGTGGGGTGGGGGCCCGAGGGTTGGCCGATCCTGGAAGAAGATATGCTTGAGAGGCCAGGGGGGGATGCACTCCTACTGGATCCGGCTGCTCCCTTCCCCATTTAGCTGTCGGGATTCGCGAGCCCTGGGAAACCCAGCCGGCCAGCGTTAAATTTAAATCAGGCTCCCAACTGCACTGCATGAAACCTGCCACCGTAAAAATGGAAACAGACGCATACGCAGTGGGTTGGGGTCGCATTACGCGATTTTCAAATTTTGAACCCTCCCCTGCCCGACACGGGGCAGGGTGGGTTAAAATTCCCCCCAACGATTCTGACAGAGGATCTCCACCAGAAAGGTCATTTTCTTTACACTGAAATTCCCGGCAATGTTTTTTATTTGAAACAGCGAAAAAATGGATCGACGAGCACTTTTTCGTAAAAGGGAGTTATTTTAGGTGACGCAAGGAACATAGAAGACATGACGACGCACGCAGGAAAGATCAGGCATCGGGTTGAAAGAGCAGCTATGAAGCCGCAAAATGCAGCGACGGAAAGGCAAGCAGATACAATATGCATGGCTAAACTCCAATTGCAAGCGTTATGGGGGCACTTAGTGGAGGGGATCGGACCCAATCTATTGCCTTCACCTGTGGCACTCTTCAATATATAGTAGAAAAAGTGCAAAATAAATTGATATAGAGTGGCCCGAGTCATCTAGGTACAGAATACTTGAACAGCATTAAAGCGATCGTGCGCATAGGGCTGTGTGTGACATTTATGTTGCCAGACGGCAAACCCACTTGTTGAAAAGAGGCAATGGATTCCGACTGGAACTGGGCTGGAAGATCATGGATATGAGGCAGTGAATGAGGAATATTCGGTAGAGGGGGGTTCATATTCTCCATAAACTCTCCAACAAATCAAGGGCCGATAACCTAATTTTGGGTTTTAGGCTAACCTTACTGATGTAACAGACTGGGGCCCTGGAGACATGTTCGATGGCGTGGTGTGCTAGTATCTCACAGTGCAACATCAAGCCTTGGATATCTGAGAGAGGCGGAGGGGATTGTCAGGTTTCAAAAAGGGAGCTGGATAGTTTTTGGCAAAAAGGAGCAATGAGGAGTGTAAGAGATATAGAGGGTGAAATTGGTCTTCGCAGTAGTACGAAATGAAGGCCATGGGTGTGGTCTAAATCGGGAGGCAGATTCGCTACGAGCCCCTTTCGCGATACTGGCAAAGGCTAATTTTACCCCCATAAGTTGCAAAATTAACAGTTTAGAGATATCTGCAAACACATGCTTAACATTTTCGTATAGTCTTCCACTGGGCTGTACTTTAGTGAGTGCGTTAACCCATTTAAAGTAAACCGGATTAACACCTCTGTTAAAACCGCAGACAGAGGAATCTGTGAACATGTTATGCCCATTAATGCCTCCAACTGTAATCTCGAGGCCATGGTGTGTCAGCTGTGACTCAGTGGTAGCACCCTTGTCTTTGAGTCAGTAAGTTGTGGGTTTAAGTCCCACTCCAGCGACTTGAGCACAAAATCTAGGCTGATGCTCCGGTGCAGAACTGAGGGGGTGCTGTACTGTCGGAGGTGCCGTCTTTCGGATGAGACGTCAAACCAAGGCCCTATCTGCCCTCCCATGGCACTATTTCCAAGAAGAGGAGGGTAATTCTCCTTGGTGTCCTGGCCAATATTTAACCATCAATCAGCAGCACGAAAACAGATTATTAGGTCATTATCACATTGCTGTTTGTGGGAGCTTGCTGTGCGCAAATTGGCTGCCAAGTTTCCTACATGACTATATGTTAAAGTACTTCATTGGCTGTAAAGCGCTTTGGGACGTCCTGAGGATGTGAAAGGTGCTATATAAATGCAAGTCTTTTTTGTTGTTGAATGTTGATACTGACCCTATGGACTTCCAGTCTTGTACATCCCTATACTCCCAAGGAGAATGAACAACATCAGGCACTAAACATCTTTCTCTAACTCCCCAACACTGATTAGAGCTTGATGGTGGTGGGGCTCAAATTTCCGTTGTCTTCTGCAACACAGATCAAGATGGTGGAGAAGATTGCTGTCCAACTTGTTTGGGGTTTCAATCACTCAATGAAGCTGCGCTGATGCCATTAAGGAGAAGATGGGCTTTGCTGCATTGTTTCCACCCCTAAGAATCTCCAGCCTGCAGCGATGTTGGATACCGCGGATGCACGGACATTACTTACACCCAATGTTTCATGAACCACAGGAAATGCAGCTTCTGCCTCCTATTGTAATGCGCCCGCCCATATGTCACTTCCAGCGGAAAATCTCAGAAGTCAAGAGGCGGTGAGAGACCTCACCAGAACCAGTGTAACTAGTCAGGAAATTCAGGCCCCTACATCTCTAACTTCAGCACCCACATAGATTTTACATTAACCGATACGCCCCGTACATTCCTAACTGCAAGGCTCCTCTCTTTGGGATGAGGGAAGATTTAAGCAGAGGTCTGTTCCTTTCAGCACTTCCATAATGGACAGGAAGTCTCATGACAAAGGGGATAAACTCCCCCATTGAACCATGCTATCTTTTCGTCGAATGACAGAATTTGACAGCACAGAAGGAGGCCGTTCGGCCCATTGTGCCTGTGCCAGCTCTCAAAGACCAATTCACTTATCCCCATTCTCCTACCCCTTTTAATTCCTTTTCTTTTTCAAATATTCCCTTTTCGAAGCTATTATGGATTCTGCTTCCAGTAGAGTTTGTGGTCGGACATTCCACGTCTTAACATCCCTCGGCATAAAAAAATACTCCTAACCTCCCCCCTTCGTTCTTTTGAAGATGTCCTTAAATTTAAGGTCGAATTCAACGGCAAGGTTGCAGACAGTCTAGTTCAGCCTCAGACAGTGGGAGTATCCCAGCAAATGGAAGACCAAAGGCTGGGCAGTTGGCACAGCTTGAAAGTGCAATTGTAAGGTTCACCAGGCTGATTCCTGGGCTGGCAGGACTGTCGTATGAGGAGAGATTGGGTCGACTCGGCCTGTATTCACTTGAGTTTCGAAGAGAGGGGATCTCATTGAAACTATAAAATTCTGACAGGGCTAGACAGACTGGATGTAGGGAGGATGTTTCCCCTGGCTGAGGGGGTCTAGAACGAGGGGTCACAGTCTCAGGATATGGGGTTGGACATTTAGGACTGAAAGGAGGAGAAATTTCTTCACTCAGAGGGTGGTGAACCTGTGGAATTCTCTACCACAGAAGGCTGTGGAAGCCAAGTCTCTAAATATATTTAAGAAGGAGCTAGATAGATTTCTAGACACAAAAGGCATCAAGGGGTATGGGGAGAGAGTGGGAATATGGTATTGAGATAGAGGATCAGCCATGATCATATTGAATGGCGGAGCAGGCTTGAAGGGCCGAATGGCCTACTCCTATTTTTCTATGTTTCTATGTTTCTAAGTGACTTGGGGAGAGTTGTTTCCATGTGTGGACGCAGAAGGAAGTGGTGTTGGGGGGGAGCAGGAGGAAGTGGGGGCCGAGGGATACGAGAAAATGGTTGGAGATGGCCTTTACTGAGATCCAGACCATGGGAGTAGAGAACCCATGTAAGATGTCAAATTCGAGGAGGTGGCCATGAATATGGCTAGGAGAGTCTATATGGAGGGAGAGATTTAGGGACGACAGGTGGGCAGTGACAGGGTAGATGCAAGGAGGATGTTTCCCCTGGCTGGAGAATCTAGAACCAGGGGTAACAGTCTCAGAATAATGGGTAGGCCATTTAGGACTGAGATGAGGAGAAATTTCTTCACTCAGAGTGTGGTAAATCTTTGGAATTCTCTACCACAGAGGGCTGTGGAGGCTCAGACATTGAGTACATTCAAAACAGAGATCAATAGATTTCTGGATATTAAAGGCATCAAGGGATATGGGGATGGTGCAGGAAAATGGCGTTGAGGTAGAAGATCAGCCATGATCTGATTGAATGGCGGAGCAGGCTCGAGGGGCCGGATGGCCTACTCCTGCTCCTATTTCTTATGTTCTTATGTGACATCAGAGGAGAGAGGGCAAGGTGAGCTGAGATGGAGATTGAAATCACCGAGGACGGGGAGTCACTCAATGCAGATGGTGAGGGAGAGTATCTTGGGGAGATACTTGGGATGGGGTTTGTGTGTGGGGTGCGGGGGGAGGGATGGAGCTGCTGTACGAGTGATGTAGGTGTGAACCTCCTCAGCTTGAATACCTCAACGAAATGTCAATCCTCCGGCTTTCATTTATCACTTGATTCCTGTTGAGTAAACACTCCAGAACGCCTGGAGAATGAATCTGTTTCTAAATAACGTTCTTTAAACAAACATTGCTGCTGGCACTGTACTCCATCACGAAATCCACCCAAGCTATTTATTGAAGCCTTGTGTGAGATCTGATCCAGAGAAGCACGGCCTTGAGGGGAAGAGAATGATACAATAGATTGGAAAACTTTTACCCTTTGTCCTATCTAGGCTGATAAGATGAAATGGCAGTGCGTGTGGGCAAGCAGATACCGAGGTAGCATTCAGTGGAGAGGGCAAATTGCATCTCACATCAGTGTTATGTGGCTTTACGGAGGAGCAGTTTTCTGAATGAGATCCATCCCATCACTGGAGAGGTAAGCAATCCGGCAATGTTGGAAGTTACTGAAGTTTCTTAAATTGACCGTTGCCATCTGGGAATATAATTTATATAATTTATTAGTTACTGTAGTCACAGTACATACGAACATACGACAAATGACAACAGGAAAAGACCCTCAGGTCCATCCAGCCTGTTCCGCACAATTACAATGTCTTGTGCATCATAATATACACTCCCCACCCACCCCCCCTCCCCCTCTCCTGGGAGAGACGAAAAACCAGATAAAAGCCCAGATGTTGGGGGTGGGGGGGCGAATCTGGAAAATTCCTCTCCGATCCACCCCGACCCCCCTACTAAGGCGATCGAAGGTTGTCCAGGAGACCACTGAGGTCCTGATTAACATTATACAGTACCTACCTCTTATACGAGGTGATCTCCTCGGAGTTTCTGGTCGGACATTCCACGTCCTAACATCCCTCTGTGTAAAGGGTGATGGTGCGTTCAATATTTTGCTGTACAGTTGAGGTACAGATCAACCATTGATCTAATAGAATGGCAAAACAGGCTTGAGGGGCAGAATGGCCTACTCCCGTTCCTATGTTTGCTTTCACAGATTGAGTGGAACATGTATGTTTGTCAATTAAATTAACTGGTGAATTTTTACATAATCTTATGCCAGTATTGGGACATAATACAATAACAAACAATCTTGATAGAAACAAGATTTCTGTTAGTCTTTTGGTTTTGTTTGTTAGACAGCATGGATTCAGATCATCTGGTCCTCTGGATTGCATTAAAACAAACTTTTTTCAATTAGAAGCACGTACAGTGTTGCATAAGGAAAACAAGTGAATGTGGTCAGTCAATTGAGGGCTTTGGGAGTATGCATCATTTTGTTTATAAAATGTATATGCTTTCCTGTTTTGTACAAGGTTTGGTCCAAACACAGAATGTCCCAAAGGAAATTGTGCATTGAGCATAAAAAATTACAAGTTATTGAACTGATTAACTGCAGATTTGCCTTGGCGTCATGTCCTTAGACCTAAGCCGTGACTTTTTTTTTATTCGTTCACGGGATGTGGGCGTCGCTGGCAAGGCCGGCATTTATTGCCCATTCCTAATTGCCCTCGAGAAGGTGGTGGTGAGCCGCCTTCTTGAACCGCTGCAGTCCGTGTGGTGACGGTTCTCCCACAGTGCTGTTAGGAAGGGAGTTCCAGGATTTTGACCCAGCGACAATGAAGGAACGGCGATATATTTCCAAGTCGGGATGGTGTGTGACTTGGAGGGGAACGTGCAGGTGGTGTTGTTCCCATGCGCCTGCTGCCCTTGTCCTTCTAGGTGGTAGAGGTCGCGGGTTTTGGAGGTGCTGTCGAAGAAGCCTTGGCGAGTTGCTGCAGTGCATCCTGTGGATGGTGCACACTGCAGCCACAGTGCGCCGGTGGTGAAGGGAGTGAATGTTTAGGGTGGTGGATGGGGTGCCAATCAAGCGGGCTGCTTTATCTTGGATGGTGTCGAGCTTCTTGAGTGTTGTTGGAGCTGCACTCATCCAGGCAAGTGGAGAGTATTCCATCACACTCCTGACTTGTGCCTTGTAGATGGTGGAAAGGCTTTGGGGAGTCAGGAGGTGAGTCACTCGCTGCAGAATACCCAGACTCTGACCTGCTCTCGTAGCCACAGTATTTATATGGCTGGTCCAGTTAAGTTTCTGGTCAATGGTGACCCCCAGGATGTTGATGGTGGGGGATTCGGCGATGGTAATGCCGTTGAATGTCAAGGGGAGGTGGTTAGACTCTCTCTTGTTGGAGATGGTCATTGCCTGGCACTTATCTGGCGCGAATGTTACTTGCCACTTATGAGCCCAAGCCTGGATGTTGTCCAGGTCTTGCTGCATGCAGGCTCGGACTGCTTCATTATCTGAGGGGTTGCGAATGGAACTGAACACTGTGCAATCATCAGCGAACATCCCCATTTATGACCTTATGATGGAGGGAAGGTCATTGATGAAGCAGCTGAAGATGGTTGGGCCTAGGACACTGCCCTGAGGAACTCCTGCAGCAATGCCCTGGGCTGAGATGATTGGCCTCCAACAACCACTACCATCTTCCTTTGTGCTAGGTATGACTCCAGCCACTGGAGAGTTTTCCCCCTGCTTCCCATTGACTTCAATTTTACTAGGGCTCCTTGGTGCCACATTCGGTCAAATGCTGCCTTGATGTCAAGGGCAGTCACTCTCACCTCACCTCTGGAATTCAGCTCTTTTGTCCATGTTTGGACCAAGGCTGTAATGAGGTCTGGAGCCGAGTGGTCCTGGCGGAACCCAAACTGAGCATCGGTGAGCAGGTTGATAGCACTGTCGACGACACCTTCCATCACTTTGCTGATGATTGAGAGTAGACTGATGGGGCGGTAATTGGCCGGATTGGATTTGTCCTGCTTTTTGTGGACAGGACATACCTGGGCAATTTTCCACATTGTCGGGTGGATGCCAGTGTTGTAGCTGTACTGGAACAGCTTGGCTAGAGGTGCAGCTAGTTCTGGAGCACAAGTCTTCAGCACTACAGCTGGGATGTTGTCGGGTCCCATAGCCTTTGCTGTATCCAGTGCACTCAGCCATTTCTTGATATCACGTGGAGTGAATCAAATTGGCTGAAGACTGGCTTCCGTGATGGTGGGGATATCGGGAGGAGGCTGAGATGAATCATCCACTCGGCACTTCTGGCTGAAGATGGTTGCAAACGCTTCAGCCTTGTCTTTTGCACTCACGTGCTGGACTCCGCCATCATTGAGAATGGGGATGTTTGCAGAGCCTCCTCCTCCCGTTAGTTGTTTAATTGTCCACCACCATTCACGACTGGATGTGGCAGGACTGCAGAGCTTTGATCTGATCCGTTGGTTGTGGAATCGCTTAGCTCTGTCTATAGCATGACGCTTCTGCTGTTTAGCATGCATGTAGTCCTGAGTTGTAGCTTCACCAGGTTGGCACCTCATTTTTCGGTACGCCTGGTGCTGCTCCTGGCATGCTCTTCTACACTCCTCATTGAACCAGGGTTGATCCCCTGGCTTGTTGGTAATGGTAGAGTGAGGAATATGCCGGGCCATGAGGTTACAGATTGTGCTGGAATACAATTCTGCTGCTGCTGATGGTCCACAGCGCCTCATGGATGCCCAGTTTTGAGCTGCTAGATCTGTTCTGAATCTATCCCATTTAGCACGGTGGTAGTGCCACACAACACGTTGGATGGTGTCCTCAGTGCGAAGACGGGATTTCATCTCCATGAGGACTGTGTGGTGGTCACTCCTACCAATACTGTCATGGACAGATGCATTTGCGACAGGTAGATTGGTGAGGACGAGGTCAAGTAAGTTTTTCCCTCGTGTTGGTTCGCTCACCACCTGCCGCAGGCCCAGTCTGGCAGCTATGTCCTTCAGGACTCGGCCAGCAGTGGTGCTACCGAGCCACTCTTGGTGATGGACATTGAAGTCCCCCACCCAGAGTACATTTTGTGCCCTTGCTACCCTCAGTGCTTCCTCCATAGTGGTGTTCAACATGGAGGAGGACTGATTCATCAGCTGAGGGAGGACGGTACGTGGTAATCAGCAGGAGGTTTCCTTGCCCATGTTTGACCTGATGCCATGAGATTTCATGGGGTCCAGAGTCAATGTTGAGGACTCCCAGGGCCACTCCCTCCTGACTGTATATCACTGTACCGCCACCTCTGGTGGGTCTGTCCTGCCGGTGGGACAGGACATACCCAGGGATGGTGATGGAAGAGTCTGGGACGTTGGCTGAAAGATATGATTCTGTGAGTATGGCTATGTCAGGCTGTTGCTTGACTAGTCTGTGGGACAGCTCTCCCAATTTTGGCACAAGTCCCCAGATGTTAGTAAGGAGGACCTTGCAGGGTTGACTGGGCTTGGTGTTTTTTTGCCTTTGTCGTGTCCGGTGCCTAGTGGTCCGATGCCGGGTGGTCCGTCCGGTTTTATTCTTATTATGACTTTTCGTAGCGAGATTTTACAACTGAGTGGCTTGCTAGGCCATTTCAGAGGGCAATTAAGAATCAACCACATTGCTGTGGGTCTGGAGTCACATATAGGCCAGACCGGGTAAGGGCGGCAGGCTTCCTTCCCTAAAGGACATTAGTGAACCAGATGGGTTTTTACGACAATCCGGTATTTTCATGGCCATCATTACTGATACTCGTATTTTAATTCCAGATTTTTTATTTTAATTAATTGAATTTAATTAATTAATTGAATTTAAATTCGCCAGCTGCCGTGGCGGGATTTGAACTCATGACTCTGGATTTTAGTCTAGGCCTCTGGATTACTGGCCCAGAAACATAACCACTATGCTACCGAACCCGGTGTGGGTACATTGTTCGGACCTGGGAATTTGCCCCACCTTCTGTGACCTTGACTTGATAGGGTTATAGCTGCCAAGTGTCTTTGGTATGGAATCACATATCCTCATACCGAGGAATCAAGAATTAAAATTTAGATCAGCAGAGAAAATGAATAAGGATTTGTTCAGTAGAAAGGCTAACAGGTCCTGTCGGCCTCTCCCCAGCTGGTCGAAAAAGACCTTGCTGAGACTGCAGGAACAGAATGAACATGATAACCATAATCAAAGGTATTGTCAAAAAGGAGCCATATCAGGATACAATTGCAGACATATTAGTAAGACAGCTTCAAAGCTGTGATGAGACTTTGGTCCGCAGTCAGATCCGTGTGAGTGGATTGGACAAGACAGTTGCCGAGGAAGAGGTGAAAGGGTTTTGACCAATCAAGTCTAAAGTTTTAGAGAGAAGAAGAGCAGAAGTGTAAGGTTGAGCGTTCCCTGGAAAAGGTGCGGGCCCAGGATCAGGGATCCTGAAGAAGGAAGTGTCTGGGACGGCAGGGAACGCCGGTGAAGGAAGTTTCTCCTTCTGCTATGGGGATTGATCACCCTTCGCGATGGAGTCACATTCCCTGCCTGAAGGCCGTATTTGTTGATATCTGGGTTCGGGGTACAATAAATCTGAGTAAAAAGGACCAATTCTGTGTTGGTGCTTCTAATTTCTCAGGTGCTGAACACTATATACCTGTGGGGAGGAGTGTCTGAACAGATCATTTTCTTTTACAGTTGGCTCAATTCACTTTGGAGGTGACATTCAATGTACTTGTGACTTTCTTTCAGACAAACCCATGCTTTTCCAGCCAACATGTTTTACTTTAGCTCAAAGTGTTCGGCAATGATGTTCTATAGTGTCTACCAGCAGCCTATTGATGGGTCTCGACAGAGTAGATAGAGAGAAACTGTTCCCATTGGCGGAAGGGTCAAGAACCAAAGGACATAGATTTACGGTGATTGGCAAAAGTGACATGAGGAAAAGCTTTTTTACACAGCGAGTGGTTATGATCTGGAATGCACTGCACCGTATCAAACAGATTAGGTTATGGGGCAAACCCGGGTTTAATTATATTACTTTCAATTAGATTATCCTGGTGCTTATTGCTTGGATAGTGTGGTGTTGTGAAATTTGCAGGTCGTTCTTCTCTTGATGAAGGCCTTCATAACTAGCTCAGAGCTTAGTCCCTTGGAGGTTTCGACAGCACCTCCCAAACCCGCCACCTCCACCACCTTGAAGGACAAGGGCAGCAGGTGCATGGGAACAACACCACTTCCAAGTTCCCCTCCAAGTCACACACCATCCCGACTTGGACATATATTGGCCGTTCCTTCATCATCGCTGGGTCAAAATCCTGGAACTCCCTGTGGCAGTACCTTCACCACGTGGAGTGGAGCAGTTCAAGAAGGCGTCTCACCATTGTAATCCTAAACTGTCTCACTGCAGTTTATTTTAAGTCTACTCTGTAGATTGTTTGCTGTAGTGCGCTGTTTAAATAGACTCTGTTTGCTGTAAAATAGACTGTTTGCCGTAAGTCCCACCCCACCTCAAACTTATTGGCGGACACAGTAGTGTCAATAGACACTCTGATCGTTTCAGGATGCTGGTAATTATACTGCACTTTGTCACATCAGAGCTGTTTTGATCCGTATGAAAAAACAGTCATTTATCAAAGGTAAAAAGAAAATCGTATTTCTTTTTGCTACAAAGCAACTGTTGGAAAAGATGACCATTGCAATAAAGCTCGTGAGGCTACATTTGTGATTCCACACTCCTAGTAGGGAGCCGAGCACAACAAGAGAGCGGGGTCAGAGAATCATCACTGCAGTGTTGTAGCGCTGTCTTTGACCTGTGCTCCCGTCAATTGAGGTTCCCTGCTGGGACTATGGGCTCACTGAATTTACCCCAGGGTGTTGTAGTGTATTCCCTGCTGTTTAGTCAATAATATAAGAACCTAAGAAAGTATGGAACCAGAAAATTTGGCGTGTTATGAATTCTGCCCAAACCCACTCTGTTTTCTTGGTGAAAAGCAATCATCCCAACTGTGAAGAACATACAACTGCGAAAGTTCTCTCCAACTCTCGAAAATAAGGGAAAAGCTCCAGGATATCGATCCAAATTTAAAATCCAGATTGTTCAACTTTGCCTCGTTGCATTTCAAAATTGACTTTTGTTATTATCCAAGCAGCAGCAACAGCAACTCTGCATTTATATAGCGCCTTTGAAAAATGTCCCAAGGTGCTTCACAGAGGCGTAAGGGGAGAAAAAATGAAGCATTGTGATTAGTGGATCATTTGGCCAACTACGATACCCTTAACATGAAAGGATAGTCCCTTTCCCCTTCTTAACAGATGCTCATTCAGCCAATGTTTAAAGGAGTTATAGGCCCCGCCCGATTTCCCTTTCATTGACTTCAACAGTAAGTAAATTTGGGTGGGATGTATATGGAAGGCTATTTAGCTGGCGCCCATTTTACACTATCTGCCAAAGTTAAAATGACTCCCTTTGTGTGAAGAACTTCCTGACATCCGGCCTAAATTGAACCAAAGTCCCCGTGCCCTGCTTTAGGCTGAGGTAGTTTCCTGAATCTACCATTTCCATATGGTTTATTTTCTTTTACAGCTCTGTAAGATCGCTCCTTTCAAAGCTGAAAAGTCCGAACTGCTCCATAACACAGTTATTTGGCACTGGGGATCAGTGTTGTGGCTCTTTTATGAATTGCCTTGAGGGTTTGAATGTCTCCCTTGTGAGTCAGTAACTAGAACTGGACACAGTTCTCAAAGTCTGGCCAGAGCACTGTACAGTTAGAGAATGACTTACTCTGATTTGAAGTGTCAGCCTTGGCTTAATGGTAGCACCGTTGGCTCTCAGCGGAAAGGTCACGGGTTCAAGTTCTACTCCAGAGACTTGAGCACATAATCTAGGTTGATACATCAGTGCTGCACTGTTGAAGGTACCGTCTTTCAGGCGAGATATTAAACCCTGTCTACCCTCTCAGGTAAGATATCTCATAGCACGTTTTCCCAGAGTCCTGGCCAAAATTTATCCTTCAACTTCACTAAAACAGATTATTTGGTCATTTATCTCGTTGCTGTTTGCACAGCTTGATTGCAACATTTCAACACTGCCTGCACTTCAAAAGTACTTGATTGGCTGCGAAGCACTTTGGGACGTCCTGAGGACGTGAAAGGCGCTATATAAATGCAAACTCCTTCTGCCTCACTGTTTTGCCTATAGAGATTAGCATTCTGTTTGCTCTGTTGATTGTTGCTGCTTCGTGGTAGGACCGCCCGTGTAAGGAAGACACGGTAAAGTCATACGTACACACGCATGTGAATGTCCATGCACACACACAAGGGCACAGACATGGGAGATGCTGTAAAAGCAAGTCACAATAGGCCTCACAGATGAAGAACAGACACTTAAGGGCTCAATTTTCAAATGGAAGTCCGGGAGCGTTGGGGGCAGGGGGCGACGAAAATCGGGAAAATCCAGATCAGGAACCAATCTCGGCTCCAACCCGCCGACTTCCGTGTTTCGCACAGACGCATCTGTGTATGTGCGTGTTCAGGAATCCAGAAGTCCCACCGGCAATTATAGCCGGCAGGCTAATATTAAGATGGTTAAGCTTGTTAAAGTACTTCATTTTATGGTGATTGAGGCAGGGAAAGGATTTTAATTCTGCCTCGTTGTGCGAAACACTCCATGTTGAAGGAGTCGTGTTTCAGCCGGCAGCCATTTGGACATCTAAATCCCTGTTTGACAGATGGGGATAAAAGGTGAGTTATTGCAGCAGGGCACTCATTTCTCTCAGACAAACTTTTGGCTGGGAGATCTTTGTGTTTAGACTGAAAATTCTTGGTTTCCACTCAGAATTGTTCTGTTTGCATATATTGACCAACTTTTCGGACCCCCTCAAACTGACACCGTCAGGATGGGGTGTGCGATGGCTGCATTCACTGGTACGTCCGAGGACGAGGATCATCACCATCCTCGCCAGGCATGGTGTTCACCTCCGCCACGTGGAGCTCCACCACACAGTGCTGCACCACAGGCACCTGCACAAGAGCACGGAGAGTAACAACAGAGGGACCGACTTCGCAGGAGGCACTACCCTCGTCAGAGGGTCCACAGACCGAGGCTCAGCTTCCTGGGCCTCTCTGAGGAGAAGTGCCTACAGAGGCTGAGAGTCAGTCGCCAGGCGGTCGCAGACGTCTGCAGCCTCCTTCATGCCGAGCTGCTCCCGGCTGGGCCGAGCGGCATCACCCATCACAGATAAAGTGACCACTGCCCTCAACTTCTTCGCCTCCGGATCATCCCAGGGTGCCACCGGTGACATCGCCGGGGTCTCTCAGTCGTCTGCACACACAGTGCATAAGGCAGGTCACCGACGACTTGTTTCGCAGGGCCTCGCAGTGCTGAGGAAGTGCAGGTAAGTTGAGGATGGGCCTTAAGTGGGTGCGAGGAGTGATGTGATGGAGTAGTCTTGGCAGTGCAGAATGAGTTGGCGGGAGTGGGGTGATGTGGAACACGGAATGCAGGAGAATGAGTAAGCGTACTCACTTTTGCTGACCTGGTTAGGTCATTGAAACGCTTCCTGCACTGGACCCAACTGCGGGAGATATTGCTACGGCTGGTGACCTCCTCTGCCACCTCGGGCCTGGCCTTGGCGGCAGAGGCAGGCCACTTCCTCCTGTCAGTCGGGTAAAAAATTTCCCTCCTCCTCCTCACCCCGGCCAGTAGCACCGGAAGTGAGGCATCATTAGAGCTTGGAGCCTTACCCCTGTGCTGTTCCAGATGGTCTGTTCTTGGTCATTGCTCCAGCAAAAGCCATTGGAGCAATGGCCTTTTAAATGTAAACGCTCCAGCTGACAGCCTGTCATGCGGGTGCGCAGTCCGCCCACTGCGCAGCTTTCGGACGGCAAACCCGGAAGCCACGTTTTGTCGCGATCGCGTGGGGAGCGGTAAGTTTTTATTATCCGGAGCGTCCATTGCCCCCTCCCCCAATGCCATCCTGCCGCCTTTGAAAATTGAGCCCTAAATGGGACCTGTCAACTCTGAATAGTTTCAACATTTTTATTTTACTGTAAAAGTTAAGCAGATTTTCCAATATAAACTAATGTCCTATCACTCATTCTAATGTAATACTGCTGTTACAACATCTGTTATGGTAGCCCCCTAAGTCTATCCAGTCAGCTAATCTATAGTAAAACTTTACTGCTCACCTCGAGATTGACGCGATTTAATGCAGCCATATAAGCTGAAATGCTCTTTATGGCTTAGATCTTCAGGTAACTGAAGGATATAACTGCGAGAGCAGGAAAGAAACAATTATTGCAAAAGCAAGAAGTCAGAAACAACATTCTGCAGACATTTTGTAAACAATTCTCTTTATGGAAGTGTCATCGAAACCACAAATAAGGTTTTAATTCCGTAAATTTTTTTTTATTCGTTCATGGGATGTGGGCGTCGCTGGCGAGGCCGGCATTTATTGCCCGTCCCTAATTGCCCTTGAGAAGGTGGTGGTGAGCCGCCTTCTTGAACCGCTGCAGTCCGTGTGGTGAAGGTTCTCCCACAGTGCTGTTAGGAAGGGAGTTCCAGGATTTTGACCCAGCGACGATGAAGGAACAGCAATATATTTCCAAGTCGGGATGGTGCGTGACTTGGAGGGGAACGTGCAGGTGGTGTTGTTCCCATGTACCTGCTGCTCTTGTCCTTCTAGGTGGTAGAGGTCGCGGGTTTGGGAGGTGCTGTCGAAGAAGCCTTGGCGAGTTGCTGCAGTGCATCCTGCGGATGGTACACACTGCAGCCACAGTGAGCCGGTGGTGAAGGGAGTGAATGTTTAGGGTGGTGGATGGGGTGCCAATCAAGCAGGCTGCTTTGTCCTGGATGGTGTCGAGCTTCTTGAGTGTTGTTGGAGCTGCACTCATCCAGGCAAGTGGAGAGTATTCCATCACACTCCTGACTTGTGCCTTGTAGATGGTGGAAAGGCTTTGTGGAGTCAGGAGTTGAGTCACTCGCCGCAGAATACCCAGCCTCTGACCTGCTCTTGTAGCCACGGTATTTATGTGGCTGGTCCAGTTAAGTTTCTGGTCAATGGTGACCCCCAGGATGTTGATGGTGGGGGATTCGGCGATGGTAATGCTGTTGAATGTCAAGAGGAGGTGGTTAGACTCTCTCTTGTTGGAGATGGTCATTGCCTGGCACTTGTCTGGCGCGAATGTTACTTGCCACTTATCAGCCCAAGCCTGGATGTTGTCCAGGTCTTGCTGCATGCGGGCACGAAATAACAAAACATGTGGGATTTTATATCTGAGTCCAATTGTGTGCTTCTCACTTTGACATTTACTAGTGCTGTTATCCTATCCTGAGTATTTTGGAGAGTGTTCCCTTTGATACTGCTACCCTGTGAATTACTGCCTCTAGTTCTATGTTTAGAAGCAGTTCTTGTTTTTTATACATATATAAATATATAAATTTATCTTATATTTTTTTCCTATTACTTGTACAGGGACGAAACCACTTTCATTACCTAAATGGGTAAGATTGTTTTAAATTTACGAGCCTAAGCTCTTCATCCCCACGTCCATGTTGATTAAGGTCCATGGTTAGTTGCATACTGGAGGCAGGCTTCTCGGCCTTCAGCAGGGAGTCCCACCAAAAGGAGGGCAGAGCTCTGACACGGTAGGCCTCTGAGCTGCGTCTAAACTTCCTGTCTCTGGCAAGTCGCTGCTCAGATACTTTATATTGGGAGAATGGTCCTAATAGGCAAATCAGGAAGGGTAATTGTTGCTTGTAAATCTATGGCTCCTGCCACAGGGAGAGGCCAGTTTACCAAGTGAGAAAAATCAGCAGGAAATGACTGGGTTCTTTTTTTTCCTCTATTTTTGACAACTTGAGTTGTGACATCTGATACGTGACACCTGAAGTGTCTTGGCTGCATGCTATGTACACCGGCATGTATACCGGCTGATGTCCTGTGGCATTGCTCACAATGAATCAAAGGTTTTGTAAGAATGGGAAGGGGCATTATGAAAATAAAAACCATCAGGGACAGTGCCTTATCAGTATCGGGATCTGGGAACACTGGGCAGAAGGTCCAAGATCTGGAACTACTAGGATGGAGTCTCGGGGTCTAGCAACTCTTGGAGGGGAGGCTAGATCCCAGTCAGGATTAAATCACTTAGAAAAGCAAATGGAAATACCATTCAGTTTTTCCACTGAGAAAATAAACAATCTTAATTTTACTTTCTAAATGTCAGGAAGGAAAACAAGTGCCATTAATCACAAGTGTTGTCTGTCTGCGAGATGAAAATTGAGCATTTCACAATAAAAAGGAAACATTGTTAATATTTTAAATGTGAAACTTCCACCATGGTGAGTTTCCAGGAGTTGTGCATGAGATTAAATTTAAGATTTCTATTATTAAATCTTCTTTATGGTAAAGGTTCCATTTGGTGTTTCACCCTGCAGTCTAACTGAGACAGGGAACTCGCTTTGGGAAGAGTTTTTAGTGTAAAGTTTCATCCATTTATTCCATGATAAGATTTGTTTTAACTAATTAGAAAGAGGGAGGACTGTACACTAAAACCTAATTTAAATACTAGTCCAGTGGACTGGAACTCCCTGTGAAGGATTACAGTCAATAAGAGTACGCCTTTTTCCAAAGATTTCAAATATATATTTTCTATTCATGTCTTTGTAGATAATATCACAAATAACCTCACTTTCCAGGTTAAGAAGGTAAGTGATAAGGTCTTCACCTCTCCCAATGCCTGATCCAGCAGTTAGGAAGTGCACAAGAGATGTCTGAGATAACTTACTCAGTGATTCTCACTCTCCTTAACGGTATAGCTTCCATTTGCTGCTTTTACCCTGACAATGTTACTGAGATAGGGAACTCACTTTAGACCTTTTGGTACATAGTTCATCCCATTCCATGGCATAGTGTAGTGCAGCACTAATGCTCTATAACATATTATTAGCTGAGATAAGTTTCATCAGTTCTTGGACGGACTACCAGGTGGGCTGCCTTGCGATTACAAAATGTTATGTTAATAGGGGTAACATATCAATTAGCTATATTAATTAGATCTCATTTACTCATAATAATTAGCTTAATTAGAAAATAGACTAGTCTAATTACTCCATAACCATAAGTCTTCTTTTCATGAAACTCGACAAGCATAATTATTGCACCATTAGGGATAACATATGAAGACTTAATTATCATATGCCAATTTATTTCATTACAAAATAGACAATACAACATTCAAATGGATAAGTGTGTCCAGGTCCTCATAATAATCCATTGCTCAAGTGTATTGGCAGTGACTGTGATGTTCATTGTTGGTTCCTGGAGTCCCCTGAGGTATTAAAGTTGAGAGCAGTATGACTTTCACTGGTAGTACAGAGCAGATAGTTGATCCTCCTGCAGGCCTTCATGGACCAGGTAGTGAACTTCAGTCCCAGCCTTCCTGTAACTTGGTCTCCTTCATGCCCAGGGTAACCGTTTCTGGTAAGATAGAGCTGTTGCCAGAGGCAGCTTGTTCTGCAAGTCATGTGCCTTCTAAAACCTTCTCGACCTGACTGCAGCTTTTAAGATGGTTGACCATACCATCCTCCTCCATCGCCTCGCCTCCGTTGTCCAGCTGAGTTGGACTGCCCTCGCCCGGTTCCACTCTTAACCTATCCAGTCGTAGCTAGAGAATCTCCTGCAATGGCTTCTCTTCCCACTCCCGCACCGTTAACTCTGGAGTCTCCCAGGGATCTTACCTTGGCCCCCTCCTATTTCTCATTTACATGCTGCTCCTCAGCAACGTCATCCGAAAACACAACATCAGATTTCATATGTATGCAGACGAAACCCAGCTCTACCTCACCACCATCTCTCTCAACCCTCCACAGCATCTGATTTGTCACCCCACATGTCTGACATCCAGTATTGGATGAGCAAAAATTTCCTCCAATTAAATATTGGGAAGACCAAAGCCATTGTCTTTGGTCCCCGCCATCAACTCCGTTCCCTCGCCAACGACTCCATCCCTCTCAATTGTCTGAGGCTGAGCCAGATTGTTCGCTACTCTGGAGTCCTATTTGACCCTGAGCTGAGCTTCCGACCCCATATCCTCTCCATCACCAAGACCACCTACTTCCACCTCCGTAACATCACCCGTCTCCGCCCCCGCCTCAGCTCATCTGCTGCTGAAAGCCTCATCCATTTTGTTACATCCAGACTCGACTGTTCCAGTGCCCTCCTGGCTGACCTCCCACCTTCAACCCTTTGTAAACTTCAGCTCATCCAAATACTCTGCTCCGCACATCCTAACTCGTGCCAAGTCCCGTTCACCCATCACCCCTGTGCTCGCTGACCTACATTGGCTCCAGGTCCACCAACACCGTAATCTTAATATTCTCATCCTCGTCTTCAAATCTCTGCATGGCCTCACCCCTCTCTCTCTGTAAACTCCTTCAGCCCTACAACCCCCCGAGATCTCTGCGCTCCTCCAATTCTTGCCTCTTGTGCATCCCCGATTTTCATCGCTCCACCATTGCCGGCCATGCCTTTAGCTGCCAAGGGTCCAGAATTCCCTCCCTAAACCCCTCCATTTCCCTTCATTTAAGACACTCCATAACACTTACCTCTTTGACAAAGCTTTTGGTCGCCTGTCATTGTCTCCTTTGATCCGGTGTCTCTTTTTTTAGGTCTGATATTGCTCCTGTGAAGCGCCTTGGGACATTTTACTACTTTAAAGGCGCTATATAAATGCAAGTTGTTAGAATCATAGAAAGTTATAGCACAGATATCATTGCAGTTGTTGCCTCTGTACTCTCAGGCTGCTCTCTCCACCTGATCTAATAGATACCTGACAATACCCATTGTGGTGCTGCAAAGCCCTCTTCACTGTCATGGTAATATTGTGAAATCTTCACTTGACTAATGCCAATTCTGAGTGTGATTTCTGGACTTCATTTTCATTTATATCCTGTGTAATTCTACAAGAACCTTTGAACAAGCCTTTAACAAGCAATTTTTGTTCTGTGTTGGTTTCATGTTAATTTGGGAGGAAGAGTAGCACGACTAATGAACAAGTGTTCCATTACTGCTCTATCAATTTACCTGTCTCATTTACTCACATATACCTTTTCTTTAAAATTAACACACAGGGGAAAATGTCGTCCCATTAGTCCAATCTTTATGAAACTGAGAAGATATACCACCACTAGTCTACTATAAGAAAGAATAAACTTGCATTTATATAGCACCTTATCACATCTCTCTGACTCCAGTGCTTTAGATAGTGAATTACTTCAAAGTGCAGTCATTGTTGTAAGAAAGCATAGGAGCCATTTTGACCCACAAACAGCAATGAGATGAATGATCAGTTAATCTGATTTTCTTGAGCTGTTTGAGGCAAGAATGTTGGGAGACACTGCTGTCCTTTCAAACGTGCTATAGGATCTTTAACATCAGAACAGGCAGACTCGCAGTTTACAACAACAATTTGCATTTATATAGCGCCTTTAACGTATTAATCGTCCTAGGACACTTCATAGGCGCATTTTCAAACAAAATTTGACACCGAGCCACATAAGGAGATTTTAGGACAGGTGACCAAAAGCTTGGTCAAAGAGGTAGGTTTTAAGGAGAGTCTTAAAGGAGGAGAGAGAGGTAGAAAGACGGAGAGGTTTAGGGAGGGAATTCCAGAGCTTAGGGCCTAGACAGCTGAAGGCACGGCCGCCAATGGTGGAGCGATGAAAATCGGGGGTGCACAAGAGGCAAGAATTGGAGGAGCGCAGAGATCTCGGAGGGTTGTAGAGCTGGAGGAGGTTACAGAGATAGGGAGGGGCGAGGCCATGGAGGGATTTGAAAACAAGGATGAGAATTTTAAAATTGCCGGACCGGGAGTCAATGCAAATCAGCGAGCACAGAGGTGATGGGTGAACGGGACTTGGTGTGAGTTAGGATATGGACAGCAGAGTTTAAAGAAAGAAAGACTTGCATTTATATAGCGCCTTTCATGACCTCCCAAAACACTTTACAGCCAATGAAGTACTTTTGAAGTGGAGTCACTGTTGTAATGTAGGAAACGCGGCAGCCAATTTGCGCACAGCAAGGTCCCACCAACAGCAATGTGATAATGACCAGATAATCTGTTTTTCAGTGGTGTTAGTTTACCATCTGATCTGAAGGATGGTGCCTCCAGTGCCTCTCTCAGTACTGCACTTGAGATCCAGCCTAGATTATCTAGCAAACTCAACAAACCAGCATGGAGCCTTGCTAAATGGGAGTGCAGGGGGGCTACAGCATCGTAGCTAGGATTCTCCGATCTGTGCTCCCATCAAGCGATATCCTGTGATGGACACACAGGATCATTGAAGAAACTCGGAAGTGTTAAGTCCTGGTAGTGGGACTTAACCCCACAATCTTCAGACTCAAAGATAAGGATTGTCCTGACTGAGCCAGTCTGGGTGCTTTGGGTTGTGCCATAATAAACGGCGAAGAGAAACAAGATTTCAACCCGAGTTTACTAAATATAAAGGTACATTTTGCGAAGCCTCGTGCCACAGCCAGTGGCTTCTGGACATCTTCAGGCGCACGGCCCACGAGTCTCCATGTATTGGAATCAATGGACGATTATCTGGTAGTGTGAGGTCCAGCCTGCAATGGAGGGGGCGGGGACTCAGAAATTTACCCTAAACCTTTCACACGAGAGTAAACAGGAAGATTACTGTACTGGCATCTGTTCGCACCATGGTATCACAGTGGCTTATAATGTAAGCTATAGATTGACGATTGACGATGTTAACATCACTAGCCCCTTGAAAATATGGATCTCATTTGCATTGCCATGGAGATGTTAATACCAAAATATTGACTCCAACATCACTGTCATTGCTGTGGCTAGTGGGGGTTTCTGTTCTCCTGCACTAGAAACAGAAGGAAAAATCTCTGGAAGATACACTCATTTCTTAAGCTTCTCCGCTCCAACAAAGTGTTGAAAAGAACATTCAAGTTATGAGAAAGGACTGAGCTGATTCTCGCCAGAGAAAATAAGATGGCCAGGACACATAGGGGTGAGATAGCTGAGTCCACTTTTGTGGTGAAGTATCTCATCTTCCACCTGTAGGTGTCAGCTGTGGCTCATGCTGGTTTGCCCTCTCACCTCTGAGTCATGAAGGTCATGGGTTCAAGTCCCACTCCAGAGACTTAAGCACAAAATCTAGGCTGATACTGAGGGAGTGCTGCATTGTTGGAGGTGCTGTCTTTCATATGAGATTTCAAACCATGCCTTCTCAGGTGGATGTAAAAGATCCCATAGCACTATTTCAAAGAGTAGGGGTGTTCTCCCTAGTGTCCTGGCCAATAATTATTCCTTAACCAACATCAATGAAACAGATTTTCTGGTCATTATCACATTGCTGTTTGTGGGACCTTGCTCTGTGCAAATTGGCTGCTTCATTATAACAGCGACTACACTTCAAAAGTACTTCATTGGCTGTGAAATGCTTTGGGACGTCCTGAGTGCTATATTAATGCAAGTTCTTTCTTTCTTTGAATCCAATGGATGGAAAATCACCGGCAATGGGCCTGAGATTTTCAGATACATCCCGGTGGCAGATGAGGGCTTCTTGCTGCCATCGTGGATTTGGGAAAATCTAGGAAGGTTGTGATCTGATAGAGGGGAACAGGTCGGGGAACAGTCTGTCTAAAAAAGTAATTCTCGGTCAACTGATATCTTTAAAGTAGAATTGAATCAATATCTGTTGAGAGAGAGGATTGGGGGTTTTGGAAACAGTTTGGAGATCTGGGTTGGCAGGTGGAGGTGTCCATGATCGACTGTGGGTATTATGGGCCAAATGGCCTTTTCTTATTCCAAAAAAATGAAAGACTTGCATTTCTATAGCGCCTGTCACAACCTCAGGATGTCCCAAAGTGCTTTACAGCCAATGAGGTATTTTGAAAGTGTGGTCACTGTTGTAATGTAGCAGCCAATTTGTGCACACCAAGGTCCCATGAACAGCAATGTGATAATGACTAGATCATCTGTTTTAGTGATAAATATTGGCCAGGACATAGGGAAAAGTCTCCTGCTCTTCCTTAAGGAGTGCCATGGGATCTTTTACATCAACCTGAGAGGGCAGGTGGGGCCTCAGTTTAAAGTCTCATCCCAAAGATGCCACCTCCCTCAGGGGCAGTCTAGATTTTTGTGCTTAAGTCTCTGAAGTGGGACTTGAACCCACAACCTTCTGACCCAGAGGCACGAATGCTACAACTGAGCCACAGCTTCTCTTGTTCTTATTTGAACAGACTTCTGACTGCACATATTGGAAATGAAAATCGTTCGCTTTCTATATCGGGTGGCCAATGCGCTTTGTCAGATTCGGGCCTGGGCGGCAAGCTGAAAATCCACCCTCCAGCGTCTGTACCCATCCCAGATTTCCTCTTGATGATGCCTGAATTTAGGCTACCTCATGTCAAGTCCAAATTAGAGTAAACCCTCTGAAAGACCTGCTTGTCTCTGGAATTTCCTTCATGTTTAGCTGAGGGTGAAAATGGTTGAGGTTCTAAGAATGTTGGAGAGCAAAATGGAAAGTTTGAAACAGAGACTGACTTGCAGAGATGAAGTGTTGTTTCACATAGTTTTCAGTGTTTTCTATAAAGGGCTCACACTATGTTTAGATTTGCATTGCTGTTGTCCTAGTTTGTACAATGAATATTCTACTTGTGCAATTATGGACAGGTTATGTGGACTGCGTAGGCTGGTTAAATGGAAGTCAAGCTCATTAATCTTCCAGTCTCTCCTCAGTTTGGGAAGGCAGTAGGTATCCAGTCTCCATTTTCCCGTTCAATCACACTTCAGAGTGTGAGAGATACAAATCTCTTCATAGCCCTAAAACTTTCAGTGGGGATTCAGAATTCTGAAACTGGATATCCCAAGGAGTCACCAAGGAGCAAGACAAAAAAATGGCAATGAAGTTTTACATGTATAAGCTTAGTTTTAAAAGTTTTGCTATTGACTAAACTGAATACAATTGGATTTGTAATCGATTGATTTCTTTTACACAGTTTTCACTGCACCAAAATATGCTGGCACCTTCCTGTATCTCTTAAAAGTTTTCCTCCCCCTCGTGAAATGAGCCTATTTCGAGCAGTGTGTCACACTCCTCATAAAAAAGTGGCATCATCTCAGTTTGTTAAACGATGGCCCCCTCTGAAAGTTCCACCAGGTTGTGTTCACCCATCACCCCTGTGCTCGCTGACCTACATTGGCTCTCGGTCAGGCAACGCCTCGACTTTCAAATTCTCATCCTTGTTTTCCAATCCTTCCATGGCCTCGCCCCCTCCCTATCTCTGTAACCTCCTCCAGCCCTACAACCCTCAGGGAGCTCTGCCTCTTGCCTCTTGCACATCATCGATTTTAATCGCTCCACCATTGGCGGCCGTGCCTTCAGCTGCCTAGGCCCTAAGCTCTGGAATTCCCTCCCTAAACCTCTCCGCCTCTCCGCCTCTCTCTCCTCCATTAAGACGCTCCTTAAAACCTACCACTTCGACCAAGTTTCAGATAACCTGACCTAATATCTCCTTATGTAGCTCAGTGTCAAATTATGTTTCGTAACAATCTTGTGAAGCGCCTTGGGACATTGCACTATGTTAAAGGCACTATATGAATGCAAGTTGTTGTTATTTCGATACTGTATATTCAAACCATGATCTGGCCAAATTTTAGTGCAAAGAGAGGCCTAGCATTCCCGCCCTCCATGTATCCATGAGTTGTGTGTGTTCATCATCATTCGTCAAACTCTTCTTTCAGTTCCACCTAGTTTCTGTAATAAGAAACAGAAAATATATCCAAATATCACTTCCATTGCTGACACCTAGAAACCACCTGCCCCCTCGTTCCTTAAACTGTCTCTCTCATCTGGGAGGAACGCACAAAGTGAAAGATAAAACGACTCTGATGAAATGATCTTCACATTACTTCCCACTTGTACACACACACTTGACAACATGTTGAGGAAAAGACCACTTAGCTTCTTTGTTTGGTTTCTTTTTCCTGTTTTATCGTGTCCCCTGACCTTTAACCTTTCCCTTTCTTGACGTCTGTATGTCTCTTTGTTCTCCACTTAACTTCTGATGTATGAGCCACGGATGGGAGTAAGGTGCAGGGATGGAGGCGGTGGGAAGGCACTTAGCCTTTCCTGAGCAGAGTCTGACCCTTAAACAGCTAACCCATCTATTATCTGTGAAAAGCTCTACTTTCCAGGAATTACCCTCTCGCCTTCCATTCCTGCCCCTTTGTGAAAGATTCCATCCAGCCTCAGAGCACACATCGTAATGGGGGAAAATTTCCGAGGGAATTTTCCAGCTCCACTGCCATTGCATAGCGAGAATAGATTGGCCTTGGAGTGGGTGCAGCATAGATTCACCAGAATGATACCGCGGCTTAGAGAGTTAAATGATGAGGACAGGTTGCATAGACTAGACTTGTATTCCCTTGAGTATAGAAGATTAAGGGCTGATCTCATTGAGGTGTTTAAGATGATTGAAAGATTTGATAGGGTAGATAGAGAGAAACTATTTCCTCTGGTGGGAGAGTCCAGAACAAGGGGGCATAATCTTAAAATTAGAGCTAGGCTGTTCAGGGGTGATGTCAGGAAGCACTTCTTCACACAAAGGGTAGTGGAAATCTGGAACACTCTCCCCCAAAAAGCTGTTGAGGCTGGGGGTCAATTGAAAATTTCAAAACTGAGATTGATAGATTTTTGTTAGGTAAGGGTATTAAGGGTTACGGAACCAAGGCGGGTAGATGGAGTTAAGATACAGATCAGCCATAATCTAATTGAATGGCAGGTCAGGCTCTAGGGGCTGAATGGCCTCCTCCTGTTTCTATGTTCCTGTAACTTTGATGGAATTTCTACCGAAGTTACAGCAGTGAAGCAGGAGAAGGCTGGGTTTTTAAAAAAAAAATCTGGTTATAGTAAGTCAGGAAATGAAATAACACATATACTGACTTCATCTACTGTGCCCAAAAAGCTTATTCAATGCCTCAGTACAGTCCCCCTAACAGACATGTTAAATCTGGCGTAAACCATTTTATCTCAACAGTCCTGACTTTTGATTGAATCGCAAAAGCATCACAGAGATCTTCGCCCCAGCTGTTCTTCATTTTAAGGGAATCTATCGAAACAAAAATAAAAAAAGCCCTCTGATGTCTTCAAAAGCATCTTTCATTCTTCTGTCCTTTCATTCCGATGTCTGTCAAACCCCAGCTTTCTATAACCGAGCCTTTGTCTCCTTGAAGCTCCTTTCACAGATCTTCCTTGCCAAAGGGAGAGCACATGCTCTGGAAGGAGCAACATTCTGTGTTTGGTCTTCTCGAATTAACCTTAATCTTGCAAAGTGATAACAGCACGTAGCAGATGCCAGCAAGTCTTGTTCTCATGGGGCTCAGCTCTTTGCATGTTTCCTGTGTCTTGTATGGAAAGTCATTGATCCAAATCATACTGCCTTGGAAATTGAATGGGCCTTTGTACCTGACCACCTTGAGTTCAGCTCTTTATCTTCTAATTATTGCCCGTAGTATTGGACCCCTCCCTCACCCCACCCAATATTGTTAGTTCATGCCATTGTCCTTGTAACACCATTCAGTCTAATTCCATCGTGCTTGGTGCAACTATGCCCCCTGCCCTTTAGAAACTGGCTTTCATCTTCCTACTTTTAATCATAGAATCATAGAAGTTACAACATGGAAACAGGCCCTTCGGCCCAACATGTCCATGTCGCCCAGTTTATACCACTAAGCTAGTCCCAATTGCCTGCACTTGGCCCAATGACCAGCATTTCCACCTACTCCTTCAATACTGGCAACCCCCTCCCCAGTGGCATTGCCCGGGGGGGTACTCTGGTATCTGGAGTACAGCTGCAATGTTTAGTTTGACCTGCCGAGTGTTTCCAGCATTTTATGCTTTTATTAGGCCTCAAAATAGAAATCACACCAGCTTACAGCTGGATCTTCGGAGGCAGTAATTGTCAGAATTCCCGGGGTAGGCCGGGAATTGCCCAGACATGCCCTAGAGGTGTCCTGGGAGACACGAGAGGGGGAGGGGGTGAGAGAGGAGGGGAAAGGAGAACTGCACGGGGCAAATTTTTACTTTTAGCAGGGGCGGAAAACGAGGCAGGAGTGGATCGGCCACCCGATGTTTCACAACGCCTGATTAGTGCTTCAATTGCGGACAGGAAAGTCAGGTGGAGTGTAGAACGGGCCAAGTTTGGACACTTTGGGGGATGGTAATGGTTTGCACTGCCTGTCAAGCTAAAGAAAAGTTTTTGTCCTGAGCTGTTACTATAAACCTCTTAACACACAGAGCAACAAATATCCCCATGCACAGAAACACCATGATTGTCTGTCAGGGTAATATTACACTGCAATAATCCTTTTATCCAAACTCTGATCATTTTAAACCAATGGTTAAAAATGTGAAACTGTCAGAATTGTATATTTTTGTTAACTAATAACTTGCACATGGAAATCTTTAAATCTCCCAGAGGGGAGCTCACAGGGACTACTCAAGGATGCAAACCAGTTCCTTCTTTGCACCACAATTCAGCAACCTTTTGATCTCCTGCGAAAGGCAGGTCATTAAGTACTCCTGTTACGTTATTATGCTCCTTATGGAGGGGAAGCTATGTTGAAGAATCTCAACTGTTGTGTACTCTGCTTGATTTCTCAGATGGGTATCAGGCTCCAGAAAATAGTACTTCTGGCCTGGGAAAGAGTTCCCATATTAAAGACCTTTTGACATTAGATCAGTTCTCAAGCCCTTCTGACGTCTTCTGTTGGGAAATATTAATAGCTGACACATTTGTTTATCTATAAACTCTTTGGGAAAGAAACTGCTTTTTACACTTTGTCATTTTTAAGGAGGTTTGAACATTTAATAACTCGTTTTTGATATAAAATTAATTTTTAGCAATTGAAACCAATACAAAAACAACAGCAGTGAGGATCAGAGGCTCCCGTTTGTAAAATGACAAAGCTTTTGGTTCTGACATAATCTGACCCAAATTTAAGAGAAATAATCTGCAGTAAAACATATATGAAAATAAATAAAATTATGTTCATCATAATCCAGATATAAAGGCATGTGTTAGCCGTGCCTGGCTCAGTGGGTAGCACTTTCTGTATAAGTAGAGCTTTTATACAATATATAACAAATATCTACAAGAGACCAGGCCATACACATGTACAGTGAGATTAGACCATCAGGTGAGGAGGATGGATTTCTCCGGGGGGGGGGAGCAGCAGTAAAGATTCTTCAAAAGGCCCCACTGTTGGTTCTGCGGGTTTCAATACTGCAGTGGATCACTCTGCGATGATTGCACAGCGAAAACCAGCCTTCTAAATTTGAAATCAAACACCGAGGCCCTCAGCAATGATGGAGGCCGGGTTGAGTGCTGCTGGGGTGCAAATGACGTGTTTCTCTCGTTTGGATGACATGCCTCCACTTCCAGCGGGATGTTTGACAGGCGGGAAAAGGTCTTTTTTTCCACTGCAGGCCCCCCCAGATTTTGAATGTCGAAAGTTGACTCCTACCACTCAATGAAGACTGCACCACGACAGTTTTGATCTAAAGTAATCCAGATTATAAAAAGGATATAGAGGCACTGGAGAAGATGCAAAAAAAAGATTTACTAGCATGATAGCAGAACGGAGAGGTTATACCTATCAGGAAAGGCTGGGGCTCTTTTCTCTAGAAAAGAGAACACTGATGGGTGACCTGATCGAGGTCTTTAAGATTATGATAGGGTTTGATAGGGTAGACGTAGAGAAGATGTTTCCTCTTGTGGGGGAGACCAGAACCAGGGGCCATAAATATAAGATAGTCACTAATAAATCCAATAGGGAATTCAGGAGAAACTTCTTTACCCAGAGAGTGGTGAGAATGTGGAACTCGCTACCACAAGGAGTAGTTGAGGCGATTAGCATAGATACATTTAAGGGGAAGCTAGATAAACACATGAGGGAGAAAGGAATAGAAGGATATGCTGATGGGGTGAGATGAAGTAGGGAGGGAGGAGGCTTGTGTGGAGCATAAACACCAGCATGGACCTGTTGGGCCGAATGGCCTGTTTCTGTGCTGTATGTTCTATATAATTGGTTGATCTGGTTTCCCCTGTGATACCAAGGTGGGGATTAAATATAATTTTTCTGAATTGGGTTTCTTAGTCGCTGCATAATTTATCCTTTCAATAAGTGCGTCAGGATTGAGTCGGTGACACTGCCAGACTTTGTATCTCTACTCTTTCTATTATCGGTTTATGAGGGACTAACACATCCCCATCAAACCCTGTCTTACCCTTGCCAGCCTGCAGCGAGTGGGATAGTCAGATGTGAAGTCGGTCTTCTCACCACTGAGTTCTCCATATATGGGCACAGCATTTTTCGGAATGGAAACAATGTACTTGCCGGTCGCTGCTGGTCTGCTCTTCACATTCTGAACACCTTTCACCGTCTTCTGATTGCTCCCGGCACTGGTTGTTATGTTTCACACTCGTGTCGCTATTAATATTATTGTAGTCACCGTTAACATTTGCATTCACAAACGACAGCGACAACGGGCAGGACAAGAGACTCTGAAGTCGTATTGAGATGTCTGTGTTTCCCCAACTCTTCAGAAATTCTGGAATGAGGTGGAGCGGCAGGAGGGGAATTTCTGTGTCAGCTGGCTCTGAATTACATGTTCTTACACTGCACATATTAGCCTGTAGGTAACTCCAAACTGTATCTACCACAGGATATGCCCTACAGTGTACATAGTAGGGGCGAGTACTAAAACAGTCTCAAACAGGCCATGCCAGGCTTCAATTGCTAGGTTTGGTTTTAGGCCTACAAATTAGAATAATTTATTAATTAGTAGATTAAGATTAAAATTGTTTTCTTTATGTCATGAGATCAGTAATGCAGCTTTTCAGCAATAATCTGATTGACGGAGAGCGGGTGAGGGGATATCACATGGGATCGAGCAGCCCGTGAAGGGACTCGCCCCCATTGGCTCTCAGCTGTTGAGTGAGAAAGAGGCCAATTGTGTACCATACTTGGGTAAAGTCAAAGCCTTCAGTAGAAGGACTGAACTCCCTGGTACATTGGGTATTCACCATTGCCAAGAAAGGCTGCTTTCTCCATATTAGAATCTCTTTTGACTCCTCCAAACATGAGTTGGAAACATTGGGAATTTCAACTTTCAAGGAATAGCCCTTCTGGGCAATCACCTGGCTGAGCCGGGAATGTCAGGGTCGCAGATAATGATTGAGGTGACCCATCCCTGAGAATTCAGTGTGTAATCTGGACACAAGTGTCTTTCTTTGTGATCAGCTAAACATCCAACTGGGATTTATACAAGCTCACAGGGGCAGCGATGGCAGAATATAATACAGATCTCCTAATCTGTAGAAAGTGTAAAAATTGCCGAGGAAAGTAGAGAATGTTTAGTAACTAACAGCACGGGTGAGGTCTCTCATTATATTTACACCAGCCTTGCTATTGGATGGTCAAAGCAATTTACCGTGAGATGGGACTAAATTGAGGTCTCGGGGATAAAACTCCCATCCTAATTATTAACCATCCCATAATGAAAGAGGCAGACCCAATGATCACTGAATATCTATTGGTGTGAGGGACAAAGGTTTCATCAGACTGGAGCCTGCTCTGCTTGGCCAGTTTTTCCTGTTTCAATTTCTACCCCGCCTCACCTCCTCCTCCAGCCCTGCCTCACCTCCTCCTCCAGCCCCGCCTCACCTCCTCCTCCAGCCCTGCCTCACCTCCTCCTCCAGCTCCGCCTCACCTCCTCCTCCAGCCCCGCCTCACCTCCTCCTCCAGCTCCGCCTCACCTCCTCCTCCAGCCCCGCCTCAGCTCCTCCCTCAGCTCCGCCTCACCTCCTCCCGCAGCCCCACCTCACCTCCTCCTCCAGCCCCGCCTCACCTCCTCCTCCAGCCCTGCCTCACCTCCTCCTCCAGCTCCGCCTCACCTCCTCCTCCAGCCCCGCCTCACCTCCTCCTCCAGCTCCGCCTCACCTCCTCCTCCAGCCCCGCCTCACCTCCTCCCTAGCCCCGCCTCACCTCCTCCTCCAGCCCCGCCTCAACTCCTACCCCAGCCTCGCCTCACCTCCTTCTCCAGCCCCGCCTCACCTCCTCCCCAGCCCCGCCTCACCTCCTCCTCAGCTCCGCCTCACCTCCTCCTCAGCCCCGCCTCACCTCCTCCTCAGCTCCGCCTCACCTCCTCCCCAGCCCCGCCTCAGCTACACACATATTCCATGTGTCATGTAAATGTCTTTTATTTCTGTTATGATGCCTCCCATTTTTTAATTTTAATATCACGTCAGCAATTTAACCATCAACTACTTTCCATTTAAGCACTTTTCGATCATTCGACTTCCTTCCTCATGCATGTATGTATGTCTGTGTGTATGTGTGCATGTATGTATGTATGTGTCTGTATGTATGTGCATGTATGTGTCCGTGCATGTGTGTATGTGCATGTATGTGTATGTATGTGTGTGCGTTTATATATGTGCGTGTACATATGTGCATGTGTGTATGTGTGCGTGTATGTCTGTACATGTACGTGTGCGTGGGAGTGTGTGTGTATGTGCGTGTGTTTCCCTCCTCTTTCCGCTTTCTCTTTTGCTTTTTTAAATGCTGCTTATCTGCAATTTTGTCCAGTTCTGGCGGAGGGCCTACACCAGAAGTGTTAGCTCCTCTGTTGTCTACACGGGTGCTGACTGACCTGCAGTGCGATTCCTGCATTCCCCGCTTCTCGTTTAACTTTGCAATGCTACCCAAGAGTCTGAGACCAGGCTCTCCGCACCATTCATCCTTGGCCATAAGTGCACGAAGTGATGTGGGGAGTAACAGGGGCACTTTGATTTGTGGCTCTGTCTCGAGAGAGAGAGAAAGCAGCATAATATCTCACCCACTGAAAAGTCACTAAAGTCCAAGGGCCCAGAAGTGCAACATAGTGGGACTTCCCTCAGCTGACTGACCAGGCCATTGACACAGCCCCAAATCTCCAGGGATAAGGTTACTTATACATTTGGGATAGCAACTGTAGAGGTGCAACAGAGGCTGCAGCCCCGATGAGGTGGCAGAGGGCAGTGTTGCCCTGAGGGTTTGCCAACTCTGGTCGGGTGTATTCCTTGAGGTTTCATCACATGACCTCCCACATCGAATCGCCCCACCCCCACACTCCCGCCATTGGCCCATCCTCCGGGTGCACTGCCTTCCCACGGCCAATCGGAAAGTGAACAGGCTCTTGGTTACCTGATTGGATTAATCTTGACTGTCAGTCAAAAACCAGCCCTCCAGTTCCAATATTTTTATAACTAATCAATGAAAGCATTCAAGAACATGCGAAAAAGACGATTTTTTCGCCCAGACTTTGCTCGCAGCAGTGTCCTGGAGATTAATTTTCAATTCCTGGACAATCCGGGAGTGTTGGTAACCCTAGCGCCAGAGGGCTGTGGAGGGGCTGGAGTAAAATGGCCAGAAAGATTTTGTTTGAAAGCTCCTGAGGGACCAAAGAGGCAGCCTTTTAAAAGTTCACCTTTTCCTCTGCCTAATCTTGGAGCCTCCTTAGGGCCGATTGCAGGACCTACACCGGTTTTCAGCCGCCATGGATTCTGCTGGGCCTATCAGACATCCTGTAGGGCAGAATGTCCCAGATGGCCGAAGAGTTTCTCCCAGATACACCCTCGATGGCTTGTGCATGGCCTAAAGGGGGCCTGCTCCCTCCCCCCTCCCGAATCAAGATTTTTGACAGAGTGCAAATGGGGCAGAAACACAGTGGATCTGGATTCTGCCCAAAATTCTGGCCCTTCTGCCGGTCAAACATCGCTGCAAGGCCAATGTTTATTGCCCGTCCTTAGTTGCCCCTTGAGAAGGTGGTGGTGGGCCTTCTTCTTGAACCGCTGCAGTCCGTGTGGTGAAGGTTCTCCCACAGTGTTGCTAGGCAGCGAGTTCCTGTATTTTAACCCGGCGACGATGAAGGAATGGCCGATAAACGTCCAAATCAGGGGAGCTTGGGGGTGATGGGGTTCCCATGCACCTGCTGCCCGTGTCCTTCTAGGTGGTGGAGGTCACGGGTTTGGGAGGTGCTGCCGAAGAAGCCTTGGCGAGTTGCTGTAGTTCATCCTGTAGACCACGGTGTGCTGGTGGTGGAGGGAGTGGATGTTTAAGCCAGTGGATGGACTGCCGATCATGTGGACTGCTTTGTCCTTAATGGTGTTGTCGGAGTTGCACTCATAGAGGCAAGTGCAGCGTATTCCATCACACTCCTGACTTGTGCCTTGTAGAATCATAGAATCATAGAATGGTTACAGCATAGAAGGAGGCCATTCAGCCTGTCGAGTCCGTGTTGGCTCTATGCAAGAGTAATCCAGCTAGTCCCACGCCCCCACCCAATCCCTGTAGCCCTGCAAATTTTTTCTTTTCAAGTACTTATCCAATTCTCTTTTGAAGGCCATGATTGAATCTGCATCCACCACCCCCTTGGGCAGTGCATTCCAGATCCTAACCACTCGCTGTGTAAAAAAGTTTTTCCTCATGACACCTTTGGTTCTTTTGCCAATCACCTTAAATCTATGTCCTTTGGTTCTTGACCCTTCCATCAATGGGAACAGTTTCTCTCTATCTACTCTGTCTAGACCATTCATGATTTTGAATCCCTCTATCAAATCTCCTCTCAACTTTCTCTGTTCTAAGGAGAACAACCCCAGCTTCTCCAGTCTATCCACATAACTGAAGTCCCTCATCCCAGGAACCATTCTAGTAAATCTTTTCTGCACCCTCTCTAAGGCCTTCACATCTTTCCTGAAGTGCGGCGCCCAGAACTGGACACAATATACCAGCTGTGATCAAACTAGAGTAACATATAGGTGGTGGAGAGGCTTTGGGGAGTCAGGAGGTGAGTCTCTCGCTGCAAAATCCCCAGCCACTGACCTGCCCTCCCCCAGTCCAGGATTTCAGGCCCTTAGAAACATAGAACATAGAAAATAGGAGCAGGAGTAGGCCATTCGGCCCTTCGAGCCTGCTCCGCCTTTAAATATGATCATGGCTGATCCTCTATCTCAATACCATATTCCCGCTCTCTCCCCATATCCCTTGATGCCTTTTTTGTCTAGATATCTATCTAGCTCCTTCTGCGGTAGAGAATTCCACAGGTTCACCACCCTCTGAGTGAAGAAATTTCTCCTCATCTCAGTCCCAAATGTCCTACCCCGTATCCTGAGACTGTGACCCCTCGTTCTAGACCCCTCAGCCAGGGGAAACATCCTCCCTGCATCCAGTCTGTCTAGCCCCGTCAGAGTTCAGGGAGTAGGTCTGATTTCAGAAAACCCCCCTCTCCACTGCAACGATTCCAAATGGTTACACGGTATTAACGATATCCACCAGATAGATCATTTTTTTCTGTATCTAACGGTATTCCCATGGCAGAGGGCAGTGATCCCAGAGACTGAGGTCACATTTAAAATCCATCGCAGCGCATGGAACAAACCTTCTACTCATGACACCGATCCTGGTCAGACACAATCAGATTGGGTCAAACTTTTATCGAAGGCCTCGGCCAGGATTTTACGATCTAGAGTTAGGAAAGAGATAGGCAGACAATGTCCTCATTACACACGCCTTTTATCCTCTTTGGTGACTGTGGGTATTACAGCATGATTAATAAGTATTTTTTTGAAAAAACAGCCAGCAGCAAAGCCATCAAATCCGAGCAATTTATCCTGGGCTTGCTCAGAATAGGATTGGATCCATTGTAACTCATCATCAGTTGTAACTCATCAGTTGAAGTCCAAATCTGAAGTGATTGAATGGGATTAATTTCCCAATATCTGGATTTAGTCCAATTGGTGATTGGCCTTTAAAAACACGTGGCACTGAGACACACAGGAATAAAATGACCATACCGTGACCTCCTCCAGCCCTGCAACGCCCCCCAAACTTTCCACTCTTCCGGTTCTGTCCTGTTTTCCATCCTCCTTCCCTTTGTCCCACCTTTGGCAGCTGTGCCTTCATCCTTCTAGGCCGTACGATCTGGAATTCCCTCCCTAAATCCCTCCAGCTCTCCAACTCCTTCATTAAGACCCTCCTTACAACCCAACTCGTTGGTCGCCCTACTAATCTCTCCTTCCTTGGCTCGGTGACAATTTCCCCTCACACCTCTGTGAAGCGCCTTGGGATATTTTTTAGGAGAAGAAAGACTTGCATTTATATAGCACCTTCCACGACCTCAGGACATCCCAAACTGTTGTTACTGTGCATGCATACGGCATTTTCTATAGCTGACTGTACGAAGAGCAGATTGAAACTCCATGAAGTCCTGACTCTGCCTTAAATCAGTAAATACAGGGGATTAACACATTGGGCAAAGAGTTTATTGAAGTGCATGAAAAAGTCAGCAAACTTAATACGTCATACTTGACTACTATGGTACTGGCAAATGGTTAGTGCCATTTGCCTGATATAGGTGGTAAGCTTGCTCGGTGTAAGTGGTGAGGGCTGTATTAGTGTATCAGTCTGATGTGGTTATTGATTTGATAGCTTAGTGGGAAGAAGTGTGGGCAGCCTTCTTGTCATGGTCAACCTGTCTGATCTGTGTTGATAAGTGTCGGTCACATCTGCGACACTGTAACGTGGGAAGGTATGTGGCCTCATGCTGGCCGATGCAGTCAAATCCCACCATGGCAAGTTGTGAAATTGAATTCAATAAATAAATAAATAAAGAGCAGGGGAGTTCTCCCCGGTGTCCTGGCCAATATTTATCCCTCAACCAAAGTTGCTAAAACAGATGATCCGGTCATTATCACATTGTGGGATCTTGCTGTGCGCAAATTGGCTGCCGCGTTTCCTACATTACAACAATGCCTACACTTCAAAAGGTTCTTCATTGGCTGTAAAGCGCTTCGGGACGTCCTGAGGTCGTGAAAGGTGCTATATAAATGCAGGTTCTTCCTTTAGTAATTGGTGAGATGGCACCAGCAAAAAATGACAAGAAAAGCTCTTGAATTGTCATAAAAACACAACTGGTTTGACTAACATCCTTCAGAGAAAGGAACTTGCCACTCCTACTCAGTCTGGCCTACATCTGACTCCAGTCCCACACTACATGATGCCCTCTGAAGTTCCCTTAGCAAGTCATTCAGTTGTGAAAACAATTGCTACCCTCCACAGGGACTACAATGGTTCAAGAAGGCCACTCACCGTCATCTTCTCAGGTCAACTTGGGATGGGCAACAAGGCACAGCCTTGCTAGCGCCTCCCACATCCCGAGAACAAATAAAAATTTCAATCCTGGCATTCAACGAGGGAGGAGGCTATGTGACCTGTGGTTCTATCATCCAAGTGAATATTGAGACACATGAAATTAGGCTGCTGACCCTTAAGTTTAAAAATATGAGAAAGTAACACTACTGAAAGGCAGTCTGATCATATTATGTGCTACAGATCTCGAGAGATAAGAGTGTTTATTCTGGAACATTCCCGATAACCCACAAGTGCCCCGTTTTGACACAAACTATGGGTGTGTACTTCGAAAAATCCTTTGAAGATCGACCAGCAAGAAAAGCATGGGACTGGTTTAGGTTTGGATGTCTTCTTAAAGATTGCTCTCTGCTTTTTAGACTTTTTCTCCCTTTGTTACAATATCCAGGCCCCATTATTCAATTGTAACTAAACTCCAGGACGGATGGAGCATTATTAACTAGCTTAAATGAAAATGGGACAATTCCGTGTAGCAAGAGGGCCTGTTATTTTAATTTATTAAAGAGATGGAAGAGCTTTATTGAGAGTATAGGTTTTCGAACCTGGCTGCCAGGTTTGTAGAGCATCTATGAAGGGACCCCTCACAGATTAATACTTTAACAAAACAAGCAAGCTTGGATTCCAGTCACTGCTACTATGCCTGTTATTACTTTCCATAGATAAGTAATGGACACATAAAAATGGAGGCACCAAAGTCCAATTAATTTGACGACATCTCATTAGTTGCTAACATCCCTAATAAGCAGATACATTCTGCAAAGTAAAATGATAATAGTGAACTGCAATATTTAAATATTTATTGAAGGGAGCATCTTTATAAAGGCAGATACTAGTGTATGAGTCTCTATTTGAGTGATTAATCTTTCATGTTCACACATAAATGATGCACATGATACAGCCTTTAAAAAAATGAGCCTGTAAAATGCTCTCTGATGTTTGAGGCAGTGTGGTCATTTTTACAATTTGTTTCAATCAAATGCATCTTTATTAAGGTTGTAGCTCAGTGGCGTTCAAACTTCTCCATGTGGGGACCCCCTGTAAATAGTGACACACTCTCAAGGCCTCTTGCAAATAACGAGGCACCCCTTGGTGCCCTTAATTTCAAAAAGACAACACAAGGGAAAATTGTGCTGTTGTCACAGCAAATGTGTTTCAAAGTTCGTTGTTTCACAGAGATAATGTACAGTGGAACCCACTTAGGGACATAGGAACAGGAGGAGGCCATTCAGCCCCTCAAGCCTGTTTTGCCATTCAATTATATCATGGCTGATCTCCATTTACCCGCCTTCATTGCAACTGCTCAATACTAACTCGCAAGTTGCGATCAAACGAGAATTTCTATAAAGCAGGAAGCAACAAAGTTCAAGGCTGATCTGGTGCATCACAACCTTTATTTGCCTAAATTTTGAACCCCATCGCATCTGAGATTCAGAACGGCCATGCTTCTGTGCGACTAGTTTTTGAATCGTCAATTCCGTCAAACTGTCCAAAACGTCCACTCGGTTTTTTTTGGAGCCGTCTGAAAACTCGACTTCCGTTTCGCCCTCGCTCGCACGACACACTAACAAACAGGCGGAAACCAGGCCAAACCGGTCCTTAGGCACGTCGAGCGCCAAACCCAATCGGGTCGAGAGGCGAAAGCCCCGGGTTCAAAGGTGACAAGTCGCGTTAGAGCGGGATTTCTGTTCCGCCACATCGCATAGAAGGGGGAGTTGCAATAGAATCAAAAACTCATGTGAAGCACGGAAGGAGGCTATTCGGCCCATCCCGCCTGTGCCAGCTCGTTGAAAGAGCTATCCAATTAGTCCCGTTTCCCTGCTCTTTCCCCACAGCCCTGCAAGTTTTTCCTTTTCAAGTATATGTATAATTCCCTTTTGAAAGCTACGATTGAATCTGCTTCCACCGCCCTTTCAGGCATCACATTCCAGATCATAACAACTCGCTGCATAAAAAAAATTCTCCTCATCTCCCCTCTGGCTCTTTTGCAATTACCTTAAATCTGTGTCCTCTGGTTACCAGCCCTCCTGCCAGTAGAAAAGTTTCTCTCTACTTAGTCTAGCAAAACCCCTTATAACTTTGAACACCTCGATGCCCTTAACCTCCTCTGCTCTAAGGAGAACAACCCCAGCTTCTCCAGTCTCTCCACGTAACAGAAGTCCCTCATCCCTGGTACCATTCCAGTAAATCTTTGCAATAAATGAAATTGCAATAAAATGAACTTCTCACAACTGGAAGTATAGGGGAAAAAATGGGACTTTCAAAATGTGCTGTGTTAAAACGGGAATAGCAATTAAGCGAATTGCAAATGAACAGATAGGACTGTACTAGTAAGTCCAGGAATGTAGAACAATACAAAAGTCTGATGACAGACAAACAAAAACCTTGAGCTTCGCAATTTGCAGGAGGTGGAGAGATCGATAATCCTGAGCGCAACTCACTTAAGTGCATCCCGAGCACACCCCATTCCAGCATTTATCAGTCTCCTGAAATCCACTTACATATTTATTCTCCAAGCACCGAAACCTCCAGTCTTTCTCGTTTGTGGGGATTATTTTGGGGCCCTGACGATCGTGGGTATGAGCGAATGAATGAGAATTCAGAAAGTAGCGGTCGACCGACTGAGATAGAATTCTAAGATCTCTCTATGTTCCTTCATGTCGTGTCAGCCGTGGCTCAGTTGGGAGCGCACTCGCCTCTGAGTCAGAAGGTCGTGAGTTCATAGTCCCCACTCCGGAGACTTGAGTACAAAATCCAGGCTGACACTCCAGTGCACTACTGAAGGAGTGCTGCACTGTCGGAGGTGCCGTCCTGCGGATGAGATGTTACATAAAAGATAACATTGCCATTATTTCGAAGAAGAGCGGGGAATTCTGGTCAATATCAAACAACATCACTGAAAAACAGATTACCTGGTCATTATTTCATTGCTGTTTGTGGAATCTTGCTGTGCACAAATTGGCTGCCATGTTTCCTACAATACAACAGTGACTACATTTCAAACATACTTCATTGGCTGTAATGGGCTTTGGGACATCCTGAAGTTGTGAAAGGCGCTATATAAATGCAAGTCCTTTCTTTCAATGGGTACCCACGCTTTGCTTTTGCATCTTTGCTGTCATTGACCAACGGCAGAGATTCCTTTGCCAACTCCAAGCGTTCAGTCCTCGTACACTGGAGGCCAAGTGACCATAAATTGCTGCGATCAATGAGGTTTCCTGAGTGTGGCTAATGTGCTCAAACAGTTCCAAGGAACCACAGGTGTGAGTTGGCTGTAGTGTAAGGGCCACCCAAGACTCCGTCAAGCATGCAGCTGTTCTATCTTCATGGAGGTCACTCTAACACAAATATTCCAAAGACCTCAATTTAAGATAAGAAATAGGAGCAGGAGTAGGCCATACGGCCCCTCGAGCCTGCTCCGCCATTCAATAAGATCATGGCTGATCTTCAACTCCATTTTCCCAGATTTTTAAAAATTTGTTCGTGGGATGTGGGCGTCCCTGGCAAGGCCGGCATTTATTGCCCATCCCTAATTGTCCTTGAGAAGGTGGTGGTGAGCCGCCTTCTTGAACCGCTGCAGTCCGTGTGGTGAAGGTTCTCCCACAGTGCTGTTAGGAAGGGAGTTCCAGGATTTTGACCCAGTGACGATGAAGGAACGGCGATATATTTCCAAGTCGGGATGATGTGTGACTTGGTCCTTGATTCCTCTAGAGTCCAAAAATCTATCTATCTCAGCCTTGACGACTCAACGACTCAGCATCCACAGCCCTCTGAGGTAGAGAATTCCAAAGATTCACAACCCTCTGAGTGAAGAAATTTCTCCTTATCTCAGTCTTAAATGGCCGACCCCTTATCCTGCGACGATGTCCCCTAGTTCTAGATCCATTGGCGATGCTGGAGAGAGATTGTAATGTGTATATCCAGGGTCAAACAGTCCTCAAATAGTGTATGGGGAATCACTGCTCAGTTTTCTCCTTGTGATTTTCCTGGATAGATGTCAGGTAAAGGGACAGATTTAAAGGCACAGGGCTAGTGGAGATCAGCATATCAAGTGAGGAAGTAAAGAAGGAGAAATGGAGAATGGAAGAGGTGGTTTTGCGTACGAGAAACAAGAAAGGGGAGAACCTTCACCACACGGACTGCAGCGGTTCAAGAAGGCGGCTCACCACCACCTTCTCAAGGGTAATTCGGGATGGGCAATAAATGCTGGCCTCGCCAGCGATGCCCACATCCCATGAATGAATAAAAAAAACAAGAAAGGGGAAAGAGAGCAACAACAAAGAGTTTGCAGGGCAGGGGGTCAAGAAATGAAAGTCAAAAGGAGAGATGGGAGAGACAGTACGATGGTTGAGGGAGCAAGGTACGGAGCGGATTGAAAGACGAAGGAAAGAACAAGTATTCAAGGTACAGGTGGGGAAAAAGAGTGAAAGGGAGCAAGAGATGCATTGGGCCAGAAGGAACGGGCAGAGTCAGGTTAGGAAATAAATAATGACAAAGAGCCAAGCAGGAGATAAAGTGATAGATGTCAAGCAAGAGGGTCAGACAGGACGGGGAAATAATAGGATAGATTTTCTGATTGGACGCTCCCGCTGCAGAGTCTCACCCACTAGAGCTGCATATTGGAAAACGGAATGTGTGCCGTCCATACGGATATGAAATCACGTGCAAGTTTTTAATCTGTGCTCCCAATGGGTGAGGCTCCGTTCTGGTAGCATACAATCAGAAAATTTACCCTGAGGTTTTCAGTGGAGGTAAGTGATATTTCTCTCTATAGTAGAGCTAATGTATGTACAGTAATGGGTATTAATTTCTTCATTTGCATTAATGGAGTGGTCACTAATTTATGCCCATAGCTAATTTCTCCTAGGTGTGCCACTTTAATGCATGTTAACTCTCCCACCTGGCTTTAAAGTTCTTTTGATTTGCTAACGGCCACCAATTCAATGCAAATTTATTTGTTTTCCCACCAAGTTTCGAATGAGTAACTCAAGGAAGCAACTTATCATCACTCTGGAATAAGGGGAAACCCATGATTCCCTTAAGACAAGGGAATTGTGTCACTTCCTGCAAACCATGCATCTCCATTCATAATTTAGCCCACAATGATGCCCATCACAACAGAGGCTTTAAGGTAGTGGAGTCAATCAGCAAAGGTCCAACTGAGGGCACAGAGGAGCCATGCTTGGTGGCTCTCCTCCGATGGCCTCAGATGTCCATTGCCCTCCTCTGATGCTGTTTGAAGGAAAAGGGCGGGGGTACATGGGATTAGGGCTACTGCTCATGTGGAGGGTAAGCACCAACATGGACAGGTTGGGCTGAGCAGCCAGTTGCCCTGTTGTGATTTCTATGTAACCGCTTCTGAAAGTAGCAAGCCGATCATTTCAGTCCAGACAGCATCGCGGATACAGCAGTCAGTTCCAGGATATGTTGGATGGGGATGGGGAGGAGGAAGAACAGCAGCACAGGAGGACCAGGGAGGCTTCTGGCCTTCAGAGGAGGACCACCAAGATTTGCAGCTGATTGTCCCACAGAGGCCAATGTTTTGTTTAGCTAGCTGAGACGTTGCAGGTGTTGTTGAGTTGGCCACATGTTGTGCTTTACTTTAACACACCCAAGCTTCTAGAAAATACATAAGTGAGGTGTCCCTGTAATTTCTACATCTAAAGAAGAATTTCACCCCAGAGAAAGGAGGGCACCATTATTTTTTCAAACGATGGAATTTGAATCAGGGCGATAGTATTTTCCTGAATTCTGGTGTGTAATAAGACTAAAGGCTTTATTTCACTTGTGTCTTTGAACGATGTTAGTTGTGACAGAAGGAACTCTTCCCATTACAGGCAACAAGAATCAAGTGCTCCCGGGTCAGGTGTCGCACAGCCAGATGCGGAGTGAATATCTCTCCACCGTGTCCCAATTTGCCTCAGCTCCGACCCTGACACACACCCCATTGAGGCATATTGTCCCCCCCATTTTCCAGGTCTGTCGGAGTGACTTTGCTAATTAGTGCCAGTTTTATGTTCGGTCGCCAGGAGCTTGACTGAGGCGACCCAGAGTGGGAAGCCTGCCAGCTTACTACGGAGAAGACTTTAAACCCATTGGTCTGGGCAGAGGAATTTTGCCAAACATGTTAACGAGTCGTCTACCAGGCAAAATTAAACCACAAAGCGTTAAAGGTAAATAGAAATCCAAAGGTAGACATTTTAAATAAAACTATGAAAAATTGTTTTTAATGATGGAATGAAAGTTGCTCCATATTTATAGCAATAGTTAAAAAATGGTAAATCTGGAGATTTGCAGGTGATTCCTTCAGTGCTGCCTAGTTGCGGATGTGCATGCCCATATGCGTGTGCGTGTACATGTGTGCATGTATGTGTATGGGGAGCGGGCAGACTTGAAAAATGTTATATTGCGTAAAACCCGATTTCTTGAATTTTCTGCTTTTCTGAGGGACAGATTTCCTCTGGTCACAACAGGACAGATTTTCCGATTGCATGTTTCCAGTGTGGAGCCTCGCCCACCGGGAGCGCAAAACGGGAAATTGATTTTCCATTCGTTAAAATGACGGGATAGAAAGTCAGATGATTGGCCGACTCCCACTCTCGAGGCTCCAGATCGGGGGCGTGCAATCAGCAAATTTACCCAGATGTGCTCACACCTGCACAAACGTTAAGAGAGGACTTCCTTTGATTGCTATTTCCAGTGAAATTGTAAGTCAGCTGTTCTAAAACTGGCTTACTATTCGCTAACAAACATTCACTAGAGTTTAGAAGAATGAGAGGTGATCTCATCGAAACATATAAAATTCTAGACGGACTAGATGCAGGGAGGATGTTCCCGATGGCTGGGGAGTCCAGAACCAGGGGTCACAGTCTCAGGATACGGGGTATGCCATTTAGAACCGAGATGAGGAGAAATTTCTTCACTCAGAGGGTGGTGAACCTGTGGAATTCTCTACCACAGAAGGCAGTGGAGGCCAAGTCATTAGATGTATTCAAGGAGGAGATAGATATATTTCTTAATGCTAAAGGGTTCCAAGGGATATGGGGAAAAAGCGGGAACGGGGTACTGAGTTAGATGATCAGCCATGATCGTTTTGAATGGCGGAGCAGGCCCGAAGGGCCGAATGGCCTAGTCTTGCTCCTGTTTTCTATGATTCTATGATGATTCTATGGGGCGGGGGGGGGGGGATGGAATTTCCTGCGTATTGCGTGTAATCGGGGCATAAAAGATCGAGGAAACTCCGGCACATGTCTGTTACACACGCAATCACGCTACACTCAAATTTCCTTGCTCTTTTACACCCGTCTATCGATCCCATGCACCCGAACACATCTCAGCTCATTAAAATGGCTCCGCCCCCCAGGCGTACAAGCGAATTTCCTGCAATCACGCTGTTTCAAAACGGGTGCAAAATTAGGCCCAGAATTTTAGGCACAGCAGGAAACAAAGTCATTTTTTTGGTGTTTTATTGCAATTTTTTGAGTGATTTTTAAAAATTTATCCTCACTGAGATCTCCTCGGCATTTTCGGTTTCTTTGAATGCATTTTTATGGCATCAGGATGAGTTGTATTAAAAATTGTAAAAGGCTCCCCGATTGCATGTCTAATGTGCATGAATGATGGTTGAATGAGTTGAAACTTTAATTTTCATACTTCAAGAAGGATTATACGGTGTTAGTTCAGCATTTTCCTCGCGCTCCGATGTTTACGCTGATGTTCGCTTGTTTACAATCATTTTTTACCTTCGTTAATGAGATTTGACTCTAAGATGAGCTTCCAACCACATACCATCACCTGCACTTCAGTAATATCACCTCTCTCCGCCCCTGCCTCAGCTCATCTGCTGTTGAAACCCTCATCCATGCCTTTGTTACCTCCAGACTTGACTATTCTAATGGTCTCCTGGCCGGCCTCCCATCTTCCACCCTCCATAAACTTCAGCTCATCCAAAACTCTGCTGCCCGTATCCTAACTCGCACCAAGTCCCGTTCACCCATCACCCCTGTGCTCGCTGATCTACACTGGCTCACAGTCTTGGAACGCCTCGGTTTTAAAATTCTCATCCTTGTTTTTAAATCCCTCCATGGCCTCGCCCCTTCCCTATCTCTGTAACCTCCTCCAGCCCTACAACCCTCCGAGATCTCTGCGCTGCTCCAATTCTTGCCTCTTGCCCGATTTACCATTGGCGGCCGTGCCTTCAGCTGCCTAGGCCCGAAGCTCTGGAATTCCCTCCCTAAACCTCTCTGCCTCTCTACCTCTCTCTCTCCTCCATTAAGACGTTCCTTAAAACCTCCCTCTTTGACCAAGCTTTTGGTCACCTGTCCTAATATCTCCTTATGTGGCTCGGTGTCAAATTTTGTTTGAGAAATCGCTCCTGTGAAGCACCTTGGGACGTTTTACTACGTTAAAGGCGCGATATAAATGCGAGTTCTTGTTGTTGATTGGCAGGAAATTTGGGTGCAAATAGACATCGGAAAAATGGGCAAACAAATGGGCGTAATTTCGGGTTACGCCTCACAGGAAATTCCACCCCAGAAAATCTTCCTGCTGTGTCAAGAATGTCAGTGCCTGAGGTCATTTTCCTTAGCCCCTCTCCCCGTGTTTTATTTTTAAGTACTTTTATTCCTTAATGTTCTCACTGTTTGCCTTATTTTCTTTCTTCCATTTATTAACTAATTCTCCGTGGCCCTCCAATTACCCGTTGGAAGTAAACAGGTTAACACCTCCGCTAAAATTGTAGAGGGAGGAATTTCAGGTGACCGTAATTTACCCAAGAGGGGCCTGTTCGCTTGTGAAGATTTGATTGAGATGTTTCAAATCCTGCAGGCCCAGCGGGCCGGTTTCTCTGCACGGGAAATGCTTCTTTCAAACCGTAAAGGATTTTCTTTTGAAAGCAAAATAAATGCAGCTCGACAAATTTAAAAACATGCCCAACTGTTTCAAAGTCGAAGGGAGTTCAGTGCTGAGTTTAGCTGTTATCATGTAGCAGCAGTAAACTGATTCGAGCCCTCAGTGATGGTATCCAGTTGGTGTGGGACCTGATTGTGTAATGTCATCACAGAGGGCCAAGTATGCCTGAGCCGAACCAGTGGAAATTCTGACCTAACTCATAGAAAGGGATGGCTTCTTACGGTAATGTCAGCAAATGGGCTCTTTGCATTAAGTGGATGTCAACTTGCACTCAAAGGGGCTGACGACTGCCGTGGAAACGTCTCCTTAAAAGGGTAGGTGTGCTGCTGGAGGAGCCCGCTATGGGGAATGGAATGGTAAGCAGCTCCACTGAGCACCCTTCATCTTGTCCTGAGAGATTACTAAAGCCTCCGAATGAGAGAATGAGCATTTTCAAGCCGATTATTCCCCCGAGTAAATTCGTCGGGTTAAACAGGATTATCCAGTTTTACTAAAGAGAGAACTTGCATTTATGTAGCGCCTTTCATGACCTCAGGACGTCCCAAAAAACGGCAATTAAGTACTTTTCGAGTGTGGTCACTGCTGTAATGTATGCAGCCAATCTGCGCACAGCAAGATCCCACAAACAGCAATGAGATAATGACCAGATAATCTCCTTTAGTGATTTTGGATGAGGGACAAATATTGGGTGAATTCCCCTGCTCTTAATTTAGGGTTGCCAACCCTCCAGGTGTCTCCAGGAGTTAAGCATCAATCTCCCAGGCGTTGCTGGGAGTAACCATGGGGAATAATCATCAAAACAAAATGGTGTGGTTTTTCTTCACAATTTTCTTTGAATGCTTTTCTTTATTAGTTATAAAAATATCAGAGCTGGGGGGGTGGGGGGGGCAGGAAATAGGTTGTTTGACCGGGAGGGGCAGTTGGAGGCGGGAGGTCATGTGATGAGACCTCCAGGGATATGTCCAACCAAATCCTATTTTTGTTGTTAAGGCTGAGGAAAGGAACACATGGCCACCAATGTCACCATCAAGCACTGCCAACTGAGCTCCACTCCAACTGTGCACTCAGGGCCCACCGAGACTGCACTTAAAGAGTGGATCTCCTTGATTTCCCATCCATTAAAATGGATGAGGAATCATAGGGAAGACCAAATTCCTGACATGAGGTCAAGTTCGCTCAAATTTCCGATTAATGGTCCCAGAGGGCTGTCATCCCAGCAAGCTCAAACTCCTGATAGACCGTCTTAATGAATGAAGTGGGACCAGAAGCTTTGTAAGGTTACTCTGATTAAATATTCTTCTATTCTGTCCCATCAGTGTGTCTTATCTCCACCTGTAGACCCCTGAGTTTTAAAAGCTGGTCGATCGTTGAACATTGAAGGGGGGTTTGGAGACACGGTGAGGATGCAGAAAGGAGGACAAGTGTGCAGGAGACATATTCCCAGTCTAGCAGGAAGACGACGGGAAAGTTGAGAGGACCCATGGCCATATTAGTATCACCAACAGGAGAGAGACAAGAATGAGGGAGAATTGTTTTATATGAAGAGGCTTGATAGGACCTGGAACGTCCTATCAGAAACAGCAGAATTCATAACAGCTTTTAAAAGGAAAGTGGATAAATAACAGAAAAAGAAAACTCTAAAAGGTTCTCTGGGGAGAGAGCAGGGGAATGGAACTAAGTGGATAACTCTTTCAGAGAGCTTCCCACTTTGCTGTAAAATTCTAGGGTCCTATGATGGAAAGTTTGAAGGGCAGAGAGATGAGTCTACTATCAGAGGTTATTGTTACATAGAACGTACAGCACAGAGACAGGCCATTTGGCCCAACAGTTCCATGCTGGTGTTTATGCTTCACACGGATCTCCTCCCTCCCTACTTCATCTAACCCTATCAGACGTTGTATCTGTAGTTGAAGAATTTGCAGGCTGTTTAACAATCTGACAGGGAAGAGAGTGAATATTTCTGCCATGACGATAGCCATCTTTATGCCAGCTGATAGGGGGGTTAGTCCTATAGGGCAGGAGCGTTGTATGGGCTCCTATTACCCATACGATGGGGAGGGGCGGGGGGAGAAGGGAAGTCTCCTGCTTAGGGTTGCCAACTCCGGTCGGATGTAATCCTGGAGGTTTCATCACATGACCGATCACATGACCCGCCCCAATCAAACAGCCCAACCCCTCCCCCCCACCTCCTATATTTTTTTACAACGAATAAACAAAGGTGTTTAAAGAGAATTGTAAAAAGCAAACCATTTGTTAACGCCCCTATGATTTTTCTCTGGGTTTTCGCTCGCAGCAGGAGATTAATCTTTCATTATCAGAGACTCCAGGACAATCCAGCTCTTTGCACTGTTACCCACTTGAACCTCTTGCCTTAATATTTCGATTGCAGCTCCAAGAACCAGGCCCGGCTTTGATAAGAAGAGATTAGCTTGCTAAGGGTGAAGGGTTAATGGCCATTCCACTCGGCATATAACGGGGAGGCCCCTGTAATGCTTCGACCTCAAGCTCAGACACCTGACAATGCGGAATGTTCAGAAGCTGTTGGTAGTTCAATTGGACAGCCTCCTGTTTCATTTAACATAAACAAAGCAGCGTGAAGGTGGGGATTTATTCCAGGCCGCTAACACTAGTTTTGATAATCAGTTGACAGCGTCTAACCTGCCAACTGCCTGCATCTGATCGGGACAGTCTGCGTTTGAATGCCTTGAACCAGCACGGAATGGACCTCCCATCCCACCGCAGGACTGGACCTCAGGTTCTCCCCGTTCCCTTGTCCCAGCTCCATGGCTCCAGCCCAAGCGATGTTGCTGCTGTGAACAATTGTACCTGACTCCGTTTGATGGGCAGTCGTTCTCACGACATCAGCCGTTGCGGCCCGCAGGAGGTAGTGTGTCCATCTCCTTCAGCTGTAGCAGTGGGAAGGACAAGGGGGTCTCGTGTCAGACACCGAGAGGGGAACCGAGGGAAGAGAAGGGGAGAATTCAGAGGAGGCACTGGGAAAGTTGAAGAGAGTGTCGACATGGACTGGGGCGGAGGAGAGAGTACGGACTGGGGGGAGGGGAGTGTCAGTATGGACTGGGGGGGAGGGGAGTGTCAGTATGGACTGGGGGGAGGGGAGTGTCGGTATGGACTGGGGGGAGGAGAGAGTACGGACTGAGGGGAGGGGAGTGTTGGTATGGACTGAGGGGGGAGGGGAGTGTCAGTATGGACTGGGGGGAGGGGAGTGTCAGTATGGACTGGGGGGAGGGGAGTGTCGGTATGGACTGGGGGGAGGGGAGTGTCAGTATGGACTGGGGGGAGGGGAGTGTCAGTATGGACTGGGGGGAGGGGAGTGTCAGTATGGACCGGGGGGGGAGGGGAGTGTCAGTACGGACTGGGGGGAGGGGAGTGTCGGTATGGACTGGGGGGAGGGGAGTGTCAGTATGGACTGGGGGGAGGGGAGTGTCAGTATGGACCGGGGGGGGAGGGGAGTGTCAGTATGGACTGGGGGGAGGGGAGTGTCAGTATGAACTGGACTGAGGGGGGAGGGGAGTGTCGGTATGGACTGGGGGGAGGGGAGTGTCAGTACGGACTGGGGGGGGAGGGGAGTGTCGGTATGGACTGAGGGGGGAGGGGAGTGTCAGTATGGACTGGGGGGGGGGCGGAGTGTCTGTATGGGCTGAGGGGGGAGGGGAGTGTCAGTATGGACTGGGGGGAGGGGAGTGTCAGTATGGACTGGGGGGAGGGGAGTGTCAGTATGGACTGGGGGGAGGGGAGTGTCAGTATGGACTGGGGGGAGGGGAGTGTCAGTATGGACTGGGGGGGAGGGGAGTGTCAGTATGGACTGGGGGGAGGGGAGTGTCAGTATGGACTGGGGGGAGGGGAGTGTCAGTATGGACTGGGGGGAGGGGAGTGTCGGTATGGACTGGGGGGGAGGGGAGTGTCGGTATGGACTGGGGGGGAGGGGAGTGTCAGTATGGACTGGGGGGAGGGGAGTGTCAGTATGGGCTGAGGGGGGAGGGGAGTGTCAGTATGGACTGGGGGGGAGGGGAGTGTCGGTATGGACTGGGGGAGGGGAGTGTCAGTATGGACTGGGGGGGGGGCGGAGTGTCGGTATGGACTGGGGGAGGGGAGTGTCAGTATGGACTGGGGGAGAGGGGAGTGTCAGTATGGACTGGGGGGGAGGGGAGTGTCGGTATGGACTGGGGGGGAGGGGAGTGTCAGTATGGACTGAGGGGGGTACCCAGGGCAGCATGCCCCCAGCCCTCTCCACAAAATAAATCCTGTATCTTTGATGCTTGCAGCATCTTCAGTCTTTCATAAACTAGTTTTTTTTACCCTTCAGTAAAGATCAAGGAATGTTGGGATTAGTTCCAAGCCCCTGTCCCACTGCTCTTTCAGTGTAATTACTTGTTTGTTGAGTTGTCGGTGTTTTTTGGGTTGCGGAGGCTCTGTTTACTTTTACTAGTTCCCCGGGTTGCCCTGTGTGTGAAGTACTCATTCTCAGTAAAACTTGAGGTCGAGTTTCTGCTTTGGGCGCAATCGGGAAATTTTGCCCAAAATATCGCTGGTCACGTTACAGTTCAAGTTTCCGCAAAAATTTGAAGCGCCTTCCCGAACCAGGGGAATCTCGCAATGTCCGCCTGGGGGCGTGGCCAGTTTTGTGGGCGGGGCCAGATCCGGGCGCATTGAATCTTGAACCAGCGTAAAAGATGGCGGAAAAACACGAGCGTAAGTAGCTTTGGGCGTAACTCACCTACGTTTGAAATTCCCCCAATCTTTCTACTCCTTTATCTTGACGGTAAACTTATTTTGGTTTATGTAAGGATGGTTTGTAATGTGAAGAATGTTATGTTATCAGTGTAGCCCGGCCAATTTGATTTGTAACTTACTTCTGTCATTTCTGCTTTCAATTTTGGAAAGTCTGCAATAGTTACGCCTACGGGAATGACTAGTGAGTAGAAACACAAACTGCACAGTTTCTGACTGCTAAATTCCAGAACTCCTTGCAACGATAACTCTAAATTGAATGGTCTAGACATGGGGTGAATTTACACAGCTAAAACAAATAGTTAGCCAAGGCTTCTTCGACAGCACCTCCCAAACCCGCGACTCCTACCACCTAGAAGGACAAGAGCAGCAGGCACATGGGAACACCACCACCTGCACGTTCCCCTCCAAGTCACACACCATCCCGACTTGGAAATATATCGCCGTTCCTTCATCGTCGCTGGGTCAAAATCCTGGAACTCCCTTCCTAACAGCACTGTGGGAGAACCTTCACCACACGGACTGCAGCGGTTCAAGGCGGCGGCTCACCACCACCTTCTCGAGGGCAATTAGTGATGGGCAATAAATGCCGGCCTCGCCAGCGACGCCCACATCCCGTGAACGAATAAAAAAAATATATAGTGCATTTCAGATGTCCCAAAGCGCTTTACAGCCAATGAATTACTTTTGAAGTACATCACATAGGTAAACGCCATTTTGGGTACATCAAGATCCTATAAACAGCAATGAGATAAATAACCAGCTAATCTCTTTTTGGTGGCGTTGGTCGAGGGATAAATATGGGCTAAGACATGGGGAAAACTCCCCTGATCTTCGTTGTGGGATCTTTTACAGCCACTCGAGCAGGCAGACAGGACCTCATCCAAAACATAGCTGGGTGGATTTTCAACTTGCTTCTGGGGGTAAACCTGGCATTGCGGATGGCCTGCCCTCTATAGAAACCATCCTATTTTAATTTCCATTGGTATCGAGTAGTTTCTTTAACGGGCAGCGGTGCCACAATGCCAGTTGAGTGCCCGAGTGGAGAGTTGAATGTCCAACCTGGCAGTCTGGACAGTGCAGTACTCCCTCAGCGCAGCACTGTCAGTCGAGATTGCGCTCAAGTCCTAGGGATAGACCTTGACGTTGGGCGATAGTGAGTCGACAGCCTATTTTGCATCTCTCCCCATTTGTATTTCCATTGACTTCAATGCGGAGAGATGTAAAAGGGGCTGGTGACTCGCTATCACCTGGGTTACGCTGTCGCACAAAGGCTGAATGACCCACCGCCCCGAGAGATTTGTCTCCACGCTGATGCTATCTATACCTGTGCAATGTAAATCAGGTGTTAATGTCCAAACTGATTCTGAAGCAACACAAAGGCACTCTTACTGATTCCAGGTTGCATTTATATTAGAAGGCACAGCACTGAGCCACCTCTTACCAACACCGCAGTCGTAGTGTAAATGTCCCATAGACTCAGTTACATTCTTTCTTTTCTTTGCAGCATTGTCCTCAAGACATTGACTCCCTCACCCGGGTCCAGTCAGCCTCCAGTACATCACCCATTATCCCATTATTCATGAGGGAGCATTGATAGTGATTACTGAAGACTATTTAGCTGTGGAGAACATGTCAACACAGGAAAATAGGAACAGGAATGGGCAGTTCAGCCTCTCGAGCCTGTTCCACCATTCAATTCGATCGTGGCTTTAGTATCTTAACTCCATCTACCTGCCTTGGTTCCGTAACCCTTAATACCCTTACCCAACAAAAATCTCAGATTTGAGATTTTCAATTGGCCCCCAGCCTCAATAGCTTTTTGGGGGAGAGAGTTCCAGATTTCCACTCTCCTTTGTGTGAAGAAGTGCTTCCTGACATCACCCCTGAACGGCCTAGCTCTAATTTTAAGGTTATGCCCCCTTAATCTGGACTCTCCCACCAGAGGAAAAGGTTTCTCTCCATCTACCCTATCAAATCCTTTAATCATCTTAAACACCTCAATTAGATCACCCCTTAATCTTCTATATTCAAGCTGAGCTGGTCATTCCTCTGTCTTACTTTAAATAGAGGGTGTTCCTTTGTTAAATCAGGAGCAGGAACTCTGGCTGTTTTTATTTCCCTAGACTGGGGACCTTTTGGCCAATTCTCTCGTGCTCTATCCATTGCTTAGGCCGAGATCAATGAACTCAGCCCTGACTGGGGGTCAAACCTTGGTCCATCCTTATCTGAATGGCTCAGAGACTTCTGGTTGATTATAAACCACATTTTATTTTTAGGCTGGAGTTTCCTTTGCAAATATACAAAGGTTTTTTGTGCCCTTCAAACGCAAAGTACTGAAAGCGCACATTTAGTTTTATTTGCTTTCAGGATGACACTGGCCATCCCCAGTTGCCCCTTGAGAAGATGGTGGTGAGCCGCCATCTTGAACCGCTGCAGTCCGTGTGGTGAAGGTTCTCCCACAGTGCTGTTAGGAAGGGAGTTCCAGGATTTTGGCTCAGCGACGATGAAGGAATGGCCGATATATGTCCAAGTCGGGATGCTGTGTGACTTGGAGGGGAACTCGGAGTTGATGGTGTTCCTGTGCACCTGCTGCCCTTGTCCTTCTGGGTGGTGGAGGCAGGCCGTGTTAACACAAGGTGAGGTGTCGGTTGGTTTGATTTGCAACTGTTTTGCTCCACAAAGGCCAAACATACAGAGCATTGAGTAAGATGAGAGTCACTTGTTTCAATCAGTACAAGAATTGCTCGTGAAGTGTAACAAAATAAAGATCACGTAGAGGCATAAAATACAAAAGCAAGGACGTTAGTCTAAACCTTTATAAAACACTGGTTAGTCCTCACCTGGAATATTGTGTTCAATTCTGGGCACCACACTTTAGGAAGGATGTCAAGGCCTGAGAGTTGGTGCATAAGAGATTTACTAGAATGGTGCCAGGGATGAGGGACTTCAGTTATGTGGAGAGACTGGAGAAGCTGGGGTTGTTCTCCTCAGGACAGAGAAGGTTAAGGGGAGATTTGATTGAGGTGTTCAAAATCATGAACGGCCTTTCCAGTAGCAGAAGGGTCGGTAACCAGAGGACACAGATTTAAGACAAAAGAGCCGGAGGCAACGTGAGGAAGTATTTCTTTACGCAGCGAGTTGTTATGATCTGGAACGCACTGCCTGAAAGGGCGATAGAAGCAGATTCAATAGTATCTTTCATACTTGAAGGGAAAAAATTTACAGGGCTATGGGGAATGAATGGGGGAGGGAGACCAATTGGATAGCTCATTCTGGAACAGGCACGGTGGGCTGAATGGCCTCCTCCTGTGCTGTACCAACTATGATACTATGAACACGTACATACTCTAGCCACAAAGGTGTTAGATAGGGAAGTCCAGGACATTGACCCAGTGATAATGAAGGAAACGCCAGGTCAGGTGTGGCTTGGAGGTGATGGTGCTCCTGTGATGTTGCTGCTCTTGTCTTTCTGGATAATAGAAGTCACAAGGATGGGAGATGCAGTCAAAGCCGGTCTTTCTAGAAGTGATTCTAGTGTCCCGTGCTCCCAGCTGGGAGCAGCACTCGCAGGGAGTACATCTCGGGCCCACAACTGGCGGGCAGCTCGTGATTTTCCAACCTTTTGATTGTCAATATCTATCCCTCAACCAACATCACTAAACACAGATTATCCGGTCATTATCACATTGCTGTTTGAGGGAGCTTGCTGTGCGCAAATTGGGTGCTGTGTATCCCTGCATTAAAACAGTGACTACACTTCAAAAAGTACCTCATTCAATACGACTTCCCCACTCAGGCCACCGGTTAAAATTGCAATCGGGGCCTGATGATGTCATCGGACCTTGACCTGCAGATATGAAGAAGGACCCCGCCGGTTTCAGGTAGGCATCCCATCTGCCTGTTCAGAAGAACAGGTTAAAATTGAAGACTGAGGGAAGGGAGCAGGACGTCAGCGGGTAAGTCTCCCGGCTGATTTTAACCAGTTTGCACCGAGCAGGCCGTAAAGATCACCCCGTATGGTGACCAGTGGAATTCTTATCCCATCCCTTCCAGATGGGATGTTGCCAGACCTTGTGGCTTCTTCTATGAACATATGGGAACATATGAACAAGGAACAGGAGTAGGCCATACGGCCCCTCGAGCCTGCTCTTCCATTCAATAAGATCATGGCTGATCTTCGACCTCAACTCCACTTTCCTGTCCTATCCTCATATCCCTTGATTGCCTTCGTGTCTAAAAATCGATCGATCTCAGCCTTGAATATACTCAAGGACTGAGCATCCACAGCCCCCTGGGGTAGAGAATTCCAAAGATTCACAACCCTCTGAGTGAAGAAAATTTCCTCATCTCAGTCCTAAATGGCCGACCTCTTAAGCCTTCTTTAAGGTTAATGTCAGCTGAGTTCAGTGGTAGAGCTCTCGGCTTTGAGTTAGAAGGTCATGGGTTCGAGCCCCACTCCAGGGACTGAAACACGCAATCTAGACTGACACTCCAATGTGGTGCTGAGGGAGTGTTGCACTGTCTTTTGGATGAGCTGTTAGACTGTGGTTTTAGCTGCCTGTTCAGGTGGACGTAAAATATCCCATGGCACTATTTGAAGACGAGCAAGGGAGCTCTCCCAATGTTCTGGCCAGCATTTATCTCTCAACCAACACCACCAAAAACAGATTTACTCATACTGGTCATTCACCTCGTTGCTGTTTGTGGGACCTTGCTGCATGCAAATTATCTGTTACGTTAGCCTACAGTGCAAAATAATTAATTGATTGTGAAGCACTTTGGGATGTCCTGATGATATAAAAGTTCTTTCTCTCCTCTTTGTTTGTTAGACACTCCCATATTTACACTCGATGACTCTATTGCCCTCTGTTCTTTGCCTATCACTATCAAGATACTGCTACCTCCCTCCGATATATTGTCTGCAGTTGTCTTAGTCTGACCTGCTCTGGTCGTAAGGTTCCCCCAATCTGGTCGTTCTGGTTCCTGTCACATTCCTTGTTAGTTGCCCTACTGTCTTGTTCCACAGTGGAGGAGGAAATGCTATAACCCCACACCCCCTCCTCCTCCCTGCCCCTTGCCCTGCACTCGCTGTCAATCTGTATGCTTTATTCTCTCCTTATTGTTTTTGTACATCTGTGGAAAAACTGCAAAAATTCTGCACTTATAATAGTGCCGTAATATATTCTAGCACCTTACAGAGATATTTTTTCAAGCATTTCCTCCAACAAAATACAGAAGAGCAGAACTGAGAATATACTGCACCACTTCACCGCAAGACAAACACAATTGCCCCGGAGACCCTGAATTATGAACCATTCTCCTGTCAGTTCTCAGATAGAAATGCTTCTCCCAACATGAGGCTAAGAACCAGTAAAACCCACTGACCATACAGCAGACACTGCATTATGACAGATGCCTGACTTATATGACGATAGTGTCACTTTTCAAAGGCACCTTGTGGATTCCCAGTGTGCTGTACATCTATCTTCCGAAATACTCCTCTGTCAGTCCATCGAAATAAAATCAAGGCCCGTTTCTTACAAGCAAGTCTGAGTGAGATACAGATCACAACGATTGGAATTTTCGACCAGATATTGCGGATAAAAGAATCAAAGATGAATAAATATGACCTTTTTTTTAATGTTAAAAGACATGGTGAGGGAGAATGGGATGAGAAGTTTTGGGTTTGACATTTGCTGGATCTTCTCTAAAGTGGAGAACTGTCAAAGAGCAGCCATCTGACTTTCACCTCGTCTTGACGAATCTTTAGGGAGGGTAAGCTTTTAGCAGTCCTTCCAGACCCTTCCATCTCACTGCGGTCCTCTAACTGTACACTGTGTTTCTTCAGCTTCATTTCCTCCGCTGGTTTAACACTGCCATTTGCCCTTAGTTTTTAGTCTGCAGCTTTTAGCTTCTGTCAAATAAATGGAACACAAATTAAAAATAAACTCTATCACGCTGTGTGGTGATTGGCGCTCAGGAACTGTGAGCCTTGTTGTTTTAATCTCCTCTCTTGTGAATGTTTAGTTATTTTACTTTGTGTTTTTGCAATCAGGGCGTCTTTTCTGAATTTAACTTGATTTCTTGGGTTGTAAGGGAAAGATTTATTCTGTGCACACATATGATGACGTACATCTGTCATTGCAATGTCCTACATCTAAAAATGCACAAGAAAGATGATAACTGTTTCTCCATCAGAATGTTGCATGTCGGGCAAATCCTTACAGAAGTGTCCAGAATTCTGCTACTTTTCACTGAATATAAACTATACAGGTTTAGGAAGAGAGAGAAGGACTAGGAGAGAGTTGTCAGCAGAAGGGCTAACCAGGGAGAGTGAGAGGAGGGAACTAGCCTGAACAGCCCCACCAGAAGTTCGGAGATGATGCCAATAATCGGGCCTGGTTACCACACCATTGGTCAGTAGGGGCGTTGTTGCACTCTCACCTCCGAGTCAGAAGGTCGTGGGTTCAAGCCCCACTCCAGAGACTTGAGCCCAAAATCTAGGCTGACACTCCAGTGCAGCACTGAGGGAGTGCTGCAGTGTCAGAGGTGCCGTCTTTCAGACGGAACGTTAAACCGAGGCCCCGCCTGCCCTCTCAGGTGGACGTAGAAGATCCCATGGCACTGTTTTGAAGAAGAGCAGGGGAGTTCTCCCTGATGACCTGGCTCCACCCATTTGTACTTCAATGTTACATTGAGGTCCTAAACTGGCGTTGGACCCCAGTTTGCATAGTAAAGCAGCCTTATGTCTGTTTCAGGTGCCCCCTCTCCCCTTCCCCCCTCATTTTCAATACCTGTCCGCCAGTTCTCTCAGGCGCAAAATGGGAGGCTGAGTTGGATTTCTCCTCCCAAGTCTTTCTTTTCCTTTTAGAATGGAAAGCACACCTAGTCTGAGCAATGAGAGGAGCCTCGGTGATACAAGGCATGTAGACAGCAGTGAAATACGTGCTATGTCATGGAATACGGGGTTAAGCACATCCACTCGCATTTGCATATATAAAAGTTCTGAGCAAATCGCACTTCGGTTTTAAAAATACACTGCACCGTATGTAACGCAGTGGCCATTTTCAATATTGAACAACCAATAAATCACACACAGCATTGTAACTTAACCTTGCTTCCTTTAAGATTGCACTCTCACAAATTGATCAATAAAAGTAGTAAAACAAAAGGTACTTTGGCCATTTTAAACAAAAGGTCTCTTCTTGTATAACTTCAGCGAGCTGCTGTCGTGTTGCATTTTCCAGTGTTCGTATTCATATTCGGACTTAATCCATCAAAATGTACGCATCGGAGATTAGGGAACTGGAGACACCTTTGTGCCCGTGCACATAAATTCCCAAGATGCTCTGCTGCAAATGGGCAGCACTGAACCTCCCTGGAGTATGATACATCAGCTGAGGTTAAGCAGTCATGGACATGTGTGGCCTGCCTTGCCAAGGTGACGATCGCCTTAAGGTATGGGGGAATCAGGGTAAGGTCAGCTCCATCAATTAGCGAGTCCTTTGTCACGCTAGCAAGCCAATTAACGTGTCGTCCATCATTGATATTTTATCATAATGTAAACAATCCGTATTTTTTTTTAGCCAAATAGGCTACGTTGGCCATCTGTCGCTGTCTTCCACTGATCTGAAGTCCGAAGTCATCCTGAGGTGCACGGAAATGGATGGGGAATGGACTCTTGGGTTTTCTACTGCATTAAATTGGCAAATTGTAGGAACCCCCTGTAAACAAAAAACACTGAAGGAAGATGGGGCATGAGAAGCATCAGATGACCCGCATCTAAAAGTCAAATCCATGAGGCAGACAGAGCATCAGTTCAATGTCTCAGTCACAAAGCTTCAGATTAACCTTAGCCTCCTCTTGCACTGTTCCATCACCATACCCAGGTAACCAACTGCTGTCTCTACACTCCTGGGTCAGTCTCTCCTTCTTCTGTTCCATCACCATATATGCACCAAAGACTGCTACATCCACGTTCTCCAGCAACTCCTCAGCACTATGCATTTCCTTCACGGCTGTGATGACTCTTTTCCCCTTATTTCAGCACTAAACATGGGCGGATCATCCTGCAGGTGGTTTCATCCGATTTTCCACTATCCTCTAGGCTGAGGGCAAGAACGCCTTAGACTGGGAGTTCCCAATTCCTAGGCTTCAATGGGACTTGGCATATGGTCGGAGGCCAGTGCGCCAAGAGAGATGAGGCACACTGGCCTCCTGAAAGATGTAGGTGGTAAGGCGTAGGCATTAGTAAGTCCTTGCTAAGGCCGGGAGCTGAATCCCCAAAGATCACAGTGAAATTTGTTTTTAGAAAATGGTTTAAGCAGCCTCCTAATATCAACTATTGCTATCTGGAACCCCCAGCCCTCCCCCCCCTCACCGGTAGGCTGGACATCCCAATGCCTCTGATTCTGGGGTCTTTGATGATGAGATGCTCCAGATGCACCCTCCGCACTACCGAAGGTCCACCTCCTTCAGGCTTCTTCCCCTGATCCTGAACCATGGGGCATAGTCTCAGGATAAGGGGTCGGCCATTTAGGACTGAGATGAGGAGGAATTTCTTCACTCAGAGGGTTGTGAATCTTTGGAATTCTCCACCCCAGAGGGCTGTGGATGATGAGTCGTTGAGTATGTTCAAGGCTGAGATCGATAGATTTTTGGACTCTAGGCGAATCAAGGGATATGGGGATCGGGTGGGAAAATGGAGTTGAGGTCGAAGATCAGCCATGATCTGATTGAATGGCGGAGCAGGCTCGAGGGGCTTATGGCCTACTCCTGCTCCTATTTCTTATGTTCTTATCGCAAACTGTGACCTAACTGTTGGGATTGTGCTCCCCTGGATTGTGGAGGGAGGGGGGGAATGTCTTCTTTCTCTCCTGTAACAACCAAAAAATTAACTCAATGATGAGCAGCCAGCAAGTATCTGGGATTGCTGACCTTTCTGAGGAATTAACTCATAGATCCACGGAGGGTAAAATTCAGCCTCGACAGGGGTGCAAAGCCGGGGGTTGCAGGTCAGCTGCCCGTTATTTCAAGCCAATGGAACGGGAGATCAGGTTGGGCGTATAGCGGTTCGGAATGTGCTACTGCCTGTTCTGCACCCCCACTGATGTTGAATTTTGTGCGTCAACCTTGGCTCAAGTGAACGTGATATAAGCCACCGTTGCAACATCTACCCTGCCAAAAAAAGGATTAAGAACATAAGAAATAGGAGCAGGAGTAGGCCAATCGGCCCCTTGAGCCTGCTCCGCCATTCAATAAGATCATGGCTGATCTGATCCTAACCTCAAATCTAAATTCATGTCCGATTTCCTGCCCGCTCCCCGTAACCCCTAATTCCCTTTACTTCTAGGAAACTGTCTATTTCTGTTTTAAATTTATTTAATGATGTAGCTTCCACAGCTTCCTGAGGCAGCAAATTCCACAGACCTACTACCCTCTGAGTGAAGAAGTTTCTCCTCATCTCAGTTTTGAAAGAGCAGCCCCTTATTCTAAGATTATGCCCCCTAGTTCTAGTTTCACCCATCCTTGGGAACATCCTTACCGCATCCACCCGATCAAGCCCCTTCACAATCTTATATGTTTTAATAAGATTGCCTCTCATTCTTCTGAACTCTAATGAGTAGAGTCCCAATCTACTCAACCTCTCCTCATATGTCCGCCCCCTCATCCCCGGGATTAACCGAGTGAACCTTCTTTGTACTGCCTCGAGAGAGAGGGATCCAAAAAGACTTATTATCCTCAGGCCTTTCTAAAATCTTATTAATCTTTGCATTAATGGCAGCAAGATTGTCTTTCTTTGTTAGCAATATCGTAAACAGGGCAGAACATGATTACTGACTCCTTGAGGGTAACATTCAGCAGTAGTAGATACACTCTGCCTGGCCTTCTTTTCCACTGAGGTCAGTCGAAAGCGAGTTGGACGGGGTGTATAACCATTACCACCTGGATTTTGCATCCCTGCCGAAGTTGAATTTTGCCCCTCCTAGTTTCAGAATCTTGGATCTACCAATGATCCAGACCCAATAGGTTTCTCAGGGCAGCCATCTTTACAGCAACCATATCATTCAGAGGAGGGGCTGTTGAGCAGAACGTGGAGGTAAGAAAGTTTTATTTTTTTCTTCTCAGGTTTAACAAAGAGTGGACCAAAAACGAAGGAGACCTGTCAATCAGAGCAATGTGAGGGCAGGAAATTGGACATGAATTTAGATTTGAGGTTAGGATCAGATCAGCCATGATCTTATTAAACGGCGGAGCAGGCTCGAAGGGCCGATTGGCCTACTCCTGCTCCTATTTCTTATGTTCTTATGACCTGCTGCCCTTGAGTACGTTGATTATTCACTTACCCTTCCATCATCACTGAGGGTATCAGTGTAGTGGAAAGCCATTTAGAATAAGCTTTTATATCGGATCCCAAAAAGACAAGCATCATGAGACAAACCTTTGAATATCCTGCAACAGCTTAACTTAGCTGCAGAAGATCTGGGGGCAATTTTAACCCTGGACCATTGGGGAAAATGGGTGATATTGAGTTATCAGGCCTGATTCTTTTTTCCATTGAGAAGTAAGTTTGATATCAGCCATTTTTACACTATCGCCCAAAATGAAAATGATCCCCTGCATCTTTAACATTCAATTTTTCCAGTTTGAGTGCTACTGATTGTCTTATCAGATAAGGAAATCTGATCTTTGCAGTCAGTTGACTAGATTGCCACATGATTCCAAGTTAAGTTATTATCAGTATAAAGCTGTGAGAATTACAAGTTACGTACAAGTATTCCAGAAGCTTCCTGTGTTATTTGTTGAAGAAGGTAGGATATCTGTTGATCTCAAAAAGGAATATGGTAAAATTGTGATTGAACATAATAATGACGATTAAAGCAAATTGAAAGCTTAATTATTACAAGGCATTCAAGCTCAGAAACTTTGCTGGTTGTATATGTTCCCAATATTTTCATGGGTTGAAGACAAAAGATCGTTCAGAACATCAGAAAGGAGTTACAGATGGAAAAAGTGGAAACTTCTACATCAGACTTTCATTGGATTGTCTCAAAAGCCGTCCCTCTATATCACAGTATAAATGGACACTGAATGTACAGGTTGGGCTGAGGAAAGGGTTTTGGGCTTTGCACTAATTCAGTGATATTTAACTCAGTCAGTTGAAAATTCGCATTACAGTGCCTTGTGAATTATAAAGAGGTCCTGTGGGTTATTGTGTCAGTTTTCTGTTACAAGCGTGAATTATTGGTTGAATAATTTATTGTAATGCAGTACTCGTGCTACATTGAAGTTACAGTGCTGGAGATAACTGTCTGGTTCAGCTCTCATTCCATATGCAGCAATCTCTGCAACAACAAAATAGGAAGGAAGTTTAACCCTTTGCGCCTTACATTTTCTTCATGTCAAGAATGTGGCAATGTTAATCTTCTTTTAAAACTTTGTTCTCAGGATGGAAGTGATGCTGGCAAAGGCCACGTTTAGTGTCCGTCTATCCCCAGTAGCCTTGAGAAGGTGGTGGTGAGCCTTCTTCTTGAGCCGCTGTAGACCTTGTGGTGATAGTGCTCCCAGAACGCTGTTTCACAGGAATATAGGAACATTAGGAACAGGAGTAGTCCATTCAGCCCCTCGAGCCTGTTCCACCATTCAATTAGATCATGGCTGATCTGTATCCTAACTCTATTTACCCGCCTTTGATCCATATCCCATGATACCCTTACCTAACAAAAATCTATCGATCTCAGTCTCGAAAGTTACATTTGGCCCGGTACCCACATTATTTTGGGGGCGAGAATTCCAGATTTCCACCTCCCTGTGTGAAAAAGTGCTTCCTGATTTAACTTCTAAATGGCCGAGCTCTAATTTTAAGATTATGGGTCCCTTGTTCTGGACTCACCATCAGAGGAAATAGCCTCTCTGTATCTACCCTATCGAACCCCTTTATCATTTTAAAGACCTTGATTAGTTCACCCCTCAACGTTCGAAACTCATGGGAATACAAGCCAAGTTTATGCAACCTGTCCTCATAAATTAACCCTATAACCCGTGGTATCATTATGCTGAATCTGCTGTACCACTTCCAAGGTCGACATAACCTTTCTGCTCAAAATTGAACGCAGTACTCCAAATGGGATCTGACCAAAGCTCTGTACAACTGAAGCATGACTTCCTCCCCTTTGTATTCCAGCCTCAGAGATAAAGGCCAACATTGCATTAGACTTTTTGGTTACTTTTTGGACCTACACATTAGTGATTTGTATACCAGGATTCCCTAATCCCTTTGCTCCTCCAAATTTCCTAATCCTTCGCCATTAAGAAAATATTTCAATTTGTTTTTCTTGGCTCCAAAGTGGACGACCTCGCACTTTCTCACTTTGAATTCCATCTGCCACAATTTTGTACACTCACTTAATCTATCTGTATCCCTATGTAACTTCCTGCTCCCATACCAGAACTGAGAGGTTATACCTATCAGGAAAGATTGAATAGGCTGGGGCTCTTCTCTCTACAAAAGAGAAGTCGCAGGAGTGACCTGATAGAGGTCTTTAAGATTATGAAAGGGTTTGATAGGGTAGACGTAGAGAAGATGTTTCAAATTGTGGGGGAGTCCAAAACTAGGAGCCATAAATATCAGATAGTCACTAATAAATCCAATCCACTTGCCTGGATAAGTGCAGCTCCAACAACACTCAAGAAGCTCGACACCATCCAGGACAAAGCCCCCGCTTGATTGGCACCCCATCCACCACCCTAAACATTCACTCCCTTCACCACCGTTGCACTGTGGTTGCAGTGTGTACAATCCACAGGATGCACTGCAGCAACTCGCCAAGGCTTCTTCGGCAGCACCTCCCAAACCCGCGACCTCTACCACCTAGAAGGACAAGAGCAGCAGGCACATGGGAACAACACCACCTGCACGTTCCCCTCCAAGTCACACACCATCCCGACTTGGAAATATATCGCTGTTCCTTCATCGTCGCTGGGTCAAAATCCTGGAACTCCCTACCTAACAGCACTGTGGGAGAACCTTCACCACACAGACTGCAGCGGTTCAAGAAGGCGGCTCACCACCACCTTCTCAAGGGCAATTAGGGATGGGCAATAAATGCCAGCCTCGCCAGCGGCGCCCACATCCCGTGAACAAATAAAAAAAAATAGGGAATTCAGGAGAAACTTCTTTACCCAGAGAGTGGTTAGAATATGGAACTTGCTACCACCAGGCGATTAGCATAGATGCATTTAAGGGGAAGCTAGATAAACACATGAGGGAGAAAGGAATAGAAGGATATTCTGATAGGGTTAGATGAAGTAGGGAGGGAGGAGGCTGGTGTGGAGCATGGACCTATTGGGCCGAATGGCCTGTTTCTGTGCTGTACATTCTATGTAATCCAAGTAATCTACACAGCTTACTGTGCCTCCTAACTTAATGTCATCTGCAAACCTGGATATACAACACTCTATTCCTTCATCCAAGTCATTGATATATAGGGTGAAAAGCTGAGGCCCCAGTACAGATCCCTGGGGATTACCACATGTTACATCCTGCCATTCAAAGACTGCTCCCTTTATCCCTACTCTCAAACCCACGCTATCTCATACACATGGAATTCAACACCCATGCACATGAAATAATAACACTGACATGTTGCTTATTTCCATTTCTTGAAACTACAAGCACTGCCATAAATCTGCCCAATTAGCCTTTTTTGGGGGGAATGTCACTTACAGCCCATTGTATGGAACTATAGAGGTGAGAGTTACATTTTTTGTTCAGTGCACGATGAAAATTTTTTAAAAATTGTTGAATTTTTGATATTTTGATTGAGTGTCAGAGCGAAACGGTGATGATAGTTTTATATCTCACTGGCACATAGGAGCAAGCATGTATGAAGAATTGGGGGGAATATCAAGGCCAGTTCCAAGGTTTGTAGGAGGAGCCTTAACCCCTCCTTCCCTCCACTGGTTGCACAACAGTGTCAAGTGTAAGTTGCAGCTTGTATATATACCATGTAGTGCATGCTAAGCATTCAAAAGGCTGGACTGGCAGAACAAGTAGTGTTTGTGTCCCAATTCTGTCCTTATTTCAACAACAACTTGCATTTATCTAGTGCCTTTAACAGAGTAAAACGTCCCAAGGCGCTTTGCAGGGGCATAATCAGACACAAATTGACAACAAGCCAAAGAAGGAGACATTAGGACAGTCAACAAGGTAGGTTTTAAGGAGCGTCTTAAAGGAGGAGAGAGAGGTCGAGAGGCGGAGAGTTTTAGGGAGGGATTTCCAGAGCTCGGGGCCTAGACGGCTGAAGGCACGGCCGCCAATGGTGGGGCGAAGGGAGTGGGGGAGGCACAAGAGGCCAGAGTTGGAGGAACGCAGAGTTCTCAGAATTTCAAGATGATGGCCAGTGACCTGGAGAGAGAGCTGAGAAGTAATCACTTGGCCAAAAGACAAATATCTAAGTGCCCTTTACACTTGCATTATTTCACATTACAATCAATAATATTTAATTATTTCCTAACAAAGGAATAAACAATTCCCACATCTGTAATATAAACAGCATAAAAAGAGCTATAAAGTACCCAGCTAATTCCACTCCAGATGAAGTCCGTTGAAATCTTATTGCAGCTGAGACCTTCCTCACTCTTGGGCTATAATGGTTCTGCCTCTCTTCCCTCTTGTGTGTCCCCTATGTCTGCACCGTCAGTATGTCCACAGCAGCATGATGACGCACTCTCCTGCCTGACCTCGTTTATAGAATTGCTGAACTCTCACCTTTGCCCTTTGTGCGAGGTACTGTTGCCAGGAATGTGCCTTTGACACAAACAAGCAGCTCCAAAGGATGAAAATTTCAAAGTACCACCGACTTTTGTTAATTCAAAGTTGTTTTTTTGCACTAAATAAATGTGAATTATCTAGTAATTTGTGTTAAGCAATGTAAATGACATGGCAAAGTGGGAATTTATTGCCAAAAAATTGAATTATCCAAAAATTTGAATTAAGTAGACTATTTTGGGGGTAATTTTGAAATTGTGCCACTATAAAATGGTATCTTTCCCAATTTTAATTTCCATTGAAATCAATGGTAATCAGTAGTTTTGCAGTGATTGCAAACAGTGGCCAATTTGTTGGCAATGTATAGCCATTCAAGAAGACATGGTCGGCAGGACAGGTCCCTGAGATGAGCTTCTGACCCCATATCCGCTCCATCACCAAGACCACCTACTTCCACCACCTTAACATTGCCCATCTCCGCCCCTGTCTCAGCTCATCTGCTACTGAAACTCTCATCCATGCCTTTGTTACCGCCAGACTCGACTATTCCAATGCTCTCCTGGCCGGGCTCCCACCTTGCACCCCCTGTAAACTTGAGCCCATCCAAAACTCTGCTGCCCGTATCCTAACTCACACCAAGTCTTGTTCACCCATCACCCCTGTGCTCGCTGACCTACACTAGCTCCCGGTCCGACAATGCATCGATTTTAAAATTCTCATCCTTGTTTTCCAATCCCTCCATGGCCTCGCCCTTCCCTATCTCTGTAACCTCCTCCAGTTCTACAACCCTCCGAGATCTCTGCGCTCCTCCAATTCTTGAACATCCTTGATTTTAATCGCTCCACCATTGGCGGCCGTGCCTTCAGCTGCCTAGGCCCTAAGCTCTGGAATTCCCTCCCTAAACCTCTCTGCCTCTCTACCTCTCTCTCCTCCTTTAAGATACTCCTTAAAATCTACTTCTTTGACCAAGTTTTTGGTCACCTGTCCTAATATCTCCTTATGTGGCCCGGTGTCTAATTTTGTTTGATAATCGCTCCTGCGAGGCGTCTTGGGACATTTTACTACGTTAAAGGCGCGATATAAATGCAAGTTGTTGTTGTTGTTTTAGAGAGAGCCTTTTTATGTTAAATAAAGACCCACTGAGGTGGGTTAGTGTATGCGTGTTCTTTATTTTGTTACACTTCACGAGCACAACTTGTACTGGTTGTAGCAAGTGACTCTCCTCATACTCAATGTTCTGTATGTTTTGCCTCTGTGGAACGAAACAGTTGCAGATCAAACCAACCGACACCTCACCTTGTGTTAACACGGCCTGTCTCCACCACCCAGAAGGACAAGGGCAGCAGGTGCATGGGAACACCATCACCTCCAAGTTCCCCTCCAAGTCACACACCATCCCGACTTGGACATACATCCCCGTTCCTTCATTGTCACTGGGTCAAAATCCTGGAACTCCCTACCTAACAGCACTGTGGGAGAACCTTCACCACACGGACTGCAGAGGTTCAAGAAGAAGGCCCACCACCACCTTCTCAAGGGGCAACCAGGGATGGGCAATAAATGCCGGCCTTGCCAGCGACGCCCACATCCCCAGAATAAATTTTTAAAAAAGATTGAGGGAGTATATATGTGCAAGACCCAGAGATCTGATCCAAAACTCAAGGGAATTTCATTGTTACGCTCCCTCCGGGCCCTGTTACCATGCTAGTAGATACAGGGCAGTGAGAGTCAACTTCCAGAAGAAGCAGGTGACCAGACCGCTAACGGGAGTGGCTGGCACTGCTGAGTAGCTATCTGGGGCAAACCCGAATTCGTAACACCAGGTCTCCGCGGTTACCGAAGAGGTTCCATCGGTCTCCTGCCAGAGTACATTTCCAGCACTTACTGTTTTCATTTCAAGTATAGTTGGATGGTAGAGCTTGAAAAAGGAACATCTGACAAAGTTCAGCCCAGATACATCCCCAACAGTCCATACTGATCTGAAAATGAGGCCTAAATTGGTGATTGTGTAAATAAATGGCATAATGTTTTAAAGCTCGTGGGATCTGGTGAGAACTGAAAAGCAAGTTGTACTCGCTAGTCTTCGTTTCAATTTTATTTACAGTATCATAGAATCATCGAGAATTTACGGCACGGAAGGAGGCCATTCGGCCCATCGTGTTTGTGCCGGCCGAAAATGAGCCACCCAGCCTAATCTCACTTTCCAGCACTTGGTCTGTAGCCCTGTAGGTCACAGCCCTACAGGTGCATATCCAGGTACTTTTTAAATAAGTTGAGGGTTTCTGCCTCTACCACCCTTTCAGGCAGTGAGTTCCAGACCCCCACCACCCTCTGGGTGAAAACATTTTCCTCAGCTCCTCTCTAATCCTTCTACCAATCACTTTAAATCTATGCCCCCTGGTTATTGACCTCTCTGCTAAGGGAAATAGATCCTTCCTATCTACTCTATCTAGGCCCCTCATAATTTTGTACACCTCAATTAAATCACTCCTCAGCCTCCTTTGTTCCAAAGAGAACAACCCCAGCCTATCCAATCTTTCCTCATAGCTAAAATTCTCCATCTCTGGCAACATCCTCGTAAATCTCCTCTGTACCCTCTCTAGTGCAATGAAATCTTTCCTGTAATGTGGTGACCAGAACTGTATACAGTACTCAAGCTATGGCCTAACTAGTGTTTTATACAGTTCCAGCATAACCTCCCTGCTCTTATATCCTATGCCTCAGTTAATAAAGGAAAGCATTCCATATGCCTTCTTAACCACCTTACCTACCTGTCCTACTAACTTCAGGGATCTGAGGACATGCACTCCAAGGTCCCTCTCTTCCTCTACACCTCTCAGTATCCTCCCATTTATTGTGTATTCCCTTGCCTTGTTTGCCCTCCCCAAATGCATTACCTCACATTTCTCTGGATTGAATTCAATTTGCCACTTTTCTGCCCACCTGACCAGTCCATTGATATCTTCCTGCAGTCTACAGCTTTCTTCCTCACTATCAACCACATGGCCAATTTTTGTATCATCTGCAATCTTCTTAATCATGCCCCCTACATTTAAATCCAAATCATTAATATATACCACAAAAAACAAGGGACCTAGTACTGAGCCCTGGGGGAGCCTACTGAAAACATCCTTCCAGTCACAAAAACACCCGTCGACCATTACCCTTTGCTTCCTGCCACTGAGCCAATTTTGGATCCAACTTGCCACTTTCCCTTGGATCCCATGGTCTTGTACTTTTTTGACCAGTCTGCCATGTGGGACCTTGTCGAAAGCCTTGCTAAAATCCATGTAGACTACATCAAATACACTACCCTCATCCACCCTCCTTGTTACCTATTGTAGGAACACCGGAACAGGAGTAGGCCATTCAGCCCCTCAAGCCTGTTCCGCCATTCAATTCGATCATGGCTGATCTGTATCTTAACTCCGTTTACCCATCTTGATTCCTCATCCCTTAGTACCCTTACTTAACAAAAATCAATTGATCTCAGTTTTGAAATTTTCAATTGATCTAACCGAGGGGAAGAGAGTTACTGATTTCCACTACTCTTTTGTAACAGTTTGTCGATAGAAACCAGTTTAAAAAAAGGTTTCAAATAATGAAATTTAGGATGCAACATTGGAGAAACAGAACTTCTCCAGTTTGTCTGTTGGTTCTACCTTGTTTGGTTAACTGTAGCCTGAGTGAATCTGAGTGTTTGTTCTAAGTATATCTAACACCTGACATCCACTATACGGACAGACTCTGACACTTAAAAGCTTTGGACCTCTCTCAGTTTCCATTTTCTATTCTGCAAAACGCCCCCCTCGGTCCCAGAGGCCGCATCACACGGCATTCTTCCATTTGTACGCTCTGCTGAAGCCGTCAGATCTTGTAAGTCTTCAAGTGCTCGAAAGCACTCAGCTTTACATGCAGTCCGTCCTCAGCTATAAAGTGCGCACTCCATTTGCAGGTCTGTGGAAATGCATTCTCAAAACTTTCCAGCATTGTTCGTGAAAGATGACTATTTAGTTGCTGAACCTGCCACAAATTACTTTTAAAGTAGCAGATCTCCTTTTAGTCCATTATGGTCAAACCCTGTTATTTACAGAGGGAGTTCCATTATCCAAAATATAGGGAAGAAAAGGACTTGCATTTATATTTCGTCCTTCACAACGTCTCAAAGTGCTTTACAGCCAATGATGTACTTTTTGAAGCATAGTCACTGTTATAATACAGCCAATTTGTGCACAGCAAGATCCCACAAACATCAATGAGATAATGACCTGTTGGTTGAGGGATAAATATTGCCTGAGAGAATATTCTTCAAATAGTGCACTGGAAACATTTACATCCACCTGAGAGGGCAGACAGGGCCTCGGTTTAACATCTCATTTGGAAAGGCAGCACCTCTGACAGTGTAGCACTCCCTCAGTGATGCACTGGAGTATCGGCCTGGATTTTGTACTCAAGGTTCTGAAGCCAGACTTGAGCCCACAAGCGTTCTAACTCAGAGGCGAGACTGCTACCCACTGAGCCACAGGAAGTTGTGCTTCTTCCCTTGTTGGTATAGCAACGTATGGCCCACATACATTGCCTCTAGACACAGTCGATTTTGTAAAATATGAATTTCCTTCAATTCTAACTCTTGTTAATTCACGTCTCTCTAAGTTGTCTCTAAATTTCCATTCTACTGTTGGACGACCTATGAACTAGGTGACCAATCCCTTGCTACTCCCCGACACGACACAAAGAGATTCTGTTTGGATCATTTCTTCATTTAAATCCTTATATTAGAGTCATAGAGTCATAGAGTCATACAGCACGGATAGAGGCCCTTCGGCCCATCGTGTCCGCGCCGGCCATCAAGCCCTGTCTACTCTAATCCCATATTCCAGCATTTGGTCCGTAGCCTTGTATGCTATGGCATTTCAAGTGCTCATCCAAATGCTTCTTGAATGTTGTGAGGGTTCCTGCCTCCACAACCCTTTCAGGCAGTGAGTTCCAGACTCCAACCACCCTCTGGGTGAAAAAGTTCTTTCTCAAATCCCCTCTAAACCTCCCGCCTTTTACCTTGAATCTATGTCCCCTTGTTATAGAACCCTCAACGAAGGGAAAAAGCTCATAGAGTCATAGAGTCATAGAGCACGGATAGAGGCCCTTCGGCCCATCGTGTCCGCGCCGGCCATCAGCCCTGTCTACTCTAATCCCATATTCCAGCATTTGGTCCGTAGCCTTGTATGCTATGGCATTTCAAGTGCTCATCCAAATGCTTCTTGAATGCTGTGAGGGTTCCTGCCCCCACAACCCTTTCAGACAGTGAGTTCCAGACTCCAACCACCCTCTGGGTGAAAAAGTTCTTTCTCAAATCCCCTCTAAACCTCCCGCCTTTTACCTTGAATCTATGTCCCCTTGTTATAGAACCCTCAACGAAGGGAAAAAGCTCCTTAGTATCCATCCTATCTGTGCCCCTCATAATTTTGTACACCTCAATCATGTCCCCCCTCAGCCTCCTCTGCTCTAACTAATACTGCTGCACCTCTTCCTTTTATCCTGTGTCTATCTCTCCTGAGCGTTACACAGAGTACTTAATTGCCGGTTCTGACTCTGCCATAAGCACATTTTAGTTACTGCTTGATTCAATCAATAATTCCAGCATCCCCGTTAATGTGTTAATGCATTTTTCACCTCTAATGCCCTCTTAAAATTGTCACACCATCAGTGCTGTGCTTAGCGCACCAACTGCATGATAGCAGGAAAGATCAACACCAAACATGCTTAAAAAAAACGTCCTTATTATACATTACATAGAATAACAAATAGGTGTCAATATATTGTTTTTTTATTCGTTCATGGGATGTGGGCGTCGCTGGCGAGGCCGGCATTTATTGCCCATCCCTAATTGCCCTTGAGAAGGTGGTGGTGAGCCGCCTTCTTGAACCGCTGCAGTCCGTGTGGTGACTTTTTTTTTAGCGAGATTGTACAACTGAGTGGCTTGCTAGGCCATTTCAGAGGGCGATTAAGAATCAACCACATTGCTGTGGGTCTGGAGTCACGTATAGGCCAGACCGGGTAAGGACAGCAGGTTTCCTTCCCTAAAGGGCATTAGTGAACCAGATGGGTTTTTACGACAACCCGGTGGCCACCAGGAGTTAATTCACTCTTTGAACTCGTGTATTAGCTCATCATTTGCTTTCACATCTTACATCACCGCACCCATTGAATTGTTGTCTTGTAATGCACCAATTTTCCTACATTTACTTATGAAAATATAGACGTGAATTATCACCTGAACTATGTGCATGGTTTTTATTTCAAAGACTGCACTCAAGAGAGGACATAAAAGCACAGCTGTGTAGCATACGTCAGGAGGGCGGAGTGATCTGGACACCTGCCCAATGTTACCAGTGGGGAGGCCCGAACCATTTTGGTCAGGCCTCGTTGAAATTGGACAGGAGAGAGTTGTTTGCACGTTTCCAGCGTTAATAGGCAGCTCGCTGATCGGGCGGGATGGGAAATATGGCAGTCCATCCAGAGAGCCAAGCCGGCAGATCCAAATTAAAGGTGAGGGCCATGCCAATCGGGGGTCGGGGAGGTGAAAGGTCAGTAAGCGGGTGGTAACATTTATAGGTGGCAGTGGAAGAGCTGGCCCCAAAAAAATGCTCCAAAAAGCATGCGGCACCCATTTTTTGTTCAGGGGTCTCCGGTGATCCCTTTAAGGGATGCTGATTTGGCCTCGTTCTGCCATATTGTAATAGGTGGGGTTGACGCAAGGGTTGGCATCACACCGTTACCTGTCAAAATTGCATCGGGGTCCTTAATACATCCCGATTTGCATATAGTAACGAGGCTCCGGCCTAAATCCAACAGGAGCCTAGTTCTAGGCCCAAACCAAAATGGAATAGGGCGCAAAAATGGCGGGAAGACGTGGTAAGTTTTCCTTTGCGATTTTGGTCTCTCTACTGGCCCATCTCCACCAAAAAAACAGGACGGCACACAGACCGAAATCGTCCTTGGACTATCTCTTACCCTGCAGTGCTAATGAGTCATTGACCTATCACACTGTTGAAAGATACCAACAGCTCACCAGTGAGCTTTGCTTGTTGTACCGTTCAATTAACGGCAGGTTTTCCACAGTGTATTAGTCACAGATTCCAAAAATTAGGACACGGGCACTGAGGCAAAAACTGCAGGCAACTCGGAGAACGTCAGCCACCCTTTTAGACAGGGGCTGCACTAAGATTCAGTGAATCATCAAAATTTTAAAGCACTCAAAGTAGCTTTGCATGTACGCACATATAAAGCTCCCGTACATACGTCTGCTTTCAAGTTAGTGGCGTGGAGAAGCAGACGGTATTCAAACGCAGAAGTTAGATTGGTACTTGTCGTTTTGTGGTGAGCCACCTCGAAATGACCATGTCGGACGGAGCTGCCTAACACAATGACACAATAGACCTGTCCAGTAGTCACAGCAATACGAGCAATTCCATTGCCTCCTTAAAGGGGCTGCTTTAGAAATAGGTAAGAAATTAGAAGCATAGAATGTTACAGCATGGAAGGGGGGCCATTCGGCCCATTGTGTCTATGCCGGCTCTTTGAAAGAGCTATCCAATTAGTCCCACTCCCCCGCTCTTTCTCCAGTAGCCCTGCAAATTTTTCAACTTCAGAAACACAAACGCATAAAGTCTACCCAATAATTATATAAAAGCATGGGGCAATTTGGATTGCAAGCAAAGAATTTTGTTCCCACTGGCAGGAGGGTCGGTAACCAGGGGACACAGATTTAAGATATTTGGCAAAAGAACCAAGGGGGGAGATGAGGAGTAATTTATTTACGCAGCGAGTTGTTATGATCTGGAATGCGCTGCCTGAAAGGGAGCAGATTCAATAGTAACTTTCAAAAGAGAATTCGATAAATACTTGAAAAGAAAATGTGTCAGGGTCATAGGGAAAGAGGAGGGGAGTGGGGCTAACTTCTTAATAGCACTTTCAAAGAGCTGGCACAGGCACAATGGGCTGAGTGGCCTCCATCTGTGCTGTAAGATTCTCTGATTTTAATGATAACACTTCATTAAGGCTTCGATAACAGGGTTGTGCCTTTACCATATATGAAATGCGAGATTAGAGCAGAATTTAACTGAGAATTTAGATTTATACTTCTGGTCAAATTGGTTGCACATCTAACAGGAGCACAATGAGCTCTTCTGAACGGTATTTACAAAATAAACTGGTGGCATTCAGGGACACTTAAAGGGTATTGCACATCTGAATGCTTGTAAACAGGAAGCCTTTGACCAATGACACGGTAAAAATTGCTTAAGCTCCCGATCAAAACAGCCAATCAAAGCCAATTGTAGCCCACATCCTGCTGTGCCAGTGTCCACTGCTGACGTCTAAAGCTTTTGCTGTTCCCGCATATCCAGACTGCACAAATCATTAGGTTCATCCTCCACTGCTAACCCATGGTCTTCAGCGTAGACCTTTCTACTGACAGAATTCAAGTGCTCATAAAATTAGAGCCAGGCCATTCAGGAGTGAAATCAGGAAGCATTTCTTCACGCAAAGGGGGAGCAGAAATTTGGAACCCTCTCCCGCAAAAAAGGCAGTGGATGCTGGGTCAGTTGGAACTTTCAAGGCTGAGGTGGGTAGATTTTTGTTGGGTGAGGACATCAAGGGATATGGAACAAAGACAGGGGAAATGGGGCTGAGGTACAGATCAGCCATGATCTAAATAAATGGCAGAACAGGTTCGAGGGGCTGAATGGCCTACTCCTGTTTCCATGTCTTTGTGTTTCGTTACAGGTGAATAGCCTCTTCACCCTAACTTAGGACAAAGAAACATTAGGGGCAGCTCGTTTGCAGTAAACGGGACAAAGCACAGCGATGGTTATCACGTTCCACGAGGGCTTGAGACAGTTTTGTTCATTTGTATTTAAAAGATTTTTATATAACGTCCAATTTTTGCCCACCCAAAAAAAGACTTACTTTGCTGGTTGAACTGTATTTTATTCGTTGGGAACTGTGTGTAATATATAAAAATGACAGAGTTATTTCTTCCTTCCCAAGGCCATTAATCGTTCCAGGAAGGGAAAAAAAACCCAGAAATAATAATCGTGTCAGTTTAATTTTTGAAGACTTCCGATATTTTTCTGCGTCTGTTAATTGAAATCTTTCGACCCAGTTTTAATGCATTTCAACAAAAAATATTTACAATCTGATATCCTGCAATGAAAATTAAACAAAGCCTCAAATATTTGTGCAGCCTATTTGCATTGGAGAGACCAAAACATATCTGGCACGGAGCCGAAACACAGTGGAAAGGTAAATTTAACCAGAAAAGTCTCTGTGCGGGGAGTCATTATAAAACGCCCTGTGGATGTAAGTTTAACATGAGGACTAAATCCTTTGAAAACTCATTGTCCATTAAACTGTCCAATCTAATTTATATATGAAAGAAAGAGTTTAAAGGATCACAAGAGAACTATCAGCTCTCTGAGTACTGGATAAAGTAAAGGCAGGTTTACTCTTTCAAATGCGCACTTTGTTTTTTGAATGCTTTCTTAAATTATTGCTTCAAGACATTATTAATTTCCGCCTCCTGCCTTTAAAATGTGAGACTGATTAGATTGACTATTTAATCGAAGAAATGCCCATGTCCCAAAGTCCTGCTGCCATCTTGAATTTAGCTTCTGCAGACTGATAATGATGATGTCATTGGTGCATGTTACTCAACAACAATTTGCATTTATATAGCGCCTTTAACGTAGTAAAACGTCCCAAGGCACTTCACAGAGGCGTATTCAGACAAACATTGACATTGGGCCAAAGAAGGAGATATTGAGTATAAAAACTTGAGGGGCTTAAAATGTTAAAAGGGTTCGATGGGGTGGACAGAGAGAAACTATTTTCTCTGGTGGAGGAATCCAGAACAAGGGGACATAACCTTAAAATTAGAGCTGGGCCGCTCAGGGGTGAAATCAGGAAACACTTTTTCACACAAAGGGTAGTGGAAATCTGGAACTCTCTCCCCCAAAAGGCCATGGATGCTGGGGGTCATTTGGAGCTCTCAGGACTGAGATCGGTAGATTTTTGTTAGGTGAGGCTATCGAGGGATATGGAGCTACGGCAGGTAAGTTAAGTTGAGGTACAGACCAGCCATGACCTCATTGAATGGCAGAGCAGGCCCCTGAGGAGTTGAGTGGCCTCCTCCTGTTCCTATATTCATATTAGGGCAAGTGACCAAACGTTTCGTCAAAGAGATATCAGTTGCTCTCCACCTGTTTCTCACTATTTCGTAATGAGATCTTGCTGGCGGTGAGATAGGACAACATCAGCAAGCTTGCTTAGCTTGCTTAAGGGACAGTACTACAGATATGTGTCTACAGTGTAGATAATAATACTGGGAACAGCTCGAGGTATCGAGGCATTCATAACAGCAACGTTTAACAGAGGCAACGGAAACATAGCAGATGTCACATGAAGCAGGCATTGCTTAAGAAAGACTAGGAGGAATTAACGGATACCATAAGACCATAAGAGATAGGAGCAGGAGTAGGCCATTCGGCCCCTCCAGCCTGCTCCGCCATTCAATGAGATCATGGCTGATCTGATTTTTACCTCAACTCCACTTTCCCGCCCTTTCCCCATATCCTTTCACTCCCTTGCTGATCAAAAATTTGTCCAACTCAGCCTTGAATGTATTCAATGACTCAGCCTCCACATCTTTTTGGGGTAAAGAATTCCAAAGATTCATGACCCTCTGGGAGAAGAAATTCCTCCTCATTTCCGTCCTAAACGGGCGACCCCTTATTCTGAGACTATGCCCCCTAGTTTTAGATTCCCCCATGAGGGGTAACATCCTCTCAGCATCTACCCTATCGAGTGCCCTCAGAATCTTGTATGTTTCGATAAGATCCCCTCTCATTCTTCTAAACTCCAATGAGTATAGACCCAACCTGTTCAATCTTTCCTCATAAGACAACCCTTCCGTACCCGGAATCAAACTAGTTACAGTCGTGTAATGGTTATGTTCCTGGACCAGTAACCCAGTAAAACATGTCCCCACCACAGCAGTTTAAAAAATATCTGGAAATAAAAATGCTGGTCTCGATAAAAATTGACGCTGAAGTTGTTGGATTGTTGTAAAAACCCAACTGGTTCATTATTGTCCTTAGCCAGTCTGGCCTCTTTGTGACTCTATCCCCACAGTGATATGGTTTACTCTTATCTGCCCTCTGAAGTGGCCTAGCAAGTGGTTCAAGAAGGTAGCCCATCACCAGCACCTTCTCAAGGCAACTAGGAATGGAGAATAAATGCAGCCTCGCCAGCAATGCCCACATTCCGAGAACGAATTTTTAATCAATTGTAGCTCGCAGCTGGCTGATAAGCCGAGAGCTTTCTGCTGACATGGTACATACTCCACGAGCTGTTCCGATAAGTGATGACTAACTCTGCACATGAGCTTCTACATTCCAGTAGCAGAATCCCAACTGACCGAGAGTTAGTGCCAGTTACACTCAAAGAAACCAGGCCTAGAGACCGCCTGCTAGTCCCAACCGAGAAGGTAAGTAACTTAACCTGGATGTGGAGCCGGGTGGAGCAGGACGACTCATCACCACCCCACATTAACGGAACCCATCACTGCTGCCCTGTTCCGTCCTCCCTCCCACCCCCCCCACCACCATCGCCGGCGTTCCCCGCCCCTCCCCCGCTGCTGGAGGCCGCCCACCACTGCAGCACCCGAAGAATGACATAGAATTACTATGGGCTAGAAATTGGGCCGTGTAGCACCCGTTGTTTTGGCGCTAAGCGGCCTCCTGAAGTGCCAAGATGGCTCGTCGGACGCCATTTTGGTATAGGTATTAGCGCATGCACAAATACCGAACACTGTCTGCGTGTAAAGTAAGGAGAAAATGGATACTATCAGTGCGCAACGCTGATTTAAAGTGATAGACACCATTTTGGGACTTAACGCTCAACTTAACGCACAGTCTTAACCCTGACCATCTGAACGTGTCTTAGAGTGCCTGGAGGACCCCCCACCAGCGCTATTTAAAGGGACCATGTATGATTTACAGGTTAGTGGCTGGATTATTGTTTCTGGCTCCTGATGCATTTGTATCTGTTTTTGGAGCTCTCCTATACTTGAATACTAGGACGTGGGGACATAGCCTAACATTTAGAGTCAGGACGTGCAGGAGTGAAGTTAGGAAATGCTTCTACACGCAAAGGGTGGGAGAAGTTTGGAACACTCTTCTGGAAATGGCAGCTGATGCTAACTCAATTGTGAATTCTAAATATGAGATTGATAGATTTCTGTGAACCAAGGATATTAAGGGATATGGGGCTAAGGCGGGTTTTTGGAGTTAGGTCACAGGTCCGCCATGATCTCATTGAATGGCGGAACAGGCTTGAGGGGCTAAGTGCCACTGCCACTTGCTGCCTCCTGATATGCGCCACCTTCTCCTGCAAGAAAGCGAGACGTGTGTCTGGGTGATGTGCCTGTCATGGTTGAATAGTTGCCAGTGTGTATGGTCTGTGAATTGTGGGTGGGTGGCTTGCAACAGTGGTAATGTGTAAGGGTAAGAGGAAGCATCTGATTGGAAGAATTGAGTACTGATGGAAAGAGTTTGTTGGTATGTGGGTGATGGGAGGTATAGTGCGTGGTGCAGTGGATGCGGCCAGTGGTGCAGTTGGTAGGAGACGCCACTTGACAGTTGACCTCACTCACCTTGACCACTTATGTCAAATCATTGAGCTTCTTCCTGCACTGCATCATGTTCATGATGCTGTGCACCTGGCATTGACTTCGTCCTCCACTGGCTCCCACTGCCTTTTGAGCATATGTCTGGAGGGCCTCTTGCCCCCCTGCGGATATAGGATGCCCCTCCTTCTGTCCACCTCTTGCACCGAGGCCTCTAGTGCATCAGCTGAGAACCTTGGTGCACGCACTCTCGCAGGCCTGGTACAAACTCAGATCAGCAGATTGGTGAGGTCTGGAGTGCAGATTGGAGGGTGTGGGATTTCGTAGTGCGCAACTTTTATTTAATGTTTTAACATAACTCATCAGTTGTAAACATAGGGACGGGAGCTGCATCTGTGTTTTACGTGTGCGATGTCTGATCTCCGTTTAGACTCCGTGCAGACAGCAGACTGTTATTTTTAGCAAATAACAGTCTGCTGTCTGCTTGATGGACCAGTTGGTCTTTTCCTGCCCATCAATTTTGTATGTTCATATGTTCGTATGTTCATATGTTTGTATGTTAAGATGTTCGTATGTTCATGTGTTTATGCTCCACACAAGCCTCCTCCCTCCCTACTTCATCTCACCCTATCAGCATATCCTTCTATTCCTTTCTCCCTCATGTGTTTATCGAGCTTCCCCTTAAATGCATCTATGCTATTCACCTCAACTATTTCGCACCTTCTCCAGTGCCTCTATATCCTTTTTATATTATGGAGACCAGAACTGTGCACAGTACAGTAAGAGGTGGGAGCCACATTAAAGGGGCAAAAGAGCGTTGAAGATTACAATAAATATCCCACTGATGTCTCCAGCCGAGAGCAAGTCCTTAGCAGGTACGTGTTTGGGGGGTCGGGGGGATGAAATAGAGAGAAAGATAAGGCTTCTTCTGGGCCCTCTCGTTCCATCAATGAGAAACCATTTCTCAAGCTCTTGCAGTGATTTACATATTTCGAAGGATAAAGGAACGAATGTTTGTATCCCATTTCATACACCTCTCTGGTCAAAGGGGAAACAAACATGAGCTGTACTAAAAGTTCTCCGCCACATAATTAAAACTAGTAAGCCCTCTGCGCTTGGTACAGGAATCGAGCAGATGTCAAATGAGGAATGCTGCCATTGAAGAATTTTCCTAAACTGCAATAAAGATTCACAAAGATGATACCAGATCTGAGAGGATATCCTTATCAGGAAAGGCTGAACAGATTGGGGCTCTATTCTCTAGAAAAGAGAAGGCTGAGGGGTGACCTGATAGAGGTCTTTAAGATAATGATAGGGTTTGATGGGGTAGACTCAAGAGCAGCCCCTCACCCAAATACTCGATAACATGTTCTTTTGATTGACGTTTCATCCTGTCGCACAATCTGTCTTCTTAGCTTGTTTGGTGGGGCAAGATAAATGGGCAGGAATGAGGTGGGAGGTCTCCCCGGCAAAGTGAATTGGCAGCAAGGGGAGAGATGACACCACCAATGAATAGATGGTGTCGAAAGCTGAGGTAAAGCAGAGCAGGAGGGACAGGGAGGAGACAAAGTTCAGTGACAATGGGAGACAGCTTTAGAAGCAATAGGGCTGAGATTTAAAGATCTATGTTCAGGTCCATAATAACACACCACACACATTCCCAGCGAGAGGTCTGAAAGTGATGTAAAGATTTTAAGTTTTACCAGGTGTTTGGCGTTCCTTCATTGAATAAATCCAGACAGCCTGGGATAACTTTTAACTGCATACAAGAGGGACACGTCGTGTACAGTTTTTCCTGTAGCACTGGAATCTAATCACACGTCCAAGTGTGTTCTTAGCTTTCAGATACTTGCAGATATGAAAGAAATCTGTCGCGGTGAAAACTATGAGCGCAGTGGACAGGTGGAAAGATCAGGATTGTCCAGGGAAAGGTGAGAATGTCACCTGGGCAAAATGGTCTTGGGATCGTTGCATGCACCAGTGTTGTCGCATAAACAGAGTTGGTTGCTGAACTTACTGGATCTCAAATAGAGTCACCATCTCTCTGGTTGGATGTGTTCCCGGAGGTTTCATCACATGACCTCCGACCTCCTCCCCCCCCCACCCCCCCTGGTCAAACAGCCTTATTTCCCCATCTCCAAATTTTTTAAAACCAATTAACAAAAGCGTTTGCAGAAAATGAAGAGAAAACCACCAATTTTCTTCAATACCCCGATGATATTTTGTTCTCCCTGGCCGCAGCAGGGTCCAGGAAATCTTTCATTCCTAGGAGACTCCAGGACGATCCAGGAGTGTTGGCAATCCTGGTCCTTGAGACCGTAGAATCTCGCCAAGGGACAGGTACCAGAACTACCCCGCCTTCTGATGATGAGACATCAGGCAGCCAAAAATCCATGGCCCCCGTGGCACACTCCAAATGTAACTCAGGCGGGAGTGCACTAGCAGGGTCCCAAATGTGACCTGCCCTTGCCCGGGAGTTTCCTGGACGATCTGTGTGGGCGGAGCCTTCGACCGGCCAAAACGTGGCCACTAACGCAAGACGGGGTGCGTTCAGGGGTGGGAACCCCCTACCTCGGGAGGTCTCACCCCTCCAGCCCTCCGAAGGATCCAGCATAAGAGCAGTCGGCCCGTCGAATGGCTGTTATGGACCCTCCCTGGGGAGGTCCAGGCCAGGAACGTGAGCTGGATCCCAAAGATTGAGGAGTGATTGTATTTAAAAAAAAAACGTGGTCCCCCTTACAAAAAGGACCACTCTGGAGAGAGGGGAACAGTGCCCCCCCCCACCCACCTCCCCTCATGGACCCACAAACTTGCACCAGACTTCTCTGGTCTTTCCACCATGGCAGGTGCCCGAGGTGTGACCCAGCAAACTTCGGCAGGGTTTAGTGTTGAAACTCCCGGGCAGGCACATCCTGGGACTTATGCCCCCTCCCCTGCAGGTTTGCGGGCCTGACGTTTTGGTAGGAGGGGTGAAACGGAGGAGTGAATCCATATTCGGGAGTAGGGAACTCCCCACTGAAGTCAACTGGGTAGAGGAAGGAGGACGAGAGATCGAATGCAGGGTCCCTTGTCCGTACGTGAGGGAATAGCTGAGAACGAGATTCTCTAAATGCCCAACCTGGATCCATAGCATAAATGTCCATTAGCCACAGAACATAGTTCTAGGTTAGAGGCTTTGAAACATCTCTGTGTAAAGGACCTCGGCAAATATTGGCACGCCCCCCTGGGGACCCCCTGAAAATATTGGCACGCTCTTGGGGACCCCCTGAAAATATTAGCATACCCCTGGGGACCCCTTGAAAATATTGGCACGCTCTTGGGGACCCCCTGAAAATATTAGCACGCCCTTGGGGACCCCCTGTATATATTGGCACGCCTCTGGTGACCCCCTGATAATATTGGCACGCCCCTGGGGACCTCCTGAAAATAATGGCACACCCCTGGGCACCCCTGATAATATTGGCACGCCCCTGGGGACCCCCTGAAAATAATGGCACGCCCCTGGGGACCCTCTGTAAATAATGGCACGTCCCTGGGGACCCCCTGAAAATATTGGCACGCCCCTGGGGACCCCCTGAAAATAATGGCACGCCCCTGGGGACCCTCTGTAAATAATGGCACATCCCTGGGGACCCCCTGAAAATAATGGCACGCCCCTGGGGACCCTCTGTAAATAATGGCACGCCCCTGGGGACCCTCTGTAAATAATGGCACGCCCCTGGGTACCCCCTGAAAATATTGGCACGCCCCTGGGGACCCCCTGAAAATAATGGCACGCCCCTGGGGACCCCCTGATAATATTGGCACGCCCCTGGGGACCCTCTGTAAATAATGGCACGCCCCTGGGGACCCCCTGAAAATATTGGCACGCCCCTGGTGACCCCCTGAAAATATTGGTACAACCCTGAGGACCCCCTGAAAATATTGGCACGCCCCTGGGGACCCCCTGAAAATAATGGCACGCCCCTGGGGACCCCCTGATAATATTGGCACGCCCCTGGGGACCCCCTGAAAATATTGGCACGCCCCTGGGGACCCCCTGAAAATAATGGCACGCCCCTGGGGACCCCCTGATAATATTGGCACGCCCCTGGGGACCCTCTGTAAATAATGGCACACCCCTGGGGACCTCCTGAAAATATTGGCACGCCCCTGGGGACCCCCTGAAAATATTGGCACGCCCCTGGGGACCCCCTGAAAATAATGGCACGCCCCTGGGGACCCTCTGTAAATAATGGCACGTCCCTGGGGACCCCCTGAAAATATTGGCACGCCCCTGGGGACCCCCTGAAAATAATGGCACGCCCCTGGGGACCCTCTGAAAATAATGGCACGCCCCTGGGGACCCCCTGAAAATAATGGCACGTCCCTGGGGACCCCCTGAAAATAATGGCACGCCCCTGGGGACCCCCTGAAAGTAATGGCACGCCCCTGGGGACCCTCTGTAAATAATGGCACGCCCCTGGGTACCCCCTGAAAATATTGGCACGCCCCTGGGGACCCCCTGATAATATTGGCACGCCCCTGGGGACCCCCTGAAAATATTGGCACGCCCCTGGGGACCCCCTGAAAATAATGGCACGCCCCTGGGGACCCCCTGAAAATAATGGCACGCCCCTGGGGACCCCCTGAAAATATTGGCACGCCCCTGGTGACCCCTCCAAATATTGACACAATCCCAGGGATGCCTTGCAAACATTCCCACACTTGCTGCAATCCCACTGGTCCGTACCAGCGACCCAAAGGAAGACAGTCGAAAAAAGAAACCATTTTTCTCAGTGAGCAGAAGTAATATGCGAACAAGCCAACAAGTGTAGAAATCGGACTGCAGATAGTCAGAATATTAATATCCTCGTGGAGCCCCCCCACCCCCGGGGATCCATTTGTGGGTTTCGAGTGAGTCAATTCCAGCAACAATCATCAGAAATAACTGCTTCCCATTCAAGTTCCCAATTTAGTCATTTCTGGTCACAGCCCTCGAAATTCTCGGCTCCCACCGTCGACCTCCCGTCACCCACTCGCTCTCAATGGGCCCATTCATAGCTCCCTCCCAGATAGAGTCTGTGCTCTTTGGATTCTTCCCATGACGACTCAAGGTTTTGGAAGAGAGTTTTAAAGTTTACTTGCCGTCTAAATCGTAAGCTTTCGAAAGTGGCCGTCGCTGTCCTCTGAGGGGAAGCAAAGGGTTTTGTGCGTGATCACCCTGGTCATTTTGTTTCCTGTCTTTCTATTCTCTTCTATTTGAACAAATACCTCAATAAAGCAAGCTGCTCTCATTTTGGCTTGAGAAATCTCCGTGAGTCGGAAGCAATTTTATACATGTGACACTTCGAATGCCTTTGGCAAGAAATGCTAACCCGTGATTGATAAGTAAAAGGTTCGGTTAACTCCGTTGTTTGCAAAGTTTAGTTACTTGCAAAGGGAGTCGTTAATGATGAAAAACACACATGATCTCGAAATGTTCATCTGTGAAATGACATCAATGTGGAAAAGGCATATAAAAAAAATACCCGCTCAAGAACTGAGCAATCGTTACAAATAAAAAAGCTCTCAGGAGGTTTACGACCTTCAATCCATAAACACGGAGCAGCTGGTTTGGTGAATGTAACTCAAAAGGTGTCTCGTTTTTTACTCAGCCTCTAAAAATGTTTCTCCTAATTCTGAGGCCTGCTCGGTTGTAAAGGGGCATCATCAGGGTCGCCCTCTGATTGAATAGTTCTTGCCCTTGCTGCCAATCTCTACCTTCCATCTGACATTCATGGACTGGTCACTGCGACCGCTGTTAACTTTTCTGTTTCTTTTGAGGTGGAGAATATTTAATGTTGTTTTCGCTTCTCCGCTGGCTTTCACAGCCTCTATTTAATGGCTGCCAGTTAATCCTGCCTCAATTCTCTTCTAGTTTGGCATAATTTTAGCTCCCAAAGCAGCACAGCCTCTCTTCCCAAACTCACGCATCCTGTAAACGACTTCAGCGCTCTTTGGCCTGTCACCCGAACCAGCTTCGTTCAGGCTCTCTTGCTAACTTCCAACAGCCTCTCCACAAGGCCCGTTTTGTGACATGGCTCTCCCTGCCCAACGAGCAACAAAATGGTTCCTGCAATCGGTCATGGTTGCAGTCCCTTGAGTAACACTTTAAAATTAATATCTATGTGTCAGCTGTGGCTCAGTGGGTAGAACATTTACCTGCTGAGTTATGAAGCTTGTGGGTTCAAGTCCCACTCCAGTGGAGTGCTGCACTGTCTGAGGTGCCATCTTTTGGATGAGATGTTAAACCGAGGCCCTGCCTGTCCTCTCAGGTGGATGTAAAAGATCCCATGGCACTATTTTGAAGAAGAGCAGGGGAGATCTCCCTGGCCAATATTTATCCCTCAACCAACATCACTAAAACCTGGTCATTATTCAATTGCTGTTTGTGGGATCTTGCTGTGCGCAAATTGGCTGCCACATTTCTTACATTACACTTCAAAAGTACTTCTTTGGCTGTAAAGCACTTTGGAATGTCCTGAGGTCGTGGAAGGCGCTATATAAATGCAGGTTCTTTCTTTAATGCATTGACATGAAATTCCTAAGTCCACTACTTTAGCGGCTTTGTTAATCTATTTATGGGAGGTTCGTAAAACAGAAATTCCATCTGAAGTATAATGTTCATGCATTGATAGTCACACAGTGCAACTCAAAGGGCCAGGTTACTTGCTGATTATTTTCTGTGTTCCCTTCGTGACCTGATGCCAAATTCCAGGGGTGGGGTATTTAAATAATAGGGGCAATTGCCAGGCAAAGCAGTGCCTTCCCCACCCATGAAGACAATGGGAACTTGGAATCATATCCTCCTGCTTCAAGAGAAGGATCCAGAGGCCCAGATCAAGCTCAGGAAAATGGTAGGGAATTGTAAGGAATGGTAAGGAATGATAAGGAATGGCTCCTGGGAAACAGTAATTGATCCCCCTGGATTGTTCCCTTCTGGAGCCTTCACTAGGCCCAGATCGGGATTTGCCCCAACTCTCAACTGGCTTCAGTCGTGATGAACCTATCAGGGTGCTTAAGGTGGACTTCCCAGGAATGCTGCCGGAATGAGGGGGCGGGGGGAGGGGCAGGAAGGAGAAGGCCCCCCCTCCCTCTATAATCAGAATTTTCTGCGTAACGTTAAGGGGTGAAAACACGATGGACCTGGGCCCTGCCTCAAATTTGGAGCCCCTCCCTTGCCTCACGACTCGGCCAGAATCCAACCCCCCGAGGCGGGGAGCGGGGGGAAGTTTCTTAATTCTTCAATAGCCTCTCTCTCACACCAAATGCCACCAACAACAGATAAATCTTGCGAGACCCAGGACTTGGTACTCGCCTCCAGCCAAACACACTTTGGACAATCGTAACCCCACCCACTCTGTGAAAATTAACCCTACAGTTTGACTCAAGTTCAATTTAATCGACCCCTGTTGCCATGGTTATCTCCGTGGGAACGTTGCTGCTTCCCCGTATGTATTTTGGGAATAGAAATCTCACAGTGCAGGAAGCTACTAAAGTTACAGCAGAGAAACAGTGATGTCCTAATGCAGTACAGGAATATTGGGACATTCAAAGAAGCACATGGGAAAGTCGGGGGTGTGGGATCGAGTAGCGCTGACACAGCACATCTATGTTACAGAGTTGCTAAGTTAAAATGTGGTCATAACAAAACGGTTGTCAGTGACCATTTAGCTTGTACAATTTTGATCCGTACTGAAACAGTTATATGTTTTGGCTTGTCGCTCTAGAAAACTGGACAATGACTCGAGAAGCTGTTCTCACCTCTTCCCTTGCCTGCCGCAGCTTTATCCATAATTGAAAAGCATTCAGGGTTTTTTTTTTCCCTTCGAAAGCGGAGTTTTTTTGATTAATTGATTTGGTTTCGACTGTACCCGCACACGGGAAATTCCAGGAAGACGGAATGTCACCCACTCCTGCCGCTGCAGCCAACTCGGTCAACGACAAGTGCCAGGAAAGCCCACGGCTTCAGGTTTCCTCTTTTCTCTCGGCACTTTCGCAGGACAGAAACGAAAAACATGGCTGCTGTATTTCCCCAGTCGCAGTCGCCGATGTGGTCTGTTTATTATAATTCGAAGGGACGTCGTGACACTGAAACGATATACGAAGCAGCATTTTACCACGTTGACCTCGAGATTCCCTGTGCCGGAATGGGTAGGCCTGAGGCACGCCCGCTACTAGGCCTCAGGCTTCATTTGCATGAGACCGGCGAGCTGCTGGGCGCCACCAGGCAGCTCGCTGACGGAGAGGATTTCAAATTTTGTGCCGACAGAGGCACTTAGGTCCTAGGAGAGGGAAGGGGGAGGCCGGGAGAGGGGGGAAGCGATCAGGAGGGAGAGGGCCGATCAGGGACCGACAAAAGTCTTTGGCACTGCAGTCAGGCTTTTTTTTAAAAAAACTTACCTTTTTGGTGGCGGCCTCCTGCCGTCCATTTAAGGATTGCCGGTTAGGCCGCATGTCAGCCATGTTTTCCTGAACGCAGCCGTCCCGGTGCTGGCTGCACTCAAGGCTACCCACTTTTGCACAGGGGGCCTCAAACAGGGGTTAGCCCCCCTATTTGCATATGTAAAGGGCCTGTTTCCGACGCGGGCCCTGGACACCACTTTTTCTGCCTTCACCAATATGGCACTTTAAGCGCGGAATGAGTGCGCACACCCGCCCGCCATATTGGATGCTTAGGCGCCCATTGTGCGCCCGCAAAACAGGCGGTGGAATTGCCAGGCTATTGCCTGCACGTACAGATATTCTGACCCTTATTGCATAAAAGTGCCTACAGCCATCTTGAAAGCAGAGATGTAGCTCGCAATTTGAAGCTTGAAATGATACACTGGGACGTCTCCTACCCCACCCTCACTGAGGCAAACCTGGGACTTGAATGAAACCAGCAACACATCATCGTAAAAAAAAATTGGACCCGCAGCAAGAGAATAACTAACGTTCTGAATTCCTCAGATTGCTTTCCCAGCCATTGCAAAAACATATATGCGTAGCTTATGCTGTGCCATGTCTGATATGCACAAGAATGTCTACATGGAAGGAGAAAAGGCCTTTTGGACTTTACACAACTATCCCCCTTGAAGAAAACAAGCACGGGTAAAGTTTCTACAAATGTGAAACCTGTAAACTTTCTCCTTAACTCCCTGAACGTGTTTGACCAAAGCTGCAGAACATCGATCCAAAAGTGATCAGGTACAAATCAATAAAAAGAAAGAAAGATCCCTAGATGGCACCTTTCACGGCTTCAGGAGGTCCCAAAGCAGCCAATGGAGTACTTCTGAAGTGTAGTCACCGTTGTATTGTCGGAAAGACGGCAACCAATTTGCGGCCAGCAAGGTCCCACAAACAATGAGATAAATGACCAGATATTCTGTTTTTTTTGTGGTGTTGATTGAGGGATAAATATTGTCCAGGACACCGGGGAGAACTCCCCTGCTCTTCGTCCAATAGTGCCATGGAATCATTTACATCACCATCCAACCAGGCCACACTCCACCAGGACAATTCCATGTTGCCAGTAGGACTGCGGGCATGGTGTTCAATAGGGTATTTGATCATTGATTTCTATACCTTTCCTTATAACCTTCAGTCCTGTCCTTAATCAGATTCAAAATGTGGCGATATGTTTTTTTAAGTCCTGAATTTCCTCAGTATTTCTGTTGCGCTTCTGGCGAAGCCTGAGGAAATTTAGCGTCCAAATTTCCATCCCTTTCATTTCTGTTCAACTCCAGTTCTTTACAAGTTAGATCATTAACAGACTCTGTAAAATCACTTAAAGGTTGCAGAAACAGAAAATGAAAAGAATGGCAGTGTGGTGGCCAAGTTACTGATTTGGCAACTCTCTGACTTATTGCCCTCTGAAGTGACTAAGCAAGCCACTCAGTTGGAAAGAAAATTGCTAAAGGTAGGCCTGCTGCCATCTTCTCAGGGCAACTTGAGATGGGCAATCAATGTGGCCTTGCCAGCATCGCCCACATCCTGAGAACAGGTCAATCAGAACCTGAAAGCAAAAAAGAGGTCAATGTTTTAGGTGGGAATCTTCATCAAAACTCGTGAGGTGACATTTGTGAATAACAACAACAACTTGCATTTATATAACACCTTTAATGGAGTAAAATGTCCCAAGCCACTTCACAGGAGCGTTATCAAACAAAATTTGACTCTGATCCACATAAGGAGATATTAGGACAGGTGATGGTAGGTTTTAAGGAGTATCTTAAAGGAGGAGAGAGAGGTAGAGAGGCGGAGAGGTTTAGGGAGGGAATTCCAGAGCTTAGGGCCAAGACAACTGAAGGCGCGGCCAATAATGGTGGAGCAAAGGAAGTCGGGCATGTGCAAGAGGCCATAATTGGTGGAATGCAGAGAACTCAGAGGGTTGTAGGGCTGCAGGAGGTTACAGAGATAGGGAGGGGCGAGGCCATGGAGGGATTTGAACGCAAGGATGAGATTATTAAGATTAAGGCTTTGGCGGACCGGGAGCCAATGTAGGTCAGCAAGCACAGGGGTGATGGGTGAGCAGGACTTGGCGTGAGTTAGGGTACGGGCAGCAGAGTTTTGGATGAGCTCAAGTTTATGGAGAGTGGAAGATGGGAGGCCGGCCAGGAGAGCATTGGAATAGTGGAGTCTGGAGGTAACAAAATTTTGTGTTGTGTTTTTTAATCTTTCTCTTTGTGATTTGAGTGATTTGTTTGGAGAACACAGTTCACTTTTAAATACTGTTAGATAACCTCATTGTCTTTTACGGGAATGAGCCAAACTGACACTACTTCATGTGAGATTTTGTTTTTCTAAAGCACATGTATATCTGGTCAGATTTTGCTCTACGTTCTGGAAGTTCCAGCAGAATTTCAACAGAAGCATCTGAGATCCATTTGTTTTTGTTGGTCAAAGTACAGATGATAGTAAAATGATGCCAAGGCATATAAAAATAATCCTTTCATTGCTAATTCTTCTGGGAGTGTGAGTTTCGTTTAATAAGGCTATAAATTAAATGCTCTCATCAGGTCACCAATTTTTCCTGCCATTCTCCCCTTAGATGTTCTGCGGTTGTTACTCTCAGAAGCTCTCATCACTGCATGAAATCATTGCAATTATTTGTGCTGTTTTCCAACCAAAAAGAAACCCATTCACAAATGTCAAATTCACCAAAATCCCAGGCATACGAACATACGAAAAAAGCCAGCTGGTCCATCATCACTGCCCCATGCACCATGATGGCCGAATTACCATGACGGGACACTTCTCCCCTCCTCACCTCCCCTCTCCCCGTCTCCCCCACAGCCATGTAGTCACCTGGGACAATGGTCAATTTTTTGATGGGTGAAACTCTTTCCTTTCCTCCAAGTGTCAGCTTGGCTCAGTGGTAGCTCTCTCCCACCTCCGAGTCAGACCGTTGTGAGTTCAAGGCCCACTCCAGAGACTCGAGCTTGTAATCTAGGCTGGCAGTACGGAGGGAGTGCTGTATTGTCCTTCCAGAAGAAATGTCCAACTGAGACTCTATGTGGGTGAGCGCCAAGATCTCACAGCATTATTCGATGAAGAACAGTGTGTGTCCTGGCAACCATTCCTTTCTCATTCAATTGTAAACAATTTTACAACACCAAGTTATAGTCCAGCAATTTTATTTTAAATTCACAAGCTTTCGGAGATTTTCTCCTTCCTCAGGCAAATGTTTCAAGATCTCCACATCATTTCTCATTCAACACCAGCAAAAAAAAATAGCTGGCCATTTATCTCATTTGCTGTTTGTGGGACCTTGCTTTGTATTAGTTGGCTGCTGTGTTTGCCTGCAGAACTTCCAAAGCACTTTGGGACGTGATGAGCTGCTAGATCAATTCACTATCTTCATAATGTGACAAACTGGATGCTTCTCAGAATTTTGTGCTCAAGATGCCTTTTGGTTAAAATTATCGATGACTCCCAGGTTGGCGAAACTACTAGGGCTCAATTTTTAAATGATGGCGGGTTGGCAGCGGGGGAGGGGCCAAACCCGGAAAAAAAAGTCCCATTTCCGACTCGATCGCGATGTAATTGGTGGTGATTAAAGTTGTTTCCGGGTTTCGCACCCGGCAGCCCCTGATTGGCAGGCTGGCTGCTGACAGGAGCTGCAACGCTGGGGGGAGGGGAAGAGAAAGAGAGAGAGAGAGAGAGAGACGTCATCCAGAGAGGGACAGAGAGTGGAGGACGCTGAAGATCGAGGGGGCTGGTGGAGAGGGGAAGATCGGGGGGGGAGAGGGGGAGATCAGAGGGGAGAAGGGGAGATCAGGTGGGAGAGGGGGAGATCGGGGGGGAGAGGGGGAGATCGGGGGGGGAGGGGGAGATCAGGGGGGAGAGGGGGAGATCGATGGGAGAGGGGTAGATCGGGGGGAGAGGGGGAGATCAGGGGGAAGAGGGGGAGATCAGGGGGGAGAGGGGGAGATCAGGGGGGGAGAGGGTAAGATCAGGGGTGGAGAGGAGCAGATCAGGGGTGGAGAGGGGAAGATCAGGGGTGGAGAGGGGGAGATCAGGGGGGGAGAGGGGGTGATCGGGGGGGAGAGGTGTTGATCGGGGGGGTGAGTTGGGAAGATTGGGGGGAGAGGGGAAGATCGGGGGGTGAGGGGGAGATCAGGGGGGGTGAGAGTGGAAGATCAGGGGGGGAGAGGGGGAGATCAGGGGGGGTGAGAGGAGAAGATCGGGGGGAGAGGGGGAGACCGGGGGGTGGAGAGGGGAAGATCGGGGGGGCAGAGGGGGTGATCGGGGGGGGTGAGAGGGGAAGATCGGGGGGAGAGGGGGTGATCAGGGGGGGGGTGAGAGGGGAAGATCAGGGGTGGAGAGGGGGAGATCGATGGGAGAGGGGGAGATCGATGGGAGAGGGGGAGATTGGGGGGAGAGGGGGAGATCAGGGTGGGGTGAGAGTGGAAGATTGGGGGGGAGAGGGGAAGATCGGGGGGGAGAGGGGGTGATCAGGGGGGGGGTGAGAGGGGAAGATCAGGGGTGGAGAGGGGGAGATAGATGGGAGAGGGGGAGATCGATGGGAGAGGGGGAGATCGGGGGGAGAGGGGGAGATCAGGGGGGGTGAGAGTGGAAGATCGGGGGGGAGAGGGGGAGATCAGGGGGGGTGAGAGGGGAAGATCGGGGGGAGAGGGGGAGATCAGGGGGGAGAGGGGGAGATCGGGGCGGGAAGATCGGGGGTGGAGAGGGGGAGATCGGGGGGGGTGAGAGGTGAAGATTGGGGGTGGAGAGGGGGAGATCGGGGGGGAGAGGGGGAGATCGGGGGGAGAGGGGGAGATCGATGGGAGAGGGGGAGATCAGGGGGAGAGGAGAAGATCAGGGGTGGAGAGGAGCAGATCGGGGTGGAGAGGGGAAGATCAGGGGTGGAGAGGGGGAGATCAGGGGGGGAGTGGGGGTGATCGGGGGGGAGAGGTGTTGATCGGGGGGGTGAGAGGGGAAGATTGGGGGGAGAGGGGAAGATCGGGGGGTAAGGGGGAGATCAGGGGGGGTGAGAGTGGAAGATCGGGGGGAGAGAGGGGGAGATCGGGGGGGGTGAGAGGGGAAGATCGGGGGGAGAGGGGGTGATCAGGGGGGGGTGAGAGGGGAAGATCAGGGGTGGAGAGGGGGAGACCGGGGGTGGAGAGGGGAAGATCGGGGGAGCAGAGGGGGTGATCAGCTGGGGGGTGAGAGGGGAAGATCGGGGGGAGAGGGGGTGATCGGGGGGGTGAGAGGGGAAGATCAGGGGTGGAGAGGGGGAGATCGATGGGAGAGGGGGAGATCGATGGGAGAGGGGGAGATCAGGGTGGGGTGAGAGTGGAAGATCGCGGGGGAGAGGGGAAGATCGGGGGGAGAGGGGGTGATCAGGGGGGGGTGAGAGGGGGAGATCGATGGGAGAGGGGAAGATCGGGGGGAGAGGGGGTGAGCAGGGGGGGTTGAGAGGGGAAGATCAGCGGTGGAGAGGGGGAGATCGATGGGAGAGGGGGAGATCGATGGGAGAGGGGGAGATCGGGGGGAGAGGGGGAGATTGGGGTGAGAGTGGAAGATCGGGGGGGGAGAGGGGGAGATCAGGGGGGGTGAGAGGGGAAGATCGGGGGAAAGGGGGAGATCAGGGGGGAGAGGGGAAGATCGGGGGAGAGGGGGAGATCGGGGCGGGAAGATCGGGGGTGGAGAGGGGGAGATCGGGGGGGAGAGGGGGAAATCGGGGGGGGGGGGAGAGGGGAAGATTGGGGGGAGAGGGGGAGATCGATGGGAGAGGGGGAGATCAGGGGGAGAGGGGAAGATCGGGGGGAGAGGGGGAGATCATGGGGGTTGAGAGGGGAAGATCGGGGGTGAAGAGGGGAAGATCAGGGGAGGAGAGGGATAGATCAGGGGGAGAGGGGAAGATCGGGGGGGGGGAGAGGGGTAGATCGGGGGGGGCGAGAGGGGTAGATCGGGGGGGGGGGAGAGGGGAAGATCGGGGGGGGGAAAGATCAGGGGTGGAGAGGGGGAGATCGGGGGGGAGAGGGGGAGATCGGGGGGGGGGGGAGAGGGGAAGATCGGGGGGGGAGAGGGGTAGATCGGGGGGGGAGAGGGGAAGATCGGGGGGGGGGAAAGATCAGGGGGGGAGAGGGGGAGATCGGCGGGGGGAGAGGGACATCGGAGAGGGAAACATTGGACATTGGAGCAGGGTGGATTTTGTTTTTTAACTTTGTGCAATGATTTTTTATTTAATTTATTTCGTTTATTTTTGCCTGATCCGGCCCTTCACACCTGGTTAAATCGGAAGCCGTGGGAAAGCCACCCAGGTAAGTTTAAAATCATTTCAATTATCTACTACGCAGAAATAAAGTACCTTAAATACCTCAATGAGGTACATTGGTTCTTTAACTATCGGCGGGATTTCCGGATTCGTGCACACAGGGGCATCTGTGGGGAACCCGGAAGTCGGCGGGTTGGAGCCAGCTTCCGAACCCACTCGGGATTTTCGCCATTTTCACAGCCCCCCCACCCCCGTCCCCAATGCGCCCTCAATTTAATTTTAAAATTGAGCCCCTTATGTTTGCTTTACGTTGACACAAATGTGATTAATATTAATGATGTCCCTACATTACAACACTTCAAACATACTTCATTGGCTGTAAAGCGCTTTGGGACGTCCTGAGATTGCAAACGGCGCTATATAAATGCAAGATCTTTTTCGACTAGATTGAAGGTAGAAGTGGTTTTAAAGACAACACGTAGTCCACCTGACCTCCTGGACTGGTTTCGATGGCCTGAGGCGGGGGAGGTCCCAGAGGACATTTCCAGGGTATTTTTTCCCTTATTGGCCCTGGGTCTCTTCCTCTGTTTGTTGCCTCTCCCAGGAGATTACGTGGCTGTGGGTGAGTGGGAAGAGTCTGGTCTGGAGCATGGGCAGGCTTGATGGATCAGTTGGTCATTTCGATCACCGAAGGGGATCGGAGAGGAATTTTCCAGATTTCTTTTCTGCCCCTAATTGTCCTGTGTGTTTTATCTGGTTTCTCGCCTCTCCCAGGAAGTTAGACGATGGGGTGCAGAGTGTATGTATTATGATGCACAAGACATTAAAACTGTGTGGGACAGACAGGTCCTTTCCTGTATTATTTTTTGTACGTTCAGATAGGAACATAGGAACAGGAGTAGGCCATTCAGCCCCTCGTGCCTGCTCCGCCATTTGATAAGATCATGGCTGATCTGTGATCTAATTCCATATACCTGCCTTTGGCCCATATCCCTTAATACCTTTGGTTGCCAAAAACCTATCTATCTCCGATTTAAAATTAGCAATTGAGCTAGCATCAATTGCCGTTTGCGGAAGAGAGTTCCAAACTTCTACCACCCTTTGTGTGTAGAAATGTTTTCTAATCTCGCTCCTGAAAGGTCTGGCTCTAATTTTTAGACTGTGCCCCCTGCTCCTAGAATCCCCAACCAGCGGAAATAGTTTCTCTCTATCCACCCTATCTGTTCCCCTTAATATCTTATATGCCTGGTGAGTGGGCGTGTGTTGGCCTCCACAAGGATCTACGTGGGCCTCACCAGTGGTGACCAGACCAGGCACGTGACTTGGACAAATGAAGACCCAAACAAATTCACCCAGATTGGCCCCTTCGCTCAGGTGGGCCAATGGGACCAGTGGGTTGAGGAGGATTTGGCCAGACCTCCTCCTACCGCTCCCTTCCCCTCACCCCCGCCCCCCCACACACGCACACACACACACAACGGGTGGGGAGACTCCAGAGTTTCGGGCAGGCGGACACCAAAAGTGACACTTGCCCCTTGCAAACGAGATACCATCTCACTGACCCTGCAAACTCAGGCAGGGTCCCATCATAACCACCCAGATCACAACCCGAGGCGACTTTATTTCTTAAGGAGCTGCTTCCTGGATTCCCAATGTCGGACTCAGCCTTGAAACACTGCACCTCAAAGAAAGGTGAAAATGTGGGCTTTCTCCCAATTGTTTTATTCCTGATTCACAGGTACCAAGACTCATTCTTTTAACACATTATTAGAATGAGAACCATATTTTTATTTGATGTGATTCGATTTTATGGCAGTAATTGGTATTTACATTGCCCAGTGGAATGATAAAATCCACACGCAAGGAACATGATAACACACATGTGTGAATTCTTACGTGATGGCTACCAGATGCACACAGCATTCTCGAATTCTTGTGACAAGGTTGCAGGCAGCGTTCACTCCCGGTAAAAGATTAGCATACGACCTCTGACACTGAGCTTCAACCATTTCTTTATCTCGCACAGAAGCCCCGGCCTATTCAGGCATCCTACAGTTGTGAGAAATAAACTCAAAGTTCAGCTTTTGAAATATCTGTAACCTTCTAAAACCATAAGTTTAAAGCTGACAAAATGGGCGTGTGAGCCCCAGAACGTCTTTTGAGTCATTCAAATACTCTGCTGCCCGTATCCTAACTCGCACCAAGCCCTGTTCACCCATCACCCCTGTGCTCGTTGACCTACATTGGCTCCCAGTCTACCAATGCCTTAATCTTAATATTCTCAACCTCGTGCTCAAATCGCTCCATGGCCTCGCCCCTCCCTAACTCTCTAACCTCCTGCAGCCTTACAACGCTCCGAGATCTCTGCGTCCCTCCAGTTCTGGCCTCTCGTGCCTCCCCAACTTCTTTCGCTCCACCATTGGCGGCCGTGCCTTCAGCTGCCTGGGCCCTAAGCTCTGGAATTCCCTCCCTAAACCTCTCCACCTCTCCTCCTCCTTTAAGACGCTCCTTAACACTTACCTCTTTGACCAAGATTTTGGTCACCTGTCCTTATGTCTCCTTCTTTAGTCTGGTGTCAATTCTTTTTCTGTTTGGTAATCGCACCTGTGAAGCGCTTTGGGACAATAAAGGCGCTATATAAATGCAAGTTGTTGTTGGTATTGAGTCGGGAAGATCCATCAATTGAAATGGATGAAAAATGAGTTAGCTCTATTAGACACTCCCTGCAAGATTTCCCTCTAACCCTGTGCCCAGGAGATCCTTTACGCCAAAAGCAATAAGATGAAAATCTGCCTAACGGTGTTTCCTGAGTGAATGGGAACATTAGACCACATTCACAAGCAAACCCTAAACACCTTTGCATAGTGCCCCTCTGCTACTTGAACGTAGGCATTAACAGCTGTATCAAAATAGGTTCCAAACGAATGATTTTTAATTTGTTCTCGGGAGGCGGGCATCGCTGGCAAGGCTGGCATTTATTGCCCATCCCTAGTTGCCCTGAGAAGGTGGCGGTGGGCCTTCTTCGTGAACCACTGCAGTCATGGTGATGATGCTCCCACGATGTTGGCACGTCAGCAATATTAATCCAGTGATGGTCGAGGAATGGAGATATATTTCTACCTCGAGATGGTGTGCGACTTGGAGGGGAACTTGGAGATGGTGGTGTTCCCATGACATTATTGCTCTTGTCCTTCAGAATGGTAGAGGTTGTGAGGTTAGGAGGATATACAAAGATAGTCAGCGTTTGTCTGCTAATAACGCTAGTAACAGCAACTTCTGGGCTGCTATTTTGCGCCTTTAAATGTCATTGAGAAAAAAGAAGTCAGGCGAACAGTTAATCCATCCGTGTACTGTCCATGATTGGTTTTGGAGGCAATTCTTCAAAAGGATTACCTTAAGGAAAATAACTAATACACAAAGCAATAAATTATTTCCTTCATATGAATAAAGCTTTAAAATAGACAGGTTACATATAGATTTGAGATGCCGATAATTTGGAGCTTTGGTTTTCCCCGAAAAGTTTAATTATAGATCCACTTTTGGCCATCCCAGATGAAAGGTCGTGAACTGTTAGTGTTCCATTCCCACGATCCCCTAAGGTCCTCCCTCACAAAATGAGCTTTGCAGTCTCTCTCTGAATAAAAGTGGAATTTCTTATAGCTGGAGGCGGGATATAAATAAAGTTGTTTCTAGAGTATTTGATAATGGTCCTGTTAATGTATTGAAAAAGAATGGCCATAATTTGTCACAGCTTGAGAAGGAAAGTAAGACCGTGGAAAAATGATTTGCTAAAAACTTGTGTTTGTTTGGCAGCACACTACAGTTGACGCAGTTGTGGTGTTAAAAAGTATTTTCAACTTGCAAAGCAGCCACTGCTTCACAAAATAAGGCAATGGGTCACCTGTATGTGGTGGCATTGCAGAGATTGAGACCAAAAAAGGCAGCCTGCATAGCTCGCACCTGAGTTCAAAGAATTTATTCTCAGGATGTGGGCCTCGCTGGCAAGGCCGGCATTTATTTCCCATCCCTAGTTGCCCCTTGAGAAGGTGACGGTGAGCCGTCTTCTTGAACCGCTGCAGTCCGTGTGGTGAAGGTTCTCCCACAGCGCAGTTAGGAAGGGAGTTCCAGGATTTTGACCCAGCGACAATGCAGGAACGGTGATGTATGTCCAAGTCGGGATGGTGTGTGACTTGGAGGGGAACTTGGGGGTGATGGTGTTCCCATGCATCTGCTGCCTTTGTCCTAGGTGGTGATGGTCACGGGTTTGGGAGATGCTCTCGAAGAAGCCTTGATGCTATAATCCATCCTGTAGATAGGACACACTGCAGCCATGGTGCGTCATTAACTGCAGGTTATTTACCTTCCTTGAAGCCAGTAATATAATCACTGGTCAGGAATCACATTAAGATGCTGCTGAACAGTTAGTCTTTAAGTTGATCTGAATGACATTGCTACACTTGACAGTAATGAGCAGAACCCTCAGCTCACTACAGTGCAGTCTTCCATTTCTATCATTTGCTTTACAATGTCATCCACATTTCAACAACGTTCTCCACAATTGCCTGTTTCCAGATCTGGACTAGCCCCTCCAAGAGCACAGAGAATCCCAGCTATCCAATGAGCTGGATTCTGGATGTGATTCTGTGACAGAGGCTGGGTATTCTGCGGCGAGTGACTCACCTCCTGACTCCCCAAAGCCTTTCCACCACCTACAAGGCACAAGTCAGGAGTGTGATGGAATACTCTCCACTTGCCTGGATGGGTGCAACAACACTCAAGAAGCTCGACACCATCCTGGACAAAGCAGCCCGCTTGATCGGCACCCCATCCACCACCTTAAACATCCACTCCCTCCAGTGCAATACTGAGGGAGTGCTGCACTGTTGGAGGTGCCGCCTTTTGGACAAGACGTTAAACCAAGGCTCCATCTGCCTTCTCAGCTGAATGTAAAAGATCCCATGGCGCTATTTCGAAGAAGAGCAGGGGAGTTCTCCCCAGTGTCCTGGGCCAATATTCATCCCTCAACCAGCATCACTAAAACAGATTATCTGGTCATTATCACACTGCTGTTTGTGGGACCTTGCTGTGCGCAAATTGGCCGCCGTGTTTCCTACATTACAACAGTTACTACACTTCAAAAGTACTTCATTGGTTGTAAAGCACTTTGAGACGTCCTGAGGTCATGGACGGTGCTATATAAATGCAAATCTTTCTTTCTTTCTCCATCTGACTCAGATTAACACTTCATCTCCAGTGATTAATTTTACTTCCCTTTCAAAAGAAATTCAAAGCTGACACACGACACAAACGAGTATTGTCCCCGACAGGAGCTGCTCAGACCCGGATTAGCTCCTGGTTTCGGAGACAGGTTAACGCTTTGTAAGATTGGAATGTTTCAAAAAACCATTGCCCCATCCTCCAACCATTCAGCTGTTCCTCGGTGAGCACCCATCTCTCAATGTTGGTCAGTTACGTAGAATTACATAGGGTCTACAGCATGGAAACAGGCCATTCGGTGTTTATGCTCCTTCTCCTCCCTACTTCATCTCACCCTCTCAACAACAACAACTTGCATTTATGTAGCGCCTTTAACGTGGTAAAACATCCCAAGGAGCTTCACAGGAGCGATTATCGAACAAAATTTGACGCCAAGCCTCATAAGGAGATATTAGGACAGGCGACCAAAAGCTTGGTCAAAGAGGTAGGTTTTAAGGAGAGAGAGGTAGAGAGTCGGAGAAATTTTGGAAGTGAATTCCAGAGCTTAGGGCCTAGGCAGCTGAATGCACGGCTGCCAATGGTGGAGCGAATAAAATCGGGGATACGCAATTGTCCAGAATTGGAGGAGCGCAGAGATCTCGGAGGGTTGTAGGGCTGGAGGAGGTCACAAAGGTAGGGAGGGGTTTGAACACAAGGATGAGAATTTTAAAACTGAGGCATTGCCAGACCAGGAGCCAATGTTGGTCAGCGAGCACAGGATGAACGGGATTTGGTGCGGGTTTGGATCTGGGCAACATATCCTTCTATTCCTTTGGCCTTTCTCCCTCATGAAGTTATCCAGCTTCCCCTTAAAGGCATCTATGCTATTTGCCTCAACTATTTCACGTGGAGTTACACAGCCTTGGACCGAAACAAACTGAGAAACTAACAACTCATTCCAGCATTATCTCCTGACCAAGCACATTCTCCATGATTGGTATTCAGCTGGTTTCTGTAACATTCAAGTGATCTCATTAAAATGACTACTTCTTGTCATCGGTTCAGAGATTCTGAAACGTACTAGTTGCTTGTTTGTTAATATTGGCCTGAAAGTCATAGCCAACAGTTTTTTTTTAATGTTTTAAACATCTGAGAATCGGGAATGAAGTGATCTTATCTGTAAAACTTCTGCTGGCACAAAAGTCTAGGCCTTTTCCCAGACCATATAAGGAATAACGAGAGTCACGTATCCTTGGAAACCCAGTTCTTTCCAGCTGTTTGTCTTTTGGTAACCCTTCACGATTGGTGGAATTGCTTACGGCAACAGCATTAGAGAGAAACTTTCCAGCAGAAAGGAAATGTTTTATTTTTAATTTATGTTTGAACTTTCCCACCAGTTTCTGTTTATTTTGTGAAACAGGATTCCTATTTTCAGAGGCTGGATTTAGAATTTTTTCCTTTGAACTCCTGTTTTCTTATAGACTTCAAAAACAGTGCAAAGGAATTCAGGCTATTTCACACTGGTGGTGTTCTTTCACAAGCGCAGAGTTGGTGGGAGTGGGAGTCTTCAAATTAACCTCACTAGTGAACAGATGACATTACATGTTGTCTGTCAGCAGGGTTGCGATCCCTCCAGTTTTGTCCAGGAGTCTGCAGGGACGATAGATTAAGTGTCCAGGAGAACCCAAGAGAAAAACATTGGGGCATTTAAAAAATATCAGAGATGGGGCAAGAAGGTCGTTTGACCGAAAGTCGAGAATCGTCCAATCGCCGGGTAACGACGAGTCTGTTCGCTTTCCGATTGGCCGTGGGAAGGGGGAGGGGCGTCGCGAGGATGGACGCGTCAGGCGACCAATGGCGGGAGCGTGGGGGCGGGGCGGTTATAGGCAGAAGGTCATGTGATGAAACCTCCTGGAATATGTTTGGCAGCCTTAACTGTATTCCGTGAAGTCATAGCCAAGTAATGTGAATCATTTATTTGGATGGAATTCTTCCGTGTGGGAGGGAGTACTTGCTTTGGTAACATTTAGTGGGCTGGGTTCGACTGGTCCCATACCTGGGTCAAATGGATCGTCCAGGCACAGGGGATACAGGGAAATCCAATGGGGAGGAGTGCACACTGGTAAGGGAGCCCTCTCGATTTAAATTAATGGACTGGTGTCCATCCCAGCTCGAGTGACCCATGTTCGCTGTGCCCAGGCGATCGAATTGCCCCGAACACTGGACCAGGAAAATCTGCTCTTGTATCTCAAGCCCATTTTACATTCCCTTAAAGGACAGCGCTAGTATAAAAGCTTCCTTCCATTCACCCTTTTAAAGCCTCTTTCATAGAATCATAGAATGGTTACAGCACAGAAGGAGGCCATTTGGCCCTTTGAGCCCGTGCCGGCTCTTTGTGAGAGCAATCCGGTTAGTCCCATTCCCCCGCTCTTTCTCCATAGCCCTGCAAATTCCTTCCCTTCAAGTATTTATCCAATTCCTTTTTGAAAGCCATGATTGAATCTGCTTCCACCACCCTTTCAGGCAGCGCATTCCAGATCATAACTACTCGCTGTGTAAAAAAAATTTTCCTCATGTCGCCTTTGGTTCTTTTGCCAATCGCCTTAAACCTGTGTTTCCTGGTTCTCGACCCTTCCGCCAATGGGAACAGTTTCTCTTTATTTACTTTATCTAAACCCTTCATGATTTTGAACACTTCTATCAAATCTCATCTCAACCTTCTCTGCTCTGAGGAGAACAATCCCAGCTTCTCCAGTCTATCCACATAACTGAAGTCTCTCATCCCTGGAATCATTCTAGAAAATCTTTTCTAGACCCTCTCTAAGGCCTGCACATCCTTCCTAAAGTAAAGTTCACACAGGCCTATGCCCCTAGTGATTATTATTGAGGTACAGGTCGGCCATGATCTAATTGAATGGTGGAACAGGCCCGAGGGGTTGGATGGCCTACTCCTGTTCCGATGTTGTAAAGTCTCTACAGTCACCGAAGAAATTATGTTTCACTCAAGCAGGAGAAAGCTGACGTCACCAAAGGGATGGACATGAGGGGGTCACTCAGGAAAGGTGAAATTGATTCCTAACTCTCTTTCAATTATCAAAAGAACAATGGGCAAGTCCCAATGCTGGTTTAAAGCGTCTTGTTTTTGCTCAAGTCAGTGAGAAAACATTAAGAAAATGCACTCCCCGCACCCCCCAAAATGGCTCAGTGGGTATACGAACTGATTCATACAGACAAGGAAAGGCCCAGGTTCAACTCCCAGTCTGAGTTACAGTATGAAGAGAGTTAACTGATCTCAGTGGGGCTGCTATAACTGTGGGCTAGGGAGGGATAAATATCTGATAGGGTTAGTCCTTCATGATCTCTTACGCAGTGAACAAGACGCATGTGTGTGTGTGGACATCAGGGAAGGACAGGGTCAGTGGCAAAGATGCCCCACTACATTTGAATAGTCTTCCAACACGCACTGTGAGGGCTCACCAGTCAAGAAGGGTAAGGTTTCTGAATATTGTCCAATACCTATGGAGTGTAGCCCAACACTAGTCAGCACCTTAAAGAGGCCGGAGGGAGAACTTAAGAGGAAGAAAAATCAACCTTAAGAAGAACTGTTATTAATTGTAAGCACCACTTTATTGTTCGAAAAAAGGTGGAATGCTCTTTTGAGAAATGTGAGAGACTCGTCTTCTTGAAGTGTCAGCTTGGCTCAGTTGGTAGCACTCTCACCTCTCAGTCAGAGAGTTAGGGGTTCAAGCCCTCTCAGTCCAGCACGATGAGTGTATAACCGAGGCTGACAGTTCAGTACAGTACTGAGGGAGTACAGAAGTGGCCTGGCCTTTTGTTGAGATATAAACAGAAGCCCTGGTTACGTGGTTCACGCAGATGTCAATGCTCCCCGTGACCATATTTGGAAAAAAAAGATTTTGCACTTTTTTACAGCCATCAGGTCCTAAAGTGCTTCACAGCCAATGAATTAATTTGAAGTGTAGTCACTGTTGTTAAATAGGTAAACGCAGCAGCCAATTTGTGCACAGCAAGATCCCACAAACAGCAATGAGATAAATGACCAGTGACGAACAATGCGATCTCTCAGTGTCAGGACCAACATTTTTCTCTCGACTGGTACCAGTAAAGAAACAGATTAACTGCTCATTCAAAAACAGTTCATTCATCTTTTCTTGCTGTACATAGAATGACTGCTGTGTTTGCCTTCATAACAACAGTGAGTGCAGTTTAAAGTCATTCATTTTATGTGAAGGGCTTTGAGACATTTCTGAGGGCTATGATAAGGTGCTATCTTTAATGCTCTTTCTTAACCCATTAAGGTTCTGCAGCCGCAGTAAGGCACAATGAGGAACTGCAATACCCGTGAGAGGCAACTCATTCTAAACTGCCTTGATGCTCTAAAGATAAGCATCCTTTTGTGACAGACAAAACCACCGTATCTCTGATCTCTTTTCTAATATCTGTGTGGGAGATGAGCTATGGGGGTTAACCTCGGCCCACAGGTAAGTGAACTGGGGGTCTCAGGCTTGCTGTCAGGGGGTCAGGCAGGGAGATCAGGCCTGGTGGTCCGGGCTGGGAGGGAGGGAGATCAGGGGGGGCCTGGAGGTCAGAGGTCAGGCATCTGGGGCCATGGAGCGGTGGCGACCGGGATGGTGATTGTGGTACATACTTAGCTTTTAAAAAATTTAAATAAGGCCCCTTATTTACATGCGGAAGGGGCCTAACGCCTGCTTCAGGGGCGGGTAAAGGTAAAGACCCAATATGGCGGGCGGCAAGTGTGCACATGCTTCCTGCTCGCCATTTTGGGGCCTTAGGAGACCGATATGCGCCTGAAAAATGGACCCTACGAGTCCCAATTTAACCCCCACTGTGTTTACGGGTGGACCAACTGTCCATGAATTCAGGGAGTCTTTGTGTATTTATAACTGAAGTCACTGGAAAGTAAATTCGAACGGGGTGTAAAGCAGGCAGTCGATCTGATCCTCTCAATTTCCCCCTCGGTGTGCGGGGGAGGGGGGTGTTAGATTAAAGTTATCCCCATTGCGTTGGGCTCCAATAAATTTTATCGCATATTCACACCAGTAGAAGACTTGCAGTCCTTCAAATGCTTCTATTTCCAGTTTGGTTTAGATGTGAGAAGGAGCCACTGTGAGGCCCAACACAGGCTGTACTCCATACTGTAACAGTATAAAATCTTTGTCCTGATCTCCCTGGGCTGACAGTGCATGCGGATGATGTGGTCCCAGGCCTCTGCTAATACTGTGATGAACCAATTGCCAGCAGGAATAGCCAGATGTTTCTCTCGCTCTCGCTCTCTCTCTCCACCTTTTGCTTCTCCTACTCCCCTTAAAGGAATATCTCTGTCTTCCACCTCACGGCTGAAACTGGGAACTCAGTGGCATGGGGGAATCAAAACGGTTCCCCATTGAACCCCTCATGAGTGTTCCCCCATTGAACTCCCCATTGAACACCCATTGAACCCCCTATTGAACCCTCATGAGTGTTCCCCCACTGAACCCCACATTGAACCCCCCATTGAACCCCCATTGAACCCCCATGAGTGTTCCCCCATTGAACCCCCATTGAACCCCCTATTGAATCCCCATGAGTGTTCCCCCATTGAACCCCATGAGTGTTCTGCATTGAATCCCCCATTGAACCTCTCATGAGTGTTCCCCCATTGAACCCTGCATTGAACACCCATTGAACCCCCTATTGATCCCCCATGAGTGTTCCCCCACTGAACCCCCTATTGAACTCCCATGAGTGTTCCCCCACTGAACCCCACATTGAACCCCCATTGACCCCGCATTGAACCCCCTATTGAATCCCCATGAGTGTTCCCCCATTGAACCCCAAATGAGTGTTCCCCCATTGAACCCCCCATTCAACCCCCATGAGTGTTCTGCATTGAACCCCCCATTGAACCCCCATGAGTGTTCCCCCACTGAACCCTCTATTGAACCCCCAATGAGTGTTCCCCCATTGAACCCCCATTCAACCCCCATGAGTGTTCTGCATTGAACCCCCCATTGAACCCCCATGAATATTCCCCCATTGAACTCCCCATTGAACCCCCATGAGTGTTCCCCCACTGAACCCCCTATTGAACCCCCAATGAGTGTTCCCCCATTGAACCCCCCATTGAATGCCCATGAGTGCTCCCCCATTGAACCCCCACTGAACCCCCCCATTGAACGCCCATGAGTGCTCCCCCATTGAACCCCCACTGAATCCCCTATTGAACCCCCAATGAGTGTTCCCCCATTGAACCCCCACTGAATCCCCCATTGAATGCCCATGAGTGTTCCCCCATTGAACCCCCACTGAACCCCCTATTGAACCCCCCATGAGTGTTCCCCTATTGAAGCCCCACTGAACCCCCTATTGAACCCCCCATGAGTGTTCCCCCATTGAACACTCTCACTGCAACACCACCATCACAATTTTAAAAAATCTTGTCAATCTCTACTTGTATAAATGTTACAAAGCAAGACATAGCTGATTTCCAATGGGAGTAGGCCATTCAGCCCCTCGAGCCTGCTCCGCCATCAATTAGATCATGGCTGATCTGTGCCTCAACTGCCTTAGCTCCATAACCCTTGATACCCTTGGCTAATAAAAATCGATCGATCTCAAGTCTTGAAAGCTACAATTGTCCCAGGGTCCACAGCACTTTTCGAGTTCTCGATTTCTACCACCCTTTGTGTCAAACGGTACTTCCTGATTTCCCTCCTAAATGCTTTAATTTTAGGATGATGTCCCCTCATTCTTGATTCCCCCACCAGTGGAAATAGTTTCCCTGTATCCACCCTATCGAATCATTTTAACATTTTAAACTCCGCGATCAAACCACCCCTCTATCTTCAAAACGCAAGAGAATTACAAGTCAAGCTTTTGCAACCTGTCCTCTTAATTTAACCCTCAAAAGCCTTCAGTGGCAATAAATCCCAATAGTTTGTAAGCTGCAATATCCAGCCAGGTTTCTGCACCTGTGTATCACTGGGAGTGGCCCTGCCGAAAGCAATGATACCCCAAGCCTGAGTCCATCAGGAGATGAGAGGTGCCATGCGGCCAAACCACACAAGTTTTGATAGGATCACCATGTGCGACGTTTAAGAGTGTGACCTTACTCTCACCTCATTAATCACCTGACTGGAATTAAACACGTACCAAACAGACTGTCTCGTGTTGAAATGTTATTCTTTATATTTACAACTTGTTGGCATCTCAACTTTGACCTTTTGAAATTCCACAATCATAGCATTGACAGAGTCCAGACTGTGGCCTGAGCCTTATTTACACAGTCGCTTCTGAAATCCACAATCTCGATTCATTTTAGATGGGCACACAGTCACATCCTTCAGTGATAGTCATGTATTAACTATTCCTGACGTACATGTTTTTTTGCTGACAAGTTATCTTGACTATAAATGAGAATAATTGGTGAAAATTGTGTGAGAGTTTAATGTGCCGAAGAAGAAGACAAGGTCCTGGAAATTGAATGACGCCATAAAACGGGCGCTGAGGCGTCCAATATGGCGGGCGCCGTGCACTCGCTTATTCTGCACAGGAAGTGCGCCGCCCGCCATATTGGTGAAGACAGAAAAAAGAGGCGTCCAGGGGGGGCCTAAGGCCTCGTTCAGGTCCCTTTCCCCAAACTGGTCTGCCCCGAACGCAGCTGGTGGTGGATCAGGTACGTTCAGGAAAACCAGGTCTACATGCGGCCTAACTGGTGGTCCTTAAAGGGTCAGCTGGAGGCTGCCAGATGTTTTTGCAACAACCAACACCAAGACTAAACTTTAGTTCGGTGAAGCTCACAACAGGAAAAAAATATTTACCTGGATGTGGGGCTGCGAGGTCCAAGGCTGCTTCTCCCAGCCCACTGCAGTGCTGAAGACCTTTGCCGATGGCGGTTTGGCCCCCTCCTGATCATCTCAACCACCAGCAACCCCTTCCCTCCCCCCCCCCACAGGATCTACTTGTAACGACACCGTTCTCCTGTAAATAAGGCACGAGGCCCAATAGTGGGTGTACCATGTGCCTACCCGTTTCTGGCACAGGGTTCGTTCCCCGCGTCCAGTTTCTAGGCCGTGGGTTTGGTGAGTTTAAAGCTCCCTCTTTACTAAACCTCAGCTTCTGGAGCCAGTGATCCTCAATGATTGCCAAACAGCTGGGCATGAGGCCTGTACATGCAGTGGGTGGCACAGGTACCAGTCCTGACCAGTACACCATTGGTGCCATTTAGGAACATAGGAACGGGAGTAGGCCATTCAGCCCATCGAGCCTGTTCCACCATTCAGTGAGATCATAGCTGATCTGTATCCCAATTCCATGTCCTTTAATACCCTTGGCGAGCAAAAATCTATCGATCTCAGATTTAAAATGATTAATTGAGCTAGCATCTACTGCTTTTTGCGGGAGACTTCTACCACCCTTGGCGTGAAGAAGTGTTTCCTAACTTCTCTCCTGAATGGCCTGGCTCTGATTTTAAGGTTATGCCCCTTGTCCTAGACTCCCCCACCAGCAGAAAAAGTTTCTCTATCTATCCCATCAATTCCTTTCAAAAATCCTAAAAACCTCAATCAAATCACCCCTTAACCTTCTATATTCCAGGGAATACAAGCCTAGTTTATGTAATCTCTCCTCATAATCTAGCCTTTGGAGCCCTGGTAACATTCTGGTGAATCTGCACTGCATTCCTTCCAAGACCAATATATCCTTTCTAAGATGCGGTGCCCAGAACTGTACACAGTACTCCAGATGTGGTCTAACCAGGGCTTTGTACAGCTGTAACAAAACTTCCTCCCCCTTATATTCTAGCCCTCTCGTTATAAAGGCTAACGTTCCATTAGCTTTCTTGATTATTTTTTGTACATGACTGCTACATCTGTTTACATGGACCCCTAAATCTCTTTGGACCTCCACTGTTCCTAGCTTTGACATCTCTGGCAACCCTTCTTTGCTCCTGCTCGTCCCCCTCTACTAAGTCGAATGTTATGATGTGGAGATGCCGGTGATGGACTGGGGTTGACAATTGTAAACAATTTTACAACACCAAGTTATAGTCCAGCAATTTTATTTTAAATTCACAAGCTTTCGGAGGCTTCCTCCTTCGTCAGGTGAACGATGTCACATCGTTCACCTGACGAAGGAGGAAGCCTCCGAAAGCTTGTGAAGTCGAATGTTGGGGGAGAGCTGCAAGTGACTCCTGTTGTGGGGAACGTAAGGTCGATAGTAACTCAATGACCCTGCAGCTCTGTTCAGAATCCAGATAGGAGAGGCACTGCCTCAACGGCAACATCCATTTCGTGTCAGCAGGTGATGTGTGAAGACTGGAACTTGATGGCCTAGCCCCTTAAGCACCAATTTGATGGCATTCGGTGGTCATGTTATTGGACCGGTAATCCAGAGAACGAGAGTTCAAATCCCACCAAGGCAGTTTGAGAATTTGAATTCAGTTTTAAAGCAAAAATCTGGAATTAAAAATCTGGTACGGGTGAAAGGGGCCTCAAAGCTGTCGGTTTGTCATAAAAACCCAATCGGCTCACCAAGTCCTTCAGGGAGGGAAACCTTACCTGGTCTGGCCTATATGTGACTCCAGTCCATCTGGTTGACTCTTAACTGCTCTGTGAAGCGGCCTTGCAAGTCACTCTGCTGTATCAAACAGAAGATTGCCCACCACCACCTTCTCAGGGCAACTAGGGATGGACAATAAATGCCAACCTTGCCAGCGATGCCCACATCCTGAGCACTAATAAAAAATTATCAACGAGAGAACAAGCCTGGCATATATACAACCACATGGCATCATCAATACTTTTGGCCAGGTAGAAACCGTGTGGCAGATATGATGGACTCCCCACATTCCTGAACAGTTTTAATTCAGTTACCATTGACGTAATTCTTTAAGCCAATAGCAACTTCCAGGCTGGAGGCATTCAACTATGATATGCTTTAGTTGACTTGTCGTGCAGGATCTCAAATGCCCCAACATTTCTTGTGGCCGTCATTTTTTTCTCACAGTGCTAATGTCAACGAGCGATAAATTGCATGCAGCTTAGTCTAGCGTTAGTCCCAGTCTAGCTTTTGGGTTCTTTGAGTGTCCAGCAGACCATTTGGTCACAAGAACTGTTGACCAGTCAGTGTGAATTTTGAAAGAAATAATCCTGGAAGCCTCAAACTCTTTCTGGATGCCAACCCCAAATGTTCCTAACTTGTAATTTGAAGATAACACATTCTCTGGCAAATAATCTGAGGCAAATAACGTTTTGGGATACAGTATATGAGTAAGTTGTAAGTGTAGCAGACTTTGGGGGGGGAAACAGGTGACTTTGGACCTATGGTTCCCAAACCTCTCCACCACTGGGGGGTTTTCCTCACCTCATGTCTGGGTCTGTTGTAGACTCAGTGATAGAGATTGATTGCTATGATTCATCAACAACTCCATTATCGTTGTATCATGAATGATAGAAAGAGAACTAGATGGACTTTGGTCTTTTTTCATCTTGCAATTCCTATGGGCTAAGCTGTCAAGTCCATCTTTCAGTATGCCATTGGTTAGACAATGCAGTAAATATTTGAACCCTTCATTTTAACTTATTTCTAAGTCATCTTACTGGCTATACAGTTGCCCCCCTCCACAAATTTACTATGGTTGGTATCATTTTGTCAGAGGTGTGAGGAAAATGGACCCTGAGCAAAAGAAAGAGAGGTTAGATGGGGAGACCAAAAGCTTGGTCCATAAGATAGCTTCGAAGGAGGACCTTAAAGGAGTAGTGGGAGGTGGAAGGATTTAGGGAAGGAATTCCAAAGAGTGGAACCAAGGTGGCTGAAGGAACGACCGCCAATGGTGGGGCAAAGGGAGGGGGGATGCATAAGAGGCCAGAGTCAGAGGAACTGAGTTACCAAGACGTCCTGATCTGCACTCAACATGCGATGCATCTCAGCCAAATATCTTTCACTGACATTATTGTTAAGTTCCACCTGCGGTGAAAAATAAGTAATTCCAAAGAGCATTTGAAAAGCACAATATACAGACCGTCAGCAGAGCATAAATATGGCTTAAGAGGCCTCTCTCTCTTTAGTAGGCTTTGCTCCCATACTATAAGCTTCGTGTATTAACAACATCATTTAAGTCTAAACAAATGAAGCGGATGTGGTTGTTATTAGGGTCTCCTCCTGATCTGAAGTTTGCCCTTCCTGGAGGCTGTTGCTGGATGACCAGTTTTTGGTGATGTTGGTTGGCGGGAAGAATGTTGGCCAGGACGCTGTGAGGGATTCTCTGCTCTTCTTCAATTGGTGCCATGGGACCTTTTACCTCCCAACTGGACCAGTGGAACAGGCAGACAAGGCATCAGTTTAAAGTGTCGTCCAAAGGACCAGCTCCAACAATGCAGCACTTTCTCAGCGCTGGAGTGTCAGTATAGATTATATGCTTAAGTGAGCAGCGGAGCTTAGACGCAAAGCCTTCTGACAGACAAGAATGCTGTCAGCTGAGCCAAGCTAGCACGTATGACACTCATTTTAACTCATTTCCGCAATATACATTTTTCTGAAATGTAGCTCTTAAAGGCAATCTGAAAGGATATTCCCCAAACTTAAGAAAAACCCATTTTTGGTGCATTCCTTTATACAGGAAGTAAGGCAAAAAATGTTCATTTGTACAGACTCTTTCCCAATTCAACCAGTTCTTTCAAGTATGGACATTCCTAAGAGGTCACGGAGCATTAGAAACTTTGATTTTTATGTTACAAATTGAAGCTTTCAACTGTGAAATACAGCCCTTCCTGATTTGTAAGTGTGAGTTACACTGATTTTATTGAAGGACAAACACCAGGAATTCTGAGCTGCGGATTTGAAAAGTAGATACCTGGTAAGATGCACGTTCTGGTTTCTTTCACCAGTTGACTTGAAAGGTTCCAAAAATGTGAGCGCTTCCATGTCGGACCTGCGGTCCAGGAAGCGAAGGAGTATGAATCTGAGGCTGACCAGCAACAAGAGGGGACCTCTGTCAAGAATTCTCCGGAGTCCATGCTTTCAATGTGGAGGGCACCATCGAGGGTGGGTGGAATGTCACTGTGGAAGATAAACACCAACATGGACTGGTTGAGTCGAATGGCCTGTTTCCATGTTGGATGAATTGGAGTAAAACTACAGTCCTGTCAAAACAACCTTGTACCTTGCGGCTGGGGGATGGGCTCTTTCTGATGCCGCTATTGGTGTTTCAGGTGTAGCACAGAGGGCAACAACTGAGGAGGTCAGTTGGAGAACCACTCAGAATGTCGGCATGTACAGCACCTGTATTGATGAAGTGTTTGACCATATGGTTCACCAGGCTTGCCCCATCCTGCAAGATAAATGCATGCTGTTCGATACATCTGCCACCGCTGGTGTGTCTGATACAAGAAATATATTCGAAGCACAACACCCAGGTGGAACGAGAGAACTTGCTTGAAAGAAGAGCAAAGTTAATCGACAAATATTGGAAGATTAGATACAATAACAATAAGAACTTGCAGTTATATAGCGCCCTTAACCTGGCAAAACGTCCCAAGGCACTTCACAGTGAGGCTCTCAGAGGAGGACTTTAACGTCCTCTTGTAAAGGTGGAGAAGAGGAGATACAGCCTCCTTGCTGCTGCACCTCCTCCTCCATTATGACGGTGCGCCCACGGGGAATGGCATCACTTTTCCAAGGTCAAACTGAGGGCGGGTTTGTCGTTGGTCCCAAAATGTTTCTTTCTGAGTAGAGAGGAATGTGCTACGGTAAAATGAAGCGCAGGAGTCAGTGATTAAAAAACGTGAAGGAAGGGGGTTAAGAAAAGTTGATTGGAAGAGTCTGAAATCAGTAAGTGAAGTTGGTGCCTTCTGCAGCTCACCAGTTCCTCACGAACACTTGTCTGAAGCGTTAGGCCTGTGTTTTTTTGGTCTAAGGTAACATTGATTGCAGGCGTGGCGTCAACCCAGGAAACTTGTACTAGAATAGTGAAGCTACAGCACCTGAGTCCTGAGGGGCTTTGACAGGCGTTATATTCGCACTGTTGAAAAGATCAAAGAAATTTGCAATTAACGCATAAGCAGCGTAACGCACTAAAACGCAAATTTCCTCGATCTTTTTTGGCACTATAATGTCGTAACCATAGCGTTACTGCCAAAGGGAATTTCACCCTGCTCACTCCGTTCTGTTTAACCAACGTTGTTATGGGCTTGGAAAACCTATGGAACGGCTAACCTAACTTCGCCGGAAGAGTGCCGGAAAGCCCACTTATCTACGTGAAGAGGGTCTCAGGCGCCGTCACGGCGGCAGAGTGGGAGCAGCTCCGAGGAAATTTGGCTGTCCGTCGTCTTCAGCGGGAGAAGGTCCAAATACCAATGAGAGACCTCATGTAAATACGCCTCTAATTAGATCCAGTCGCAATTCTGATTCAAGAAATGTGTGCATTCCGCAGTCATGTGGGAAAAAGCGAAAATGAAAGAAGATAAAGCTGAAAAGGGAGAGGGAGAAAGGAAAGATTCACTGAACCGCAAATGCACTCAATGACTTGAGTGGGACTTCAGTTTGACTGTGGAAGCCTTATTATCTCCTCACCAATTTATCGTCTTCACAATCATCCACAAAAGTTTTTCTAGGGCGAAGACTTACGCAGGATATTGCCTCACTGCACTGGCCATTAACATCGTTTTCCTCCTGTCTGACCTAAGTTAACCTCATAGCCCATGAAAGGTTAAATTACATGTACATTATTTGCATTGTACTTGCCTTCAGTTCTTCATAGAATTATAGAAACTTACAGCATGGAAGGAGGCCATTCGGCCCATCTTGCCTGTGCCGGCTCTTTGAACGAGCTATCCAATTAGTCCCACTCCCCCACTCTTTCCCCATAGTCCTGCAAATTTTTCCTTTTCAAGTATTTATCCAATTCCCTTTTGAAAGTTACCATTGAATCTGTCTCTACCGCCCTTTCTGGCAGTGCGTTCCAACTCACGGCATAAAATCATTTCTCCTCATCTCCCTCTCTAGTTCTGTGAGACCAAAATAAGGTGAGTCTTGATCACCCACCAATTTTAGTTAATTACTGGTGTAGGGGGATTGATCCTCGAGGCTCGAGGGGCCGAATGGCCTACTCCTGCTCTTAATTCGGATGTTCATATCCTCTCCATTATGCCAGATAATGGACATTGATCTCTACTCTCTCCAAGTTCCGCTGGTCCAATGCTGACCTACATTTCAACACCTCAAATTTAAAATTCTCATCCTCATGTTTAAATCCCATCTTGGCCTCACCTTTCCCTATGTCCTGGAAATTCCCGGGACCCTGCTCCGCTCGTGTAAATGGGGCCAGAGCGGAGGGGAACCCTCGCTAACCTTTGACCCAGGAACTCCCTCCCCGATCCTGACCACTCTGCGCCTGAGGTCTCCCCGAGGCCTAGATGGGCAGAAGAAAAATATATTTTTTAAAGCCTTCGGCTCCCACTGGAGCCACTTCAACTAGAGAAGGTAATTGATCCTGCCTGGGATCGATGGCCTTATTCTAGTCAATATTTGGGACCTTCATAGGCCTCAAAGAGGACGCTCACCGTGGCTCAACTGATATGAGATCTACTACGGCCAGTCAAGGGCTTAAAGAGAGGAATTTCCTGACACCGCCACTTGACCTAAGGAGGGTGGGCAGAAGATCAGCCGTGCCCCCCACCACAAAATTTAAAGGCCAGGTCTAAACGGGCAGAATTCTAATGGAGTTGAATTCCGGCCTACATTCTGTCACCAAACTCCACTCTCTCCCCAGAGCGGAAATGGGACTTACACCCTCTCGCAGCCCAGGAATTTTGGGGCCTATCTCTGTAACCTCCTCCAGCCCTGCAACCACCAACTCCCCCCATACCCCGCCCCCCCCCCCAACCCACAATCGAACACTCAGTTTCTCTGAATCTGGCCTCTTGTGTATCCCCCCATCAGCCCATCTCTTTGCCCCATGGCCGTGCTTTCAGCCGCCTAGGCCCTGCGCACTGGAATTCCCTCCCTGAACCCCTTCACCTTCCTCTCCTCCATTAAGTCCCTCCTTAAAGCCTACCTCTTCGATCAGGGTTTTGGTCAACCCCATCGAATATCTCCTTTGGCTCGGCATTATTTAATTACATTTTGTCTCTGTGAAACACCTTGAGACGTTTAAAGGTACTTTATAAACACAAGTCCTACTCCGTTAATGGTAGGGCGTTGGGGAGAGTTATAGAACAAAGAGATCTAGGAGTACAGGTTCATAGCTCCTTGAAAGTGGAGTCACAGGTGGATAGGGTGGTGAAGAAGGCATTCAGCATGCTTGGTTTCATTGGTCAGAACATTGAATACAGGAGTTGGGATGTCTTGTTGAAGTTGTACAAGACGTTAGTAAGGCCACACTTAGAATACTGTGTACAGTTCTGGTCACCCTATTATAGAAAGGATATTATTAAACTAGAAATAGTGCAGAAAAGATTTACTAGGATGCTACCGGGACTTGATGGTTTGACTTATAGGGAGAGGTTAGATAGACTGGGACTTTTTTCCCTGGAGAGTAGGAGGTTAAGGGGTGATCTTATAGAAGTCTATAAAATAATGAGGGGCATAGATAAGGTAGATAGTCAAAATCTTTTCCCAAAGGTAGGAGAGTCTATAACGAGGGGACATAGATTTAAGGTGAGAGGGGAGAGATACAAAAGGGTCCAGAGGGGCAATTTTTTCACTCAAAGGGTGGTGAGTGTCTGGAACGAGCTGCCAGAGGCAGTAGTAGAGGCGGGTACAATTTTGTCTTTTAAAAAGCATTTGGACAGTTACATGGGTAAGATGGGTATAGAGGGATATGGGCCAGGGACTAGCTTAGTGGTATAAACTGGGCGACATGGACATGTTGGGCCGAAGGGCCTGTTTCCATGTTGTAAACTTCTATGACTCTATGATTCTAAGTCATTGCTGATCGCTCTTTGCAATAACCCTGGGGTACAAACAAAAAGGGCAGAGATATTCCTTTTAACACGGTTCATTAAATGTACAAGCATAGGCCACATCAATATTCATTAAAAGGCAACCAGTACAAATATTTAACATAACTAGTTGATGAGACTATGGCATCCTCTTACCAGTGCATCAGACCACTATTGACACACCATTCAGTTAGTTGTTTATGCTTTCAGGACAACATTAATCAAATCCATATTACATAGCCTAATGCTTCCCTGGCCATCATCGACACAGTCAACACCAGTCAAAGTCTGTTCACCAGCTGTATTTCCACTTCTCGACATCTCCAAGAAAAGCAGCATGATAGTCCCCACCCCCCCCCCCCCGACTTTGACTGGAAGAGACCAAGAATGTCCTAAAAACCCTTGCCCACAGATCGATCTGCTCAAGGGAGCAATATAGGGTTGCCAACTCTGGTTGGATGTATTCCTGAAGGTTTCGTTACATGACCTCCCGCCTCCAAACGCCCCGACGGCTCAAGCCTTTTTTTTCCCGCCTCTGATATTTTTATAGCTAATAAATAAGAAAATTAATGAAAGGCAGAATTTTTGTTACTGCCCCTACATCAGTGACCCAGGAGATTAATGATTCGTTCCTGGAGACTCCAGGACAATCCTGGAGGGTTGGCAACCCTAGAGCCACCCCAAGTGGTGTTGTAAGGATATACTAGAAAAATCTTGAGGATGTAGACGAAGAGAGTGCCCTTGGAGATCTAGAATTTGCTTCTATCGTTCTTCCATCTCCAGCTGAGAAGTCAGTGCTGAGCTTTATCCAGGAGATAGCAAATCCTTACTAGCCACAAGGCAGTAGTTTCAACTGATTACCAATTTCATAAGTAATGAATTTATATCGTGCCTTTCATGACCTCAGGATGTCCCAAAGGGCTTGACAGCCAATGAACTATGTTTTGAAATGTAGTCACTGTTATAAGGTCTGAAGTTGTTCATAATCCAAAAGTCTTCTAGAGGTATATAGACAGTAAACTGGTGGTAAGAGGAGGAGTGGGGCAGATTAGGGACCAAAAAGGAGATCTATGCATAGAGGCAGAGGGCATGGCGGAGGTACTAAATGAATACTTTGCATCTGTCTTTACCAAGGAAGAAGATGCTGCCAAAGTCACAGTAAAAGAGGAGGTACTTGCGATACTGGGTGGGATGAAAATTGATAAAGGAGGTACTAGAAAGGCTGGCTGTACTTAAAGTAGATAAGTCTCCCGGTCCGGATGGGATGCATCTTAGGTTGCTGAGGGAAGTAAGGGTGGAAATTGTGGAAGTACAGGCCGCAATTTCCAATCCTCCTTAGACACAGGGGTGGTGCCAGAGGACTGGAGAATTGCAAATGTTACACCCTTGTTCAACAAAGGGTGTAAGGATAAACCTGGTAACTACAGGCCAGTCAGTTTAACCTCAGTGGTGGGGAAGCTTTTGGAAACGAAAATTAATAGTCACTTGGACAAGGGTGGATTAATAAAGGAAAGCCAGCACGGATTTGTTAAAGGCAAATCGTGTTTAACTAACTTGATTGAATTTTTTGATGAGGTAACAGAGAGGGTTGATGAAGGCGATATGGTTGATGTTGTGTATATGGAATTTCAAAAGGCATTTGATAAAGTGCCGCATAATAGGATTATCAGCAAAATTGAAGCCCATGGAATAAAAGGGACAGTGGCAGCATGGATACGAAATTGGCTAAGTGACAGGAAACAGAGAGTAGTGGTGAACGGTTGTTTTTCGGACTGGAGGAAGGTGTACAGTGGTGTTCCCCAGGGGTCAGTACTAGGACCACTGCTTTTTTTGATATATATTAATGACTTGGACTTGGGTGTACAGGGCACAATTTCAATATTTGCAAATGACTTAAATGACTGGAAGTGTAGTAAACAGTGAGGAGGACAGTGATAGACTTCAAGAGGACAAAAATTGGCTGGCGGAATGGGTGGACACATGGCAGATGAAATTTAACGCAGAGAAGTGCAGTGACACAATGGTACAATTCTAAAGGGGGTGCAGGAACAGGGAGACCTGGGGGTATATGTGCACAAATCTTTGAAGGTGGCAAGACAGGTTGAGAAAGTGGTTAAAAAAGTATACAGGATCCTGGGCTTTATAAATAGAGGCATTGAGTACAAAAGCAAGGAAGTTATGTTGAACTTTTATAAAACACTGGTTCGGCTACAGCTGGAGTATTGTGTCCAATTCTGAGCACCACACTTTAGGAAGGATGTGAAGGCCTTAGAGAGGGTGCAGAAAAGATTTACTCAAATGGTTCCAGGGATGAAGGACTTCAATTACGGGGATAGACTGGAGAAGCTGGGGTTGTTCTCCTTAGAGCAGAGAAGGTTAAGAGGAGATTTGATAGAAGTGTTCAAAATCATGAAGGGTTTAGATAAAATAAATAAAGAGAAACTGTTCCCATTGGCGGGAGGGTCAAGAACCAGAGGACACAGATTTAAGGTGATTGGCAAAAGAACCAAAGACGACATGAGGAAAATATTTTTTATGCAGCGAGTAGTTATGATCTGGAATGTGCTGCCTGAATGGGTGATGGAAGCAGATTCAGTCGTGGCTTTCAAAAAGGAATACTCAAAGGGAAAAAATTTGCAGGGTTACGGGGAGAGAACGGGGGAATGGGACTAACTGGATTGCTCTTCAAAGAGCCGGCACGGGCTCGATGGGCTGAATGGCCTTCTCCTGTACTGTAACTGTTCTATGATCCTATGAATCTATGTCAACGTTCAGACCAAAGAGCGGCAGAGTGTCCAGGAAGACGATGAAATATTAAGGTCACCCTCCCCCCTTGTCCCCCACTACTGTTCCTGAAGGTTACCTTGAACGTGGTTGCAGTCGACCAGGGGATCAAACAGAATGGTCAACGTTACAAAAGTAGGAGGGACAGTTAAAATGACAAACAACAGGGAGGGTCAGGGGCTCGATTTTAAAACAAAAGTGCGGGCGCGTTGGGGGCGCAAAGAAAATCGCAATTAAATCCGGCGGGACGATAATTAAAGCAGCAATTGAAGTATTTAAACTAGTTAAAAAAATCCAAAAATGCAATTAGCTATGAAGGCAAACGATTTCAACGCTGCCTTATTGTGTTTCCCGCATTGTGCGAAACACTCCATGTTGAAGGAGTCGTGTTTCAGCCGGCAGCCATTTGGACATCTAAATCCCTGTTTGACAGATGGGGATAAAAGGTGAGTTATTGCAGCAGGGCACTCATTTCTCTCAGACAAACTTTTGGCTGGGAGATCTTTGTGTTTAGACTGAAAATTCTTGGTTTCCACTCAGAATTGTTCTGTTTGCATATATTGACCAACTTTTCGGACCCCCTCAAACTGACACCGTCAGGATGGGGTGTGCGATGGCTGCATTCTCTGGTACGTCCGAGGACGAGGATCATCACCATCCTCGCCAGGCATGGTGTTCACCTCCGCCACGTGGAGCTCCACCACACAGTGCTGCACCACAGGCACCTGCACAAGAGCACGGAGAGTAACAACAGAGGGACCGACTTCGCAGGAGGCACTACCCTCGTCAGAGGGTCCACAGACCGAGGCTCAGCTTCCTGGACCTCTCTGAGGAGAAGTGCCTACAGAGGCTGAGAGTCAGTCGCCAGGCGGTCGCAGACGTCTGCAGCCTCCTTCATGCCGAGCTGCTCCCGGCTGGGCCTGGCAGCGAGCATCACCCATCACAGATAAAGTGACCACCGCCCTCAACTTCTTCGCCTCCGGATCATCCCAGGGTGCCACCGGTGACATCACCGGGGTCTCTCAGTCGTCTGCACACACAGTGCATAAGGCAGGTCACCTTGTTTCGCAGGGCCTCGCAATATGTCAACTTCCCCATGGACGACCTCAGCCAGATGGAGAGGGCAGTGGGATTCCACTCTGTAGCTGGCTTCCCATGGGTGCAGGATGCAATCGATTGCACCCATATAGCAATCAGAGCATCGCCACAGAAGGAGAAGGAGGAGGAGGAGGAGGACGAACCCATGGGCAGAGCAGCGGCTCACCTGGCTGCTCGTGAGGCCAGGGAGTCACTCATACGTGAACGGTTCTCATAAGGAGACCACAAAGTGAGAAGAGTCCAGTCCTCACACCATCTGGAAAGAGCAGCAGCACCGACACCAGCCCCTCCCCCCACCCCTGCACAAAACGGTCCTGAAACTACACATACACCCACTGTAAAGTGACCCATTGGGTGGCATCAAGTGTCGGCATTCATGGTGAACCGCATGAAAGGTCCCTATCACAAAAGACAGTCAAGAATGGGCAAGGCGTGGCAGAGGTGAGAATGATAACATTTAATGTGACGTTAACAAAAAACAAATATAAATGAAAAACATGCCAGTCTGTCAGACGCCCTTGTGCATATCCTTCATGATCACAAATCTTTAGCCTTTCTCTCCCTACCGCTTCTACGTGGTGCTTCCCCTGTGGCTTCAGCAGAGGTAGTGGCAGGTTGCTCATGTTCGTGCCCTGACTGCTTGGATGCTTTGGGCCTACGCCCTCTGGGATTTCGAGCCCCTGAGGGTCCCTCCAAAGACTGCTCCACCTGCACCTGTGCAGGGGCAGACTCGGCCACCTGGAGAGGAGGCACCATTGCGGTACTGGTTGAGAGGGGGGCCACGGGTGAGACGTGGGAGTGATTTGAGTGGCGTCCCCACTTCCATGTCCCTTTCGCCATCTCTCCTACCACCCAGCTGGAGAACAGTTTGGAGGACATGTGCGAAGCCTTGGAAGGCGACTTCTAAAGTATCTGTCTGTCTATTTAAGGAGGCTAGCCTTCTCTCCATCGGAGATATTCCTGCACTTACCTGTGACACTATCTCAGACATTTCCGTAGTTACGTGCTACACTATCTCAGAGATTCCCTCACCATTCCACTAATGAGGGAGTTGGATTCCTCCATCCTCTGTGCTATTGTGGAGAATGCGCGTGGCACCTGTTCCAGTGCCTCGCAAATGTGCTGCTGTCCCTCGATCATTCTCCTTTCAAAGAATGGCCCCCGGGGTTCAGCATCTGTGTCCAGCTGAGCAGAGCCTGGAGAGGAGTGCGCCCACCGACATGGACTCTCCACAGCTGCTCCTGCCACCAGTGTCTGCTCGTGCTCACTTGTGTGTGGTGACTCACCAGGTGCCAACCCAAATAACTGACGACTAGGACCCACTGAGGTGTGAGTATCTGCGCTGGTGGTTGACTCGCTAAGATGTGACGGTGTGCCCTCAGAGGTCAGGAGCTCCTCTGAGGAATCGCCCTCTGCCGTCACTGCAGTCGTTGAACGGCCTGTAGGAGGACAAAAGGCAATATTAAGCATCATCACAGATGTGTCATGTTGCGATGAGCATAATGAGGTGTTCAACATGCCAATCATTGTTAACATCAATTCATGTTGTGTGTGATGACTGTTAACGTTTGTGGGGTGCCAGTCTCGGCGTCTCCGATGGACAAGCACTCGAGGGTGATCTGCAGGGCCTCCTCCTCCTCCTCCTCCTCTGTGAGGACCACTATTTGTTATGGGCCCCCCTCCAGTCCTCGCCCTCTCGTGTGCATTTTGGACTCTCTTCTCCTAGAGGGGAGAAGGTATAGACGTGTGAGTGAATGAGGGTGAAGTGGCCAACCGATGAATGCAGTGCTTTGGGTGAGGCTGACCGTGGAAGAGGTGCATCAGAGGGTGAGTATCAGACAGGGTCATCACATTGGATGAGGATTGGGGTGAGTGGTAGTGGTGGGGTCACAAATGGGGAGGTGAGGAAGTGCTCAGGAAGTGAAGATAAGTTGAGGATGAGCATTAAGTGGGTGTGAGGAGTGATGTGATGGAGTAGTTTTGGCAGTGCAGAGTGATGTGAGGGGGGAGGGTGTGGTGGATGTGGGAGGGTGAGATGTGCACCATGGAATGCAGGAGAATCAGTCAGTGTACTCACTTTTGCTGACCTAGTTAGGCCATTGAAAGGCTTCCTGCACTGGACCCAACTGCGGGAGATGTTGCTCTGGCTGGTGACCTCCTCTGCCACCTCGAGCCAGACCTTCTTGGTGGCAGAGGCAGGGCGCGTCCTCCTGTCGGCCGGGTACAATAGTTCCCTCCTCCTCCTCACCCCGGCCAGTAGCACCTGAAGTGAGGCATTGCTGACTCCTGGAGCAGCCCTGCCCCTGTGCTGCTCCACTGGGCCTTCTTGCCCTTTGCTCCAGCAAAAGCCAATGGAGCAATGGCCCTTTAAATCCAGATGTTCCAGCTGAGAGCCTGTCATGCGGGTACGCAGCCCGCCCACTGCGCAGCTTCCGGACGGCAAACCCGAAAACAAGATTAATGGCCACCAATTAAATCGCGATCGCGTGGGGAATGGTAAATTTTTATTATTCGGGTTTGCTGCGTACCCATTGGCCCCCCCGCCTCCGCTGCCATCCTGCGGGCATTTTAAAATCATGCCCCGGGAATCTGCCTGTGGGCAGCAAGGGAATTTCAGAAAAACGATCATCCAAATCTGAATTTAGTCTCCTCAATATGGAGGAAATCACGCCATGAGCAATGATTAAAGAAACTAAATAAAATACAATCAGTGTCAGCAATGGCTCAATGCCTCTCTGTCAGAACGTCGTGGGTTCAACTCCCATTCCAGAGGCTTAAGCATGAAATCTAGGCTGGTGACCCAGTGCAGTACTGAGGGAGTGCTGCACTGTCGGAGGTGCCGTCTTTCAGATGAGAGGTTAAACCGAGGCCCTGTCTGCCCACTCAGCCGGATGTAAAAGATCCCATGGCATTATTTGAAGAAGAGTTCTCCCTGGTGTCCTGGCCAATATTTATTCCTCAACCAACACCTAAAAAACAGATTATCTGGTCATTAGCACATTGCTGTTTGTGGGATCTTGCTGTGCGCAAATTGGTTGCTGCGTTTCCTACATTACAACAGTGACTACACTTCAAAAGTACTTCATTGACTGTAAAGTGCTTTGGGACATCCTGAGGTTGTGAAAGGTGCTATATAAATGCAAGTTCTTTCTTCTTCGATTACAGATTCTAGCACTGGTTTTTTGCTGGAAGAATCCACTTAAAGAAAAAAGGTGGGATTTTACTCATTTATGAAGAAACGTTTATTCTCTGATTTGGTGTATTAGTGCTGAAAATAATCGTGCTTTAGTCTTTGCACAGAGAGTGTTGATTTTTATACCATGTGTTCATGGCCAATAGTGAAGATATAGAGTGGTATAACATCGTCATTAGCACGTTACAAATGATAGAACTGCTTCTCCGCTTGAGGCCTGTCAAACGTTGATTGCTGCTAAAGGAACATAGTTACATAATTCTCATTCAGACTCAGCTACCTGCAGTTTAAAGAATGCCATACTGATTCGAATCAGCATGTGGAAACATGCCAGTAGCACTATTAATGTTTTAAAACTTCTTGGCAGATAGTCTAATATTATTTGCTTTGAAATTACCCCGCCTTCCCGTCTTACGATTTTTATTAAACTTGTGCAAAAAAAAACAATTATTTTCGACCCAATGAACACACATGATCCATAAAGCAACTGTGTATCATTTTTGCATGTTCATCTGCTTTAACAACAACAACTTGCATTTATATAGCGCCTTTAACGTAGTAAAACGTCCCAAGGAACTCACCGTTATATAATTGGTTCCCTTATGACTAGTTGCTAGATTCAGTTAAATACCACTGGCGGGATCCAGTTAAAAACCACTAGGGACTCAATTTAGCATCTCCTGCAAAGGAAAACACTACAACATCTTGCATTTATATAGTGCCTTTAACGTCCCGAGGCATCATTCCTGCCTCATTACTGGACTGCAGTCTATTGTGAGGCTTGAACTCGTGGCCTTCTGACTCACTGGCAAGTACCTCCACACAAAGACTCTTCAAGCTCCATAAAAGGTTCTTGCTTCCATTTTGGGGGTGAATTCCTGCGGCCGCTCCCGTGCTTTAGAAGAGTGCGAGGAATGTTATCAATTTCCTCCCCGCTCTAAATTTGGATGAGAAAGATTAGGCCTGATTTACATGCCTGCTGATGAGAGAACAGAGATTACGCACGTGTTCTGCAGCCAAACGTAAGCCCGTGTCCATTTAGGAAGAAAAGCGGGCCCATTTCTCCAAAAATAACACGGTAAAACATTGCAAGGTGATTCGAGCTTGAGTTACACCGAGCCATAAAGCAAATGAATTAATCTTTCTAAACTGGTAAGATTTAGTGTAAAGAAGCAGCGAGTGGATAAGAGTAAAATAAAGACTTACATTGATATATCACCTTCTGTGCCCTCAGGATGTCCCAACGTGCTTTACAGTCAACAAATTACTTTTTGGAAGTGCCGTCACTTTTGTTTCGTAGGCACTCAGGGCAGTCAATCTGTGCACAGCAAGGTCCCATAATCATCAATGAGACGATTGCTTGGTTAATTAGTTTGGGTGGAAGGAAGAATTCTGGTCAGAACACTGGGAGATCTCCCTAGTGGGCTTTAAAAAAGTGCCAGGCATGTAGGGACTCAATTTAGCTTCTCCTGCAAAGGAAAACACAACAGCAACTTGGATTTATATAGTGCCTTTAACGTCCCAAGGCGTCGTTACTGCCTCATTACTGGACTGAAGTCTATTGTGAGGCTCAGAACGCGTGGCCTTCTGACTCAGAGGCAAGGGGACTAGCAATGAACTTCCAACACCTGAGTAAGGTCTCAACGGTCAACAAGGTATCTTCCTATTTCTCTTAAATGGACTAAGGTTCAATGCACCATGTTACTCACTGCGGGAAGGATCACTGGGAGTCATTGAATCAGCGAAGGAGTGTTATTGGGACTTTCTTTTTGCCAGCCTTTCCCCCTCACGCTTCCATCCTAGAATATCTACGCTGTCCATAAGAGGCTGGCAAGATGCTGCTCCATGGGAACTGCCAGTGTCGTTACTTGATGCTGAAGGCATACACGAGTGATGTTTGAAATTTGAACATATTAACATAGCAACACAGGAACAGGAGGAGGCCATTCAGCCCCTCGAGCCTGTTTTTTTTAATTCGGATGTGGGCGTCGCTGGCGAGGCCGGCATTTATTGCCCATCCCTAATTGTCCTTGAGAAGGTGGTGGTGAGCCGCCTTCTTGAACCGCTGCAGTCCATGTGGTGAAGGTTCTCCCACAGTGCTGTTAGGAAGGGAGTTCCAGTATTTTGACCCAGCGACGATGAAGGAACGGCAATATATTTCCAAGTCGGGATGGTGTGTGACTTGGAGGGGAACGTGCAGGTGGTGTTGTTCCCATGTGCCTGCTGCTCTTGTCCTTCTAGGTGGTAGAGGTCGCGGGTTTTGGAGGTGCTGTCGAAGAAGCCTTGGCGAGTTGCTGCAGTGCATCCTGTGGATGGTACACACTGCAGCCACAGTGCGCCGGTGGTGAAGGGAGTGAATGTTTAAGGTGGTGGATGGGGTGCCAATCAAGTGGGCTGCTTTGTCCTGGATGGTGTCGAGCTTCTTGAGTGTTGTTGGAGCTGCACTCATCCAGGCAAGTGGAGAGTATTCCATCACACTCCTGACTTGTGCCTTGTAGATGGTGGAAAGGCTTTGGGGAGTCAGGAGGTGAGTCACTTGCTGCAGAATACCCAGCCTCTGACCTGCTCTTGGTAGCCACAGTATTTATATGGCTGGTCCAGTTAAATTTCTAGTCAATGGTGGACCCATTCATGTTCCGCCATTCAATTAGGTCATGGTTGATCTGTACCTTAACTCCATCTACCCGCCTTGGTCCTGTAACCCTTAATACCCTGGCCTAACAAAAATCTATCAATCTCAGTTTTGAAATTTTCTATTGACCCCCAGCCTTAACAGCTTTTTGGGGGAGAGAGTTCCAGATTTCCATTCCCCTTTGTGTGAAGAAGTGCTTTCTAACATCACCCCTGAACGGCCTAGCTCTAATTTTAAGGCTATGCCTCCTTGTTCTGGGTTTCCCTGTCAGAGAAAATAGTTTCTCTCTATCTACCCTATCAAATCTTTTAATCATCTCAAACACCTCAATTAGGTCATCCCTTAACCTTCTATGCTGGAGGGAATACAAGCCTAGTCCATGCAACCTGTCCTCATAATTTAACCCTTTTAGCCCAGGTATCATTCTGGTGAACAACGAGAAGCTTTATTAACCATGTAAGTAGGTGACAATCTCACTTTAAATCTGGAGAAAGTTGGATACTCAAACATCTATTTTCTTACAATTGTGGAATTTCAGTTCAATTCATATTGAGGTTTCGACAAACAGTTACAATACCTTGAGTTGTCCAACAGGAGTTGCTTCGGGGAACATTGGTATCAAGGAAAGGGACAAAGCGTCTTCAAGAAGTTAGCAGTTGGAAGAAATGAGGCAGGGGGGAGAGAGACGAGATATAGAAGAACCAGAGTCAAGAAGCAAACACCTTCTGAAGTGAGTAACTTGGAAAAACCTGCAAGCAACTTTGTGAGGGAGCGTTTGCACTAATTCTAGGGTCAATGCAATATGGTTTCACTTCACAGTGACGCTGCAGTTGAAGTATAAATGGAGCTTGAATCTGGTGTCAGGGCCTAACATGACACTGGAGTGAAACTGGAGGAGGGAACACCTCCACAAGTTTAGCAATAGTGTGAAGCAGAAACCAAACTTGTAGGCCCTGAAAATCTGCAAACGGGCACATCTTGGCGTAAATGCCAAGCCGTGCCCACTGGGAACCTTTGCCAATGGACTTTCTGGGGTCAATAGAACCACTCTTTGCTTGCCAATGGCAGGTGCCAGAGTCACTAAGGGCATAGCTGGAGTACCCACCACTGTAAAGATGTTGGAACATCTGTCAAACCACGAGGGCCCGCAAGAGAAGGAAAGGCTATCCCATCAGCCTCTCCTTGCTTTGAAAACCAAAAAGAAAATTGCCACTGTTTCCGTGGGGATCCAGACAGCAATTTTGGCCTTGACCCCCAGATGAACCCTTCTTCCACCCCTGGTCAGTGAGGTATGACTAATCCGGTCTGACCAAGCATACCTCTGCCGGACTGCATACCAAATCCCACCAGGATGCAGGAACTTCTGACTTTGGCAAGATACCAGTTGCCGCTAGGAGAGCAGCGACTCCAATATTGGTGATTTTTTATTTGAAGAACTTCCTGATGACATGCGGCCACGTCTACTTTGTGCAAATGATTCTGTCCCCAGGATTGAGGTCAGGGCCGAGCCTACAGGCAGATGAAAGTCCTGATGGACCTCAGCACCAGCATTGGGGCAGGCCTCAAGGTCCAAGTCTTTAGCGCTGCTCAGTTATAAGTCTTCTATAAAAGTAAAGAAGCTTACTAAGGTTCTCAATTGTTTCAATTTGGCAATGTCAGTGTTTTTTAAGCCAGTTCCTTTATTTTATCAATTTTTTTAACCCCAAGTGGATGAGTACACATTTTTTCTTGTTGCACCAATCAGGAAAATGTTCCTATATCTCCATTCAAATAGTTCCTGTAATCAAAAATGCAAGCATCAGTCAGTACAAAATGTGACTGACATTTACAGAGATATTATCACAATGTTGAGCGTATATCTGAAGAGAGCATCATTATGGGACAGGAAAACCTCTTATTGGTGTCAATCTAGCCGAAAACAACAATGACAAAAATCGCAAGGTATCCCAAAATCAGAAAGATCAGTACAGACGGAGGGAGGCCATTCAGCCCATCTAGCTCATCTTTCAACGGAAACCTACACTACCTCCATCACTGTGTCTGACTGACTCTTGAATGACTCCAGAGTTTTGCCTTAACTACCCTACCCAGAATCCATTCCAGTATTGATTGGCCTTTGAGTGATGAAATGCTCCCTGACATTGATTCTGAACTTGGCTTTTACCTCAGTCATACAGCTGAGTGACAACCACAAGTAGAATATCGACTTGCAGTTATATCGTACCATTAACAGAGGAGACGTCGCAGGCTGCTTTACAAAGGAATAAATGAGGAGAACGGACTCTGTGCCGTGGGAAAGAGGCCAGGGGAGGTGGTCGCTAGGTGGAAAGATGGGTGCTAAGGAGGTTTTAACTGGAGGGCGGAGAAGTTAAGAGGTGGAAGTATTTAGGGAGTAAGTTCAAGGAGCAGGTCCAAGGCATCAGAAAGCTCTGCCACCAATCGTGGGATGAAGAGAGGTGGGATGCTCAGGGCTGGAGAAGCTGGGATTGTTCTCCTTGGAACTGAGAAGGTTAAGGGGAGGTTTGATAGAGGTGTTTCAAAATCATGAAGGGTTTCGATAGAGTAAATAAGGAGAAACTGTTTCCAGTGGCGGACTGGTCGGTAAGCAGAGGACACAGATTGAAGGTGATTGGCAAAAGAGCCAGAAGCGACACGAGGAAGCATTTTTTTTTCCCAAAGGATGTTGTAATGATATGAAAAAAATCTACTGCCTGAAGGGGTGGAGGGAGAAGATTCAACAGTAACTATTTTAGACAAATAGTTGAAGAGAAAAAAATGACAGGGCTTTGGGGAAAGAGCAGGGGAATTGGGACGAATTGGATAGCTCTTTCAAAGAGCCAGCACGGGCACGATGGGCCGAATGGCCTCCTCCTGTTCTGTAACTACTATGAACCTGGAGTCAGGACCAAATGGTGTAGGAGGAGATGAATGGCGGAGGTAAGTGTTAAGACTCTGACTGCAAAGTCACTTGTCCAGGCAGCCAAGCGAACGGCAATGGCTTCCCTTGTGTCAGTCGAGGCCGGTGCCTTTATTGTCTATTTCCCATTTTTATTTCTGTTTTTTTTTGCCCCGGATCACTGCCCGTCCTCCTTGCTTCATTTATTCTTTCCACTTGCTTTTCTTTTCCTGCCTTGCTTCCCACTTCCTTCTCACATCGCTGGTTACGTCCACTCAGCCAGAATTCACTGACGCAGCATCTCTGCCCTTCTTTACAGCACCACCAAGTGGTAACTTGGGGGCTTGGATATGTAATGGGTCTGCAAGAACGGCGTGTGATCATAATGTAGGGCAAAATACAACAGCTTGTACTGGACTTCAAGGCGGCAATCTGAATCGATACTTACTTATCAGTGGACGTTTACATCTGTTATATCCCAGTCCGATTATTTTATTTTGGTTCTTATTTTTTTTTTTGGACAATTTCTGCGTCCCACAAACAGTTCATAATCTTTAAGGCGATCTATCTCATTCTCAAGGAGGGAGACAAAGAATGCTTTTCAAAAAGTATCACTGCTTTGGTTAAAGCCTAAATGGAATCCATCAAATCGGATGGTCTGTTTCAGACTCTAATCCTCCCTCCCCCATACCGTCATTCAAGTAATCCCTTGCTCGGAGGGGACCTTGAGTAGAGGGGATGTGAACAAATCTTAAAAGATTAGCTGGATTTAGGTCTTTTGATCGAAAGCAGCCAAATTGTGCTTTGTTAGGTCAGGCCTCTGTAACCTCTTTTCTGTGCTTTTTTTTCAGAGGCAAAATGAAAAGAGAGAATTTATAGATCACTTTTCACGCACTCAAGACATTTCAAATCATTTCACAGCCAATTAATTGCTTTTGACATGCAGTCACTATTGTTTTGTAAGAAAACATAGCAACCAATTTGCAAACAAAAACGTCCCACGGACAGCAATGAGATAAAGGAGCAGATAATCTATTTTTGGAGGTGTTGATTGGATTGAGGGGGGTAAATGTTGACCAGGACTCTGCCAGAACTCCCCTGCTGTTCTTTGAATAATGCCCTGGAATCCTTTATGTTCACCTGAACAGGAAAACAGTTTAACGCCTCATCCAAAAGACAGCACACCTGACTGCGCGGCACTCCCTCAGTACTGCACTATAATTGTCAGTCTAGATTACATGCGCAAGTCCCTCGAGTGGGGTTTGAACCTACCTGACTCGACGGCTATCAGAAAGCTGGAGACTGAGGGGAAGGAGTAAGTAAAAAAAAAGAAGTTCAGAATTTATTCCAGCTTAACTGCAAAATCTGAAGACCAATCTTGTCTAAATATATCAAAAGTTCCACTTTGGTACTGAGCTGCCTTTTCAATATTACCCTGCAACTTTTCTCCACCGACCTATCTCCTGTAGCGATGAGTGTCTATTTGATATGAAACACTTGCCTTTTCACCTGAATTTTGATTTTACAGCTAACTATACATCAGGCCTTGTCTATGACCAGTACAGCTCATACCCCTAGTGAAATCGCAGGGCAATGGCATTTAGTGTCAGGGATAATCTCAAATCTACTTCATGAATAAACTAAAGCATACAACATGGCAAAGATTACTGGTAAGCCCGAAGATTGGGAAAACTTTAAAAACCAGCAAAGGATGACTAAAAGAGGGAGAAAATAAATTATGAGAGTAAACTAGCAAGAAATATAAAAACTGACAGTAAAAGCTTCTGCAAGTATATAAAAAGGAAGAGGGTAGCTAAAGTAAACATTGGTCCCTTAGAGGATGAGACTGGGGAAATAATAATGGAAAACGAGGAAATGGCAGAGGAATTGAACAAATATTTTGTATCTGTCTTCACAGTAGAAGACACTAATAACATACCAATAATAGTAGGAAATCAAGGGGCAAAGGGGAGGGAGGAACTAAAAACAAACACTATCACTGGAGAAAAAGTACTAGGTAAACTAATGGGTCTAAAGGCTGACAAGTCCCCTGGACCTGATGGCTTGCATCCGAGGGTCTTAAAGGAAGTGGCTACAGAGATAGTGGATGCATTGGTTGTAATTTTCCAGAATCCACTAGATTCTGGAAAAGTCCCAGCGGATTGGAAAACCGCAAACATAATACTCCTATTCAAGAAGGGAGTGAGACAGAAAGCAGGTAACTATAGACCAGTTAGCCTAACATCTGTCATTGGGAAAATGCTAGAATCCATTATTAAGGAAGTAGTAGCAGGACATTTGGAGACTCATAATACAATCAAGGAGAGTCTACATGGTTTTATGAAGGGGAAATCATGTCTGACAAATTTATTAGAGTTCTTTAAGGAAGTAACGGGCAGGGTGAATAAAGGGGAACCAATGGATGCAGTATATTTGGATTTCCAAAAGGCATTCGATAAGGTGCCACATAAAAGATTACTGCACAAGATAAGAGCTCATGGTGTTGGGGTAATATACTGCCATGGATAGGGGATTGGCTAACTAACAGAAAACAAAGAGTTGGGATAAAAGGGTCATTTTCATAATGGCAATCTGTAACTAGTGGGGTGCCGCAGGGATCAGTGCTGGGGCCTCAACTATTTACAATATATATCAATAACTTGGATGAAGGAACAGAGTGTCTTGTGGCCAAATTTGCTGCTGATACAAAGATAGGTGGAAAAGCAAGTTGCGATGAGGACACAAAGTGTCTGCAAAGGGATATTGACAGGTTAAGCAAATGGGCAAAAATTTGGCAGATGGAACATAATGTGGGAAAATGTGAAGTCGTCCACTTTGGGAGGAAAAATAAAAAAGCAAAATATTATTTGAATGGAGAAATACTACAAAATGCTGTGGTACAGAGGGATCTGGGTGTCCTCGTACATGAAACACAAAAAGTCAACATACGGGTGCAGCAGATAATGCGGAAGGCAAACGGAATATTGGCCTTTATTTCTGGGGGATGGAGTATAAAAGCAGGGAAGTCATGTTACAACTGTACAGGGTGCTGGTGAGACCACACCTGGAGTACTGCGTAAGAGTTCTGGTGCCCTTATTTAAGGAAGGACATACTTGCATTGGAGGCAGTTCAGAGAAGGTTCACTAGGTTGATTCCAGGTATGGAAGGGTTGTCTTATGAGGAAAGATTGAACAGGTTGGGTCTATACTCATTGGAGTTTAGAAGAATGAGAGGAGATCTTATTGAGACAGACAAGATTCTGAGGGGACTCGATAGGGTAGATGCTGAGAGGATGTTACCCCTCATGGGGGAATCTAAAACTAGGGGGCATAGTCTCAGAATAAGGGGTCGCCCGTTCAAGATGGAAATGAGGAGGAATTTCTCCTCCCAGAGGGTCATGAATCTTTGGAATTCTTTACTCCAAAAAGCTGTGGTGGCTGAGTCATTGAATACATTCAAGGCTGAGTTAGACAAATTTTTGATCAGCAAAGCAGTCAAAAGATATGGGGAAAGGGCGGGAAAGTGGAGTTGAGGTAAAAATCAGATCAGCCATGATCTCGTTAAATGGCGGAGCAGGCTCGAGGGGCCGAATGGCCTACTCCTGCTCCTATCTCTTATGGTCTCTTATGAATAGCAAAGGCCATGATCCATAATCTGCACAAATCTCGTGTTCAAAGAACCTCTCACCCCCGGTCAATTATATTTTATCTTGGTAATAACTCCTGCGATTTGCTATTATCAAAATCTGCAACCTCCAACAAATCAAATGGATGACTCCAAGATGACCCTTCCAGTGAGGAGAGACCCTTCTAGTGAGGAGAGACAAGGCGGGTAGATGGAGTTAAGATACAGATCAGTCATGGTCAAATTGAATAGCGGGACAGACTCAAGAAGCTGAATGGCCTACTCCTGTTCCCATGTTCCGACAAATTAATTCGACAATAAGAAAATCCTCTCCTAGAAATTAAATGGTATCTTTCATGACCTCCGATAGTGCAGCACTCCCTCAGTACTGCACTGGAGTGTCAGCCTGGATTGTCTGGAGCGGGATTTGAACCCACAACTCTGAGGCGAGAATTCTACCACTGATCCAATAATAGTTTACGAATACTTAACACATCTGTATGAAATTTCATTGTCTGCTAGTCTGATGTAGACGCCAATCTGTTTACTTTGATTTAAATGGATTCATGCTGCCATTAGAATAATGGGCAAAGCAATCTCACATGAATGTGTTAAACCTTTCGACACCAATATTCACCATGGGTAACGTCAAGGTCATGAAAGTAAGACCTCTGGATTATGTGCTTGAGACCTGAAGTGGGGCTTCGAACCTACGATATCGTAACTCTGCAGTAAGAGCAGTACTAACTGAGCCAACCTGACACTTGGCTTTGACACATGCAGATAATTTAGACAGAATACTAGATCGTGGCAGATGGTATAGATCAAAATTTTACCAGAAATAGGAAGGCAAAGCATTCCCTTTTACATTTACAACCCTCCTCAGTGGGACCACATCCTATGACTTTGTCAGTTGATTTTGTTTACAGCCTTATTGTGGGATCATTGCTGTATACTTCAAAATAACCAAAAATGCTTGGCCTCCAGGGACCATGTTATAATGAAGACCGAGAGATGGAATTCCAGAAAACCATTCCCACAGTAAAAGACACCCAACCAATACCCCGATATGGCATGTTTCCCATGGAGTATATCCCTTACAGGAAGTGCACAATGGTCATTTGGGGCTACAATATAGTGGCCTTTATCTCTGACCCCCTCCTCACATATTCTACCCCTTATCTCTCACCCTGCACACTTATTGTGCCCTTTACCTCTGACCCCCCTCACATATTGTGCCCCTATCTCTGACCCTGTGCCCTGGGGACATGGCTTCTCTGCTGGGAATGCAGAATCACCCATAGGGTTAAGGAAATTCCAACAAGCCCATTTGACCTACTGTGGAACTCCATGGGGAAACTCTCTTGTTTTGGTGAAGGCCTGAGTATTAATACTCAGTGTGGAGGGAATCTGTCCTTCATTTTTAACATTTATTAAGTTAGGTGGTATTTATGATGCATTACCTTAGAGGGATAAAGACATATTGGCCATGAACATCCGCGGACCTCCTGCTGCTGCATCGCCGGACGTACGGCAGATATCCCATCTACACGCAGAAACAAGGTTTCCGTTGCACTTTTTTTTATTCGTTCATGGGATGTGGGCGCCGCTGGCGAGGCCGGCATTTATTACCCATCCCTAATTGCCCTTGAGAAGGTGGTGGTGAGCCACCTTCTTGAACCGCTGCAGTCCGTGTGGTGAAGGTTCTCCCACAGTGCTGCCAGGTAGGGAGTTCCAGGATTTTGACCAGTGACAATGAAGGAACGGCGATATATTTCCAAGTCAGGGTGGTGTGTGACTTTGAGGGGAACGTGCAGGTGGTGTTGTTCCCATGCGCCTGCTGATCTTGTCCTTCTAGGTGGTAGAGGTCGTGGGTTTGGGAGGTGCTGTTGAAGAAGCCTTGGCGAGTTGCTGCAGTGCATCCTGTGGATGGTACACACTGCAGCCACTGTGCGCTGGTGGTGAAGGGAATGAATGTTTAGGGTGGTGGATGGGGTGCCAATCAAGCGGGCTGCTTTGTCCTGGATGGTGTCGAGCTTCTTGAGTGTTGTTGGAGCTGCACTCATCCAAGCAAGTGGAGAGTTTTCCATCACACTCCTGACTTGTGCCTTGTAGATGGTGGAAAGGCTTTGGGGAGTCAGGAGGTGAGTCACTCGCCGCAGAATACCCAGCCTCTGACCTGCTCTCGTAGCCACAGTATTTATATGGCTGGTCCAGTTAAGTTTCTGGTCAATGGTGACCCCCAGGATGTTGATGGTGGGGGATTCGGCGATGGTAATGCCGTTGAATGTCAACGGGAGGTGGTTAGACTCTCTCTTGTTGGAGATGGTCATTGCCTGGCACTTATCTGGCGCGAATGTTACTTGCCATTTATCAGCCCAAGCCTGGATGTTGTCCAGGTCTTGCTGCATGCGGGCTCGGACTGCTTCATTATTTGAGGGGTTGCGAATGGAACTGAACACTGTGCAATCATCAGCGAACATCCCCATTTCTGACCTTATGATGGAGGGAAGGTCATTGATGAAGCAGCTGAAGATGGTTGGGCCTAGGACACTGCCCTGAGGAACTCCTGCAGCAATGTCCTGGGGCTGAGATGATTGGCCTCCAACAACCACTACCATCTTCCTTTGTGCTAGGTATGACTCCAGCCACTGGAGAGTTTTCTCCCTGATTCCCATTGACTTCAATTTTACTAGGGCTCCTTGGTGCCACACTCGGTCAAATGTTGCCTTGATGTCAAGGGCAGTCACTCTCACCTCACCTCTGGAATTCAGCTCTTTTGTCCATGTTTGGACCAAGGCTGTAATGAGGTCTGGAGCCGAGTGGTCCTGGCGGAACCCAAACTGAGCATTGGTGAGCAGGTTATTGGTGAGTAAGTGCCGCTTGATAGCACTGTCGACGACACCTTCCATCACTTTGCTGATGATTGAGAGTGGACTGATGGGGCAGTAATTGGCTGGATTGGATTTGTCCTGCTTTTTGTGGACAGGACATACCTGGGCAATTTTCCACATTGTTGGGTAGATGCCAGTGTTGTAGCTGTACTGGAACAGCTTGGCTAGAGGCGCAGCTAGTTCTGGAGCACAAGTCTTCAGCACTACAGCTGGGATGTTGTCGGAGCCCATAGCCTTTGCTGTATCCAGTGCACTCAGCCGTTTCTTGATATCACATGGATTGAATCAATTTGGCTGAAGACTGGCTTCTGTGATGGTGGGGATATCGGGAGGAGGCCAAGATGGATCGTCCACTTGGCACTTCTGGCTGAAGATGGTTGCAAACGCTTCAGCCTTGTCTTTTGCACTCACGTGCTGGACTCCACCATCATGGAGGAAGGGGATGTTTACAGAGCCTCCTCCTCCTGTTAGTTGTTTAATTGTCCACCACCATTCATGACTGGATGTGGCAGGACAGCAGAACTTTGATCTGATCCGTTGGTTGTGGAATTGCTTAGCTCTGGCTATAGCATGTTGCTTCCGCAGTTTGGCATGCATGTAGTCCTGAGTTGTAGCTTCACCAGATTGGCACCTCATTTTTAGGTACACCTGGTGCTGCTCCTGGCATGCTCTTCTACACTCCTCATTGAACCAGGGTTGATCCCCTGGCTTTTAGTTATGTGGATAGACTGGAGACACTGGGGTTGTTCTCCTTAGAGCAGAGAAGGTTAAGGGGAGAAATGATGGAGGTGTTCAAAATTGTGAGGGGTTTTGATAGAGTAGATGGGGAGGAACCATTTCCACTGACAGGAGGGTCGGTGACCAGAGGTAAAATTTCAGGCAATTGGCAAAAGAACCAGAGGGGAGATGGAGAGAATTTTTTTTACGCAGCGAGTTGTTATGATCTGGATTACACTGCCTGAAAGGGCGGTGGAAGCAGATTCAATCGTAACTTTTGAGAAGGGAAAATAGAAATATACTTGAAAATGGAAAAAATTGCAGGCCTATGGGGGAAGAGCAGGGAAATTGGGACGAATTGGATAGCTCTTTCAAAGAGCAGGGACAGGCACAATGGCCTCCTTCTGTGCAGTAAGATTCAATGATTCACTCCATAATTGGTAGTTGATGTGGGCTAAGTCAACTATTCTGTAAGCAACTCTGGTCTTGGAGGGTGAGCAGAAAGGTCTCTGCTCCTGATCATTGCTGGAAGTTCCTGTGCATTGGGAAGGACAGAATCATTTGCAAAGCCTTCCAATGATCCAGTGTCCAGAGACACCCACCGTCCAGGCTCGCAAGTGGGCATTTGGACAAGTTACTGTCGTCTCTATGTAACTGTGATCCAAAAGGAGCAACCACATTCAGGGAATGAGGGAAGGGAAGAAAAGTCAGAAGGAAAATTTGTGCTATTAGTTTTCCTCGAACATTAATGCGGCATTGAAACTGACATCATGGGGGATGCGACCAGGATCTGGTGCTTCCAGCAAGGGAGTGACCCTCGCACAGAGTCCATCTCCGGTATGTAGCCAGTGATTCACTCCCTGCAAACACTGCTCTCCGCTGGGAGTGCTGGATCATGGAATAACCTCTCATGAGTTCACAGTAAAGGAATGTCAGACTGCAAGACACATCCAAAGTGAAATGATTTTCATTCAGTGCCTGAGTGCACAGGGCGCAGGGGTTCAAAGTGTCTTTGTGCTGTATTTATCTCTTGTAAGGCATGGACTCCCTCCCGCACATGCCTTGTGTATCTACTCACTTTCTACATTCCTGCTGGGTTCAGGGAGTGGGAGTAGCGGAAGGGCAGCTGAGAAAAGTACAGAGTTTCGTGGAATAAGGGAAGGCTGTAACTTGTATCTGATGTACCTACATCGGGGCCATATTGTCTCCTATCCAGGTTCTGGGAAGGTGAGGGGGAGGACGGTTGTATTAGTCGCGAAGTGGGGAAGCCTGAAATAGCAGCCGTCCAGATTACTTTTGCGGGGCCCGGAGAACTGAATAAAAAAATATATTTTTTAATGTACCTTTTTGTGGACTCTACCAACTCTTTCAAAGAGCTGGCACAGTCACGATGGGCTGAATAGCCTCCTTCTGTGCTGTAAGGTTCTATGAAAACACGTGATGCTGTCTCCAATCCTGCGTTGATAGCACAGTATATTTTTCACTCAATTTTTGGGCAATTTTTTCACTCAAAGGGTGGTGAGTGTCTGGAACGAGCTGCCAGAGGCAGTAGTAGAGGCGGGTACAATTTTGTCTTTTAAAAAGCATTTGGACAGTTACATGGGTAAGATGGGTATAGAGGGATATGGGCCAAGTGCAGGCAATTGGGACTAGCTTAGTGGTATAAACTGGGCGACATGGACATGTTGGGCCGAAGGGCCTGTTTCCATGTTGTAACTTCTATGATTCTATATGTGTCACGGTTAATGTTTGTACGGTAACTGCTCCAACTTGCTGACAGGCCCTGTCCCACAGTTCCCGTCAGCAGTACGAGTAAGTGAAGATTTTACACTTTAAACAAACAGAGAGGGAAAAAAACCTGATTTATTACATCAAATAACAAGAGTGGGGACGGAGTTTAAAGCTGTAACTCAATCTTGTGTTTGTATAATGTGTATAAACTGTTCAACCTTCAGAGTCGCAGTCGAAGACAGCAACTGATCTGTTAGGGCCTTGTCATCTCTCCTTCCCCCTCCACCCCCTCCCTGCCGTTTATTATTCCATATACATTATCAATCAGAGCATTGAACTGTTATTTAGAAAGCAGCCAGTCTCTCAGCTGTCAAGCTCTAAATGGGACAGAAATCATGCTCTCCGGGGAGTGTTCGAAACACGATAAATATCCCTTCGAGTGGCGTGTTTCTCTCCCGTAAACTGCACAAACAGCAGACAAGAATCTCAAAGATTTATGCCTCTACATGACCTTTTTGCATCACTCGAGTTCATTGCTCATGTTGCCTTTATTGGAAACAGCTGCCTGCTCCTTTGGAATAACAATGCAATAATCACACATTTTTGTGGTTTCTCTATATGCGTGACCTCAGTTACAAGATTCTAATATGTTAGCTGCGGCCTTTAGCTTCTCGGGCTGTTGTTTCTGCTATCAGACAGTAAAATTTATTGGGGGGGGGGGGTGGGGTTGATTTGTTGCAACCATTTTGTGTCTCGCTGGAGGTACACAACCTAAAAAAAGCTGCACCTGAATTAGGACTGGTTGAGTCAGAATTTTCTCCACCGGAGCATGAGATAAACCGAAGCTATTTTCGTAAACTCCACTCTCTTGCCGCTAATTTCATTGCCCTTCCTGGCTGCTCTCTTAGGCTCAATCAGACCGTGCAAAGCCTTTCGCATCCTGTTTCAACAGGGCTGAGCTTCTAACCTCACATCCTGCCCATCACGGGGTCCACGTCCAACGCCACAGCACTGCCTGGCTCTACCCTTCCACCACTGAAACCCTACACTTGATTTCTCCAGTGTGTTTCTTGGTGGCCTCCCATCCCCCTCCTTCCATGATCTCCAACTTGTCCAAAACTCAGCCATCTGTATCCTGCCCCACACCAAGACCCCACTCATTATCTCCATCCTCAGTGGCCTACATTGGCTCTCTATCTCTAATATATTGAATTTTAAAAGCTCATTGTCCTCTTCAAAGTGTTCCATGGCCTCTACCCATTCCATCTCTGCAATCTCCTCCAGTCTTCAATCCCAACCTCCTCCAGACATAAATCCCAACCTCCTCCAGTCTTCAATCCCAACCTCCTCCAGTCTTCAATCCCAAACTCCTCCAATTCTTCAATCCCAACCTCCTCCAATCTTCAATCCCAACCTCCTCCAATCTTCAATCCCAACCTCTCCAATCTTCAATCCCAACCTCTCCAATCTTCAATCCCAACCTCTCCAATCTTCAATCCCAACCTCCTCCAATCTTCAATCCCAACCTCCTCCAATCTTCTATCCCAACCTCCTCCAATCTTCAATCCCAACCTCTCCAATCTTCAATCCCAACCTCCTCCAATCTTCAATCCCAACCTCTCCAATCTTCAATTCCAACCTCTCCAATCTTCAATCCCAACCTCTCCAATCTTCAATCCCAAACTCCTCCAATCTTCAATCCCAAACTCCTCCAATCTTCTATCCCAACCTCCTCCAATCTTCTATCCCAACCTCCTCCAATCTTCAATCCCAACCTCCTCCAATCTTCAATCCCAACCTCCTCCAAAATCAAAGTGAAACAGATTTGTTACTTATTTTAAAAACTAGTCAATCTCTCATTACATTGCAGATGAAAAGTTTAAGCTCAGCGTAAACTTCAGGGGAAGCGAAATCGGAGGTGTGCAGGATAATTGGACCAGGTTGCACAGCGGTAATCTATTTTGATGTCGTACATTTTGTCCTTATTTTTATACAATATTTTGATCTAATATTATTACTTATATATAGTTAAATAGCAAAAGTTACGGCAATTTGGAAGCAAAGTAGAGTTGATTGGAGCATAGATGTTTCTCCGCAGTACAGGCTGAGTAGCTGGGAGATATGAAACCGAGGCTCTACAGCGCCACCAGTGGTGGGAGAGCATAATTACAGTGTGACGAGTTTACGTAGGCTGTTACCATTATAAATGTGGACACGGAAATGTGAAAACAACATGACAACAGGAAGCAAAGTTTTGTAGAAAGGATGTGTATGCAGATATAAGATTTTTAAAATATTGCAAATAAAATAGAACTTGGTCTGATAGTTCAATGGGGAAAGTAATGTTGTGTGACACTGATTTTCCATCCCAGACCTAAATTAATCAAATTCAGTTGGTGAGTTTAGAACTGCCATTGGCATTCTTGAGGAAAGGAGAGGAACTCCTGACTGCTGTCCAGCAATCCCTGGTGGAAACACTTGTGTGTAAATACTGGAGTGGACCAAGGCTGAGGCCTCTTGAATGAGATGCTGGAGTGTCACTACTGCCAGTGGAACTGTTAACCTGCTCATGACATGAGATTGCAACCTTCAGAAAACCAAAGGTGAGGTGAGAAAATGTTGCCATAGTTCATTGGTATCACACAGATATACAAATATCCCATCAACATCCTGATAAATGAGCCATGCAGCTCCTTGAGAGAAGTATACAAGGTATTAAATGGTACACAGAGACCATGAGTGTGAGGTGAGGCACGACACAAGAACATTCATTAAAACTGGCAAAGGGCCAACTTAAGAGTAATATCAGCAAGAAAGAAAGACTTGCATTTATATAGTGCGTTTCATGATCTCAGGATGCTCCAAAGCGCTTTATAACCAATGAAGTACTTTTGAAGTGTAGTCACTGTTGTAGTGAGCACGGCAGCCAATTTGCACACAGCAAGGTCCCACAAACAGCAATGTGGTAATGACCAGATCATCTGTTTTAGTGATGTTGGTTGAGAGATTAATATTGGCCAGAACACTGGGCAGAACTCCCCTGCTCTGCTTCGAATAGTGCCATGGGATCTTTTGCATCCACCTGAGAGGGCAGATGGGGCCTTGGTTTAACGTCTCATCCAAAAGACAGCACCCCTAACACTCCCTTAGTACTGCACTAGATTGTCAGCCTAGATTATGTGCTCAAGTCTCTGGAGTGGGACTTGAACCCACCACCATTACTGAATTAGAGGCAAGACTGCTACCACTGAGCTGCGGCTGACACTCAGAGAGACTGACCAACACTTGGAATGGTCTTCGGGGTTGGATACTGGAGGTGAAAACTCCAGGGTCCAGTTAGATGACTGAGGGGTAATTTTCTTTGTGCAAGCCATTAATTGGGCACACAGTGCCCAAATCCCCAATATGTGTGAAGCTCAGAGCCAAGGAGTGCTAAATGGTGATTTATCCCAGTGCTTTTTTTTTCCTGGATGGACAGACCTCGAGATGGACCGATCTTGTGACAGTTGACATTATGCAAGCCCTCATTTCAAGAACCTTCATAGTTTCCTCTACGTATTGTCCCTGGTTGAAGCAGCACCATGAATTAATGTGTGGTTGAAACAGTGTCCCTGCAGTGTGTAGGAGGCATGTCGCCAATTAATATATATAAATAATATAGATTATTCTGCAATGGAACAATATGGCTTGATTGTCCTTCGACATGCTTCAGGAGAAGATACCAGAGAAGCTGTCACTTCTTGGTGATTTGGAAGCAAAGCAAATATCGTGTTCCCCGCTCATAGGGAATAGCAGTTGAAAATATTTCTGTCAACAAGTGTCAGCACAGTACTGCTGGGGTCTATTTGTAATCAGGCCTAGGCATCCCATAAACGTTAGAATAAAATAGAAAACATTCACAACAGTGTTTAACCCTGATGTCACCGTAAGTGATTCCGAAGGGACCATTTATCAAGCAGCCTTGGCCGTAGGGCGTGTGTATTGGAAAATGACGGACATACTGCCTGTGATTTCCCAGCATGCACAGTCTACAAGCGGAGTCCACTCAGAGACTAAGTCCTTCGGACTTAACTTCCAGGCATCCCTGCACAATTTTGTGTCAGTTTGGCTCGGTGTAGCACTCCCACCCTGAGTCAGGAGGTCATGGATCCAACAACAACAACAACAACAACCTGCATTTATATAGCGCCTTTAATGTAGTAAAGCGTCCCCAAGGCGCTTCACAGGAGCGATTATCAAACAAAATTTGACGCCGAGCCACATCAGGAGATATTAGGACAGATGACCAAAGAGGTAGGTTTTAAGGAGCGTCTTAAAGGAGGAGAGAGGCGGAGAGGTTTAGAGAGGGAATTCCAGAGCCCCAATCTAGGGCTTGAGCACATAATCCTGGGCTGAAATCTCAATGTGGTACTGAGGGAGTGCTGAACTGATACAGGTGTTGTCGTTCGGATGAGATGTTAAACCGAGGCCCATCTCCCTGTCCAGGTGGATATTAAAGAGCAATGGAGTTGTCATTTCCATTCACCCCTCCACCAAAGCTGATTAACTGGTCACTCAATCCCTTGCTGTCTGTGGGACCTTGCTGTGCGAAAATTGGCTGCTGTGTTTGCCCACATAACAACAGTGACTGCTTCTCGCCCTTACTTTTGACAATTTATTTTAGAGAATTCCTTAGCCACCACAATGGCCTCAGATGATGCGTCAGCCCTACACCGCCCCCCGTCCCCCACAGATACCCTCGCCAGGTGACGCAGAGACCAGTGAGCCCACCATAACTATGGTAATTTTTATTTAATACTCTGATTTTATATTATTATTTCTTGTTAAATGGCAAACCACGGCCATTTGGGAAGCTGAGACACAAAGTTGGTTGGAGCATTCGAGAATTTCCCTGGTGCGGGTTAAGGAATTGGGAGAAGAAAACTCAGGCGCCACAGCACCACCAGTGCTGGGAGGGTGTAATTACAGCGTTACAAATTTTTTTTTCGAAATAGGAGCAGGAGTTGGTCATACGGCCCCTCGAGCCTGCTCCACCATTCAATCCGATCATGGCTGACCTTCGACCTCAACTCCACGTTCCCGCCTGATCCCCATATCCCTTGATTCCCCTAGAGTCCAAAAATCTATCGATCTCAGTCTTGAATAAACTCAACGACTGAGCGTCCACCGCCCTCTGGGGTAGAAAATTCCAAATATTCACGACCCTCTGAGTGAAGAAATTCCTCCTCATCTCAGTCCTAAATGCCTGACCCCTTATCCTGCGACTATGCCCCCTAGTTCTAGACTCTCCAGCCAGGGGAAACATCCTCTCAGCATCTACCCTGTCAAGCCCTTTTAGAATCTTATATGTTTCAATAAGATCACCTCTCATTCTTCTAAACTCCAGAGAGTATAGGCCCCTACACAATCTCTCTTCATAGGACAACACTCTCATCCCAGGAATCAATCTAGTGAACCTTTGTTGCACTGCCTCTAAGGCAAGTATAATCTTCCTTAGGTAAGGAGACCAAAACTGCAGACAGTACTCCAGGTGTGGTCTCACCAAAGCCCTGTCCAATTGCAGTAAGACTTCCTTGTACCCCATACCCCTTGCAATAAAGGCCAACATACCATTTGCAAACCACACCATACCATTTACATAGGCAGTTCCCATTATAAATATGACATCGGAATTTACGATGGGATAAGTTGACACAAAAATGCAACAACAGGAAGTGAGGGTTTGTAGACAGGAAGTGTGGGCAGACATAAGATTTTTAAGATATAATAGATAGTTTGCTCGAAACGTGAGTGAAATAAATCAGATAGGCCTCAGTTATCCAAATTTTTTCACATAAAAACGAGTCCGACATTTCACACAGAACTATGGGCAATTCTATCAAAGATCTGCAGTTACCATGTTTTAGGGAATACCACTTTTGTAAGAGTAGTGAGTGGGGTCAAAATAATCTCTTACCCAAGTGCAGGCTCTTTATCTGAACACAGTTCGAATTTGATGAAGTTAATGCACCTCATGTGTTTTATCCTCAAAATATCCATGATTATCAATAATATTAAACTGATTTGAATAGTTTGGTGTTGAAGTGTGTATCAGATTTAAAACCCCCCAAATTACTCATTTGTTTTAGTAGACTCAAGGCACCTTTACTGCTTCTTTTATAATTCATTCCATGATTTTGCTTACTACATAGGCCAAGAGCCTTATTTTATTTTAATTAGAATAGCATTAGCTATTTTCCTTTCTTCTAGTGCCATTTCTGTGCCCAATAAGCTGTGAAAATATGTCTTCCGTGTCTAATTTCTCCAGTTTCCCATCTGGTCCTGTTTATTTTAATCAGAATCCAGATATTCCAGATTTTTGTTGTTTCTCTGCTCTGTGGCGAGTCTTCCATCCTTGCAAACTGCAGTAAGGAAGTACAGTCAGCATCTCAAAAGGTGAAAACCGCTGTGGGTAAATGATATACCATTCCCTACGCGGCTGCATCACACGCCAAACCTGGCTAGGATCTGGGAATATCATTGATATAATATCGTATTAAAGTGGTTGTACTGTTATGTCTAACAATGCTATAAGTTGTGAAGCCACACATGTCAGTAAAGGTGTCCGTCTTGCCATTGCTGCTGGACATTGTGCGCCAGTTGGAATTAGATTTGAAGATCAACTCACATGTGTATTTGGTGGCTCAGTGGGTAGCACTCTTGCTTTGTGAGCTCCTGAGTCAGATGGTGATGGGTTCAAGTCTCACTCTAGAGACTTAAGCACAAAATCTAGGCTGATGCTCCAGTGAGGGAGTGCTGCCCTATCAGATGAGGTATTAAACTGAGGCCTCTATCTACTCTCTCAGGTAGAGTGTTAAAAGATCCCAAAGCACTAGATTGAAGAAGAGCAGGTAAGTTCTCCCTAGTGTCCTGGCCAATATTTATCCCTCAACCAACATCAGAATGATACCCAGACTTCAAGAGTTAAGTTATGAGGAGAGATTACACAAATTGGGGTTGTATTCTCTAGAGTTTTGAAGGTTAAGGGGTGATCTGATCGAAGTTTATAAGATATTAAGGGGAATGGATAGAGAGAAACTATTTCTGCTGGTTGGGGATTCTAGGAGTTGGGGGCACAGTCTAAAAATTAGAGCCAGACCTTTCAGGAGCGAGATTAGAAAACATTTCTACACACAAAGGGTGGTAGAAGTTTGGAACTCTCTTCCGCAAACAGCAATTGATACTAGCTCAATTGCTAATTTTAAATCGGAGATAGATAGCTTTTTGGCAACCAAAGGTATTAAGGGATATGGGCCAAAGGCAGGTATATGGAGTTAGATCACAGATCAGCCATGATCTTATCGAATGGCGAAGCAGGCACGAGGGGCTGAATGGCCTACTCCTGTTCCTATGTTCCTAGTAAACAGATTATCTGGTCATTGTTACATTGCTGTTTGTGGGACCTTGCTGTGTTTAAATTGGCTGCTGTGTTTCCTACATTACAACAGTGACTACACTTCAAAAGTACTTCATTGGCTAAAAGTGCTTTGGGATGTCCCAAGGTCGTGAAAGGCGCTATATAAATGCAAGTTCTTTCTTTAACAAAGGGTTCGATTGCCACTGCTACACAGCGAACTGTTCCCAGTCCTTCAATACTGTGGTGTTCCAGGGCCTGCTCTTCTGGGATTTAGGCCAAACCCAAATTGGCAAGCCTTGAGGCGCAAACTGAGCATTCATAGCATCTGCTGGAGGGTGAACTGTTCCCCATCAGTTATCAGGGTAGAGTTCCACTGCAGGCTGGCAAGCTTCGGGCATCTATTGACGGTGCTTTTAACCGCAGCTACGGTACACTGCAGTAAGTTAATCCACTCAAGCCCACAGCTCCTACGTCAATCTTAGCATTTTGGAAACGCAGGAGTAAGAACGAGAAAGAAGTCATTCTCTTGCTCCACTTTCATTCTGATGTCAGAGTAGTTCTTTCAAGAGTAAAGTGCACTCTTAATGTTCCCACACAGTGGCTCAAATTCCCATTGAGGTCTGAAGAGGAGCCGAGCCGAGCGGAGGGAGCGTCCGATAAAAGGCGGGATTTCAGAGCGCTGAGTGCAGCTGAGAGGAGCCGAGCCGAGCGGAGGGAGCGTCCGATAAAAGGCGGGATTTCAGAGCGCTGAGAGGAGCCGAGCCGAGCGGAGGGAGCGTCCGATAAAAGGCGGGATTTCAGAGCGCTGAGAACAGCTGAGAGGAGCCGAGCCGAGCGGAGGGAGCGTCCGATAAAAGGCGGGATTTCAGAGCGCTGAGAGGAGCCGAGCCGAGCGGAGGGAGCGTCCGATAAAAGGCGGGATTTCAGAGCGCTGAGAGGAGCCGAGCCGAGCGGAGGGAGCGTCCGATAAAAGGCGGGATTTCAGAGCGCTGAGAACAGCTGAGAGGAGCCGAGCCGAGCGGAGCTGCGAACGAGTTCGAAGTGACGTCAGGAATCAGATCGGGACGCGACACAGGGGAGGCACCTGATTGGTGAGTAGGTTCAGGTGAGTATTTCTCCTTATCTACAGTAACTGAAGTAAAAGGAAAGGGAAGGTCTGCAGGTCTTATAGGAAGTAGCGTTTATTTTTTAGTGAATCAAGGTCCCTAGTGTAGTTAACATTCTCTAAATTGAGAACAATTTAAAGGAGTAAACTCCTTAAAGGGAGTGGTAAGTACTTTTTCTTTCCTTTTTTTTTCTCTTGACATTGTAGTTGTTCTTAAGCTAATTTAAGGGTTAAGTCATGGCAGGAGATCCCAGCGCCGTGTCATGTTCCTCTTGTGGGATGTGGGAATTCAGGGATCCTTCCTGTATCCCTGATTCCTTCACCTGCGGGAAGTGTGTCCAGCTGCAGCTACTGTTTGACCGCTTGACGGCTCTGGAGCTGCGGATGGACTCACTTTGGAGCATCCGCGATGCTGAGAAAGTCGTGGATAGCACGTTCAGTGAGTTGGTCACACCGCAGATAAAAATTACTGAGGGAGATAGTGAATGGGTGACCAACAGACAGAGGAAGAGTAGGAAGGCAGTGCAGGGGTCCCCTGCGGTCATCTCCCTCCAAAACAGGTATACCGTTTTGGATACTGTTGGGGGAGATGGCTCACCAGGGGAAGGTGGCAGTGGCCAGGTTCATGGCACCGTGGCTGGCTCTGCTGCACAGGAGGGCAGGAAAAAGAGTGGCAGAGCTATAGTGATAGGGGACTCGATTGTAAGGGGAATAGACAGGCGTTTCTGCGGACGCAACCGAGACTCCAGGATGGTATGTTGCCTCCCTGGTGCAAGGGTCAAGGATGTCTCGGAGCGGCTGCAGGACATTCTGGAGGGGGAGGGTGAACAGCCAGTTGTCGTGGTGCATATAGGCACCAACGATATAGGTAAAAAACAGGATGAGGTCCTACAAGCTGAATTCAGGGAGTTAGGAGTTAAACTAAAGAGTAGGACCTCAAAGGTAGTAATCTCAGGATTGCTACCAATGCCACGGGTTAGTCAGAGTAGGAATGACAGGATAGCTAAGATGAATACGTGGCTTGAGAGATGGTGCAAGAGGGAGGGATTCAAATTCCTGGGCCATTGGAACCGGTTCTGGGGGAGGTGGGACCAGTACAAATTGGACGGTCTGCATCTGGGCAGGACTGGAACCAATGTCCTAGGGGGAGTGTTTGCCAGTGCTGTTGGGGAGGGTTTAAACTAATGTGGCAGGGGGATGGGAACCGATGCAGGAAGTCAGTGGGAAATAAAGTGGTGACAGAAACAAAAGGCAGTAAGGGAGAGTGTACAGAACATGACCGGACAGATGGTCTGAGAAAGCAGGGCAAAGACCAAGGGAAGTCTAGATTAAACTGCATTTATTTCAATGCAAGAAGTCTGATGGGCAAGGCAGATGAACTCAGGGCATGGATGGGTACATGGGACTGGGATGTTATAGCTATTACTGAAACATGGCTAAGGGAGGGGCAGGACTGGCAGCTCAATGTTCCAGGGTACAGATGCTATAGGAAAGATAGAGCAGGAGGTAAGAGAGGAGGGGGAGTTGCGTTCTTGATTAGGGAGAACATCACGGCAGTAGTGAGAGGGGATATATCCGAGGGTTCGCCCACTGAGTCCATATGGGTAGAACTGAAAAATAAGAAGGGAGAGATCACTTTGATAGGATTGTACTACAGACCCCCAAATAGTCAACGGGAAATTGAGGAGCAAATATGTAAGGAGATTACAGACAGCTGCAAGAAAAATAGGGTGGTAATAGTAGGGGACTTTAACTTTCCCAACATTGACTGGGACAGCCATAGCATTAGGGGCTTGGATGGAGAGAAATTTGTTGAGTGTATTCAGGAGGAATTTCTCATTCAGTATGTGGATGGCCCGACTAGAGAGGGGGCAAAACTTGACCTCCTCTTGGGAAATAAGGAAGGGCAGGTGACAGAAGTGTTAGTGAGGGATCACTTTGGGACCAGTGATCATAATTCCATTAGTTTTAAGATAGCTATGGAGAAGGATAGGTCTGGCCCAAAAGTTAAAATTCTAAATTGGGGAAAGGCCAATTTTGATGGTATTAGACAGGAACTTTCAGAAGTTGATTGGGAGAGTCTGTTGGCAGGCAAAGGGACGTCTGGTAAGTGGGAGGCTTTCAAAAGTGTGTTAACCAGGGTTCAGGGTAAGCACATTCCTTATAAAGTGAAGGGCAAGGCTGGTAGAAGTAGGGAACCTTGGATGACTCGGGAGATTGAGGCACTAGTCAAAAATAAGAAGGAGGCATATGACATGCATAGGCAGCTGGGATCAAGTGGATCCCTTGAAGAGTATAGAGATTGCCGGAGTAGAGTTAAGAGAGAAATCAGGAGGGCAAAAAGGGGATATGAGATTGCTTTGGCAGATCAGGCAAAGGTGAATCCAAAGAGCTTCTACAAATACATAAAGGGCAAAAGGGTAACTAGGGAGAGAGTAGGGCCTCTTAAGGATCAACAAGGTCATCTATGTGCGGAACCACAAGAGATGGGTGAGATCCTGAATGAATATTTCACATCGGTATTTACGGTTGAGAAAGGCATGGATGTTAGGGAACTTGGGGAAATAAATAGTGATGTCTTGAGGAGTGTACATATTACAGAGAGGGAGGTGCTGGAAGTCTTAACGCGCATCAAGGTAGATAAATCTCCGGGACCTGATGAAATGTATCCCAGGACGTTATGGGAGGTTAGGGAGGAAATTGCGGGTCCCCTAGCAGAGATATTTGAATCATCCACCGCTACAGGTGAGGTGCCTGAAGATTGGAGGGTAGCAAATGTTGTGCCTTTGTTTAAGAAGGGCGGCAGGGAAAAGCCTGGGAACTACAGACCAGTGAGCCTGACATCTGTAGTGGGTAAGTTGTTAGAGGGTATTCTGAGAGACAGGATCTACAGGCATTTGGAGAGGCAGGGACTAATTAGGAACAGTCAGCATGGTTTTGTGAGAGGAAAATCATGTCTCACGAATTTGATTGAGTTTTTTGAAGGGGTAACCAAGAAGATAGATGAGGGCTGTGCAGTAGACGTGGTCTACATGGACTTCAGCAAAGCATTTGACAAGGTACCGCATGGTAGGTTGTTACATAAGGTTAAATCTCATGGGATCCAAGGTGAGGTAGCCAATTGGATACAAAATTGGCTTGACGACAGAAGACAGAGGGTGGTTGTCGAGGGTTGTTTTTCAAACTGGATGCCTGTGTCCAGCGGTGTGCCTCAGGGATCGGTGCTGGGTCCGCTGTTATTTGTTATTTATATTAATGATTTGGATGAGAATTTAGGAGGCATGGTTAGTAAGTTTGCAGATGACACCAAGATTGGTGGCATTGTGGACAGTGAAGAAGGTTATCTAGGATTGCAACGGGATCTTGATAAATTGGGCCAGTGGGCCGATGAATGGCAGATGGAGTTTAATTTAGATAAATGTGAGGTGATGCATTTTGGTAGATCGAATCGGGCCAGGACCTACTCCGTTAATGGTAGGGCGTTGGGGAGAGTTATCGAACAAAGAGATCTAGGAGTACAGATTCATAGCTCCTTGAAAGTGGAGTCACAGGTGGATAGGGTGGTGAAGAAGGCATTCAGCATGCTTGGTTTCATTGGTCAGAACATTGAATGCAGGAGTTGGGATGTCTTGTTGAAGTTGTACAGGGCATTGGTGAGGCCACACTTGGAGTACTGTGTACAGTTCTGGTCACCCTATTATAGAAAGGATATTATTAAACTAGAAAGAGTGCAGAAAAGATTTACTAGGATGCTACCGGGACTTGATGGTTTGACTTACAGGGAGAGGTTAGACAGACTGGGACTTTATTCCCTGGAGAGTAGGAGGTTAAGGGGTGATCTTATAGAAGTCTATAAAATAATGAGGGGCATAGATAAGGTCGATAGTCAAAATCTTTTCCCAAAGGTAGGGGAGTCTATAACGAGGGGGCACAGATTTAAGGTGAGAGGGGAGAGATACAAAAGGATCCAGAGGGGCAATTTTTTCACTCAAAGGGTGGTGAGTGTCTGGAACGAGCTGCCAGAGGCAGTAGTAGAGGCGGGTACAATTTTGTCTTTTAAAAAGCATTTGGACAGTTACATGGGGAAGATGGGTATCGAGGGATATGGGCCAAGTGCAGGCAATTGGGACTAGCTTAGTGGTATAAACTGGGCGACATGGACATGTTGGGCCGAAGGGCCTGTTTCCATGTTGTAACTTCTATGATTCTATGATTCTATGACTCAGTGTCATTGTAAGGCACTACAGATGATTATATAGAGAGGAAGGTGCAGAGGCAACAATGACACTTCGAGCAGGTGCTTACAAATTATATTTTTGTTGAAACTAATAAAATAAGAACCCTGCATTGTCATGTTTATATTGCAGCAGAGAGTTTGTTCCTGGATTATTGCAGGAATTAAAGAAGCTCCATACTATAATGACACTGACTTTTAAGTGTTGAATAGCTCATTCTGGGAGACAATAGAAAGATTTACTAAAAACAATGATCATAGATGGTTATATCATGTTTAACTGGTCACATGATTATGACTGTGATGACATAACGATCACATGACATCGTCCATTTTAAATATTAACTTAATGGGATTGAAATCACACTGTGCAATCTTAATAACAAATCTTAAAGTCTCCTTATTTAAGAAAGGACATAATTGCTTTAGAGGCGGTTCAGAGAAGGTTCGCTCGACTGATTCCTGGGATGAGGGGGTTATCTTATGAGGAAAGGTTGGACAAGGGGCCATAGATTCAAGGTAAAAGGCGGGAGGTTTAGAGGGGATTTTAGAAAGAACCTTTTCACCCAGAGGGTGGTTGGAGTCTGGAACTCACTGCCTGAAAGGGTTGTGGAGGCAGGAACCCTCACAACATTCAAGAAGCATTTGGATGAGCACTTGAAATGCCATAGCATACAAGGCTACGGACCAAATGCTGGAATATGGGATTAGAGTAGACAGGGCTTGATGGCCGGCGCGGACACGATGGGCCGAAGGGCCTCTATCCGTGCTGTATAACTCTATGACTCTATGACTCTAAGTTGGGCCTGTATACACTGGAATTTAGAAGAATGAAAGGTGATCTTATTGAAACATATAAGATCCTGAGGGGACTTGAAGGGGTAGATGCTGAGAGGATGTTTCCCCTTGTGGGAGAGACTAGAACTAGGGGCCACAGTTTAAAAATAAGGGGTCTCCCATTTAAGACGGAGATGAGGGGAAATTTTTTCTCTCAGAGGGTCGTGAGTTTGTGGAACTTCCTTCCCCAGAGAGCGGTGGAGGCAGGGTCATTGAATATTTTTAAGGCTGAGTTAGATAGATTCCTGATTAACAAGGGTTAGAGTAGGTATGTATGTTCGTATATGCCGAATAGACTAAACAAGTTAATTCAAATAGCCTTTCTAATGATATATTAAAGCATTCACATTAACATCACACATATCAACCCCATGTTTACAAACGGTATGACAAGTTCAGTACAGCAATTATATCTGTTCCATATGGAGAATATTGTAATCTTCTGATCTTATTCAGGTTTGTGTGAAAACAATACGTCATCTCAGTTTATTTTAGCATCTTCATTTCTGATGAAAATGTTGAACACAAGTGTATTTAACTGTAGAGGAGACTGAGTTAAATAGAATGATACATAACACACCATTCCCATCGTGAAGGTGATCTGAAGAAATCCAGTAAGTATGAGTTTAAGAAGATAACCGTAAAATATTACTCATGAGTCCACATCAAAAAGATTGTAGATTGTTTTACTGTCCCATTCCTTAGCACGTTCTCAACTGGTGTCTTGATCAGTCTGAACAACTTGAGCCAACTTTATCTCTACTCTCGTTCAGGTGGATTGGAACTATTCAAAGAGGAGCAGGGAGTTCTCCTGGTGTCCTGGACAACATTCACTCTCTCAACTCTGCAGTGTGTACCATCCACAAGATGCACTGCAGCAACTCGCCAAGGCTTCTTCGGCAGCACCTCCCAAACCCACGACCTCTACCACCTAGAAGGACAAGGGCAGCAGGCACATGGGAACAACACCATCTGCACGTTCCCCTCCAAGTCACACACCATCCCGACTTGGAAATATATCGGCCGTTCCTTCATCGTCGCTGGGTCAAAATCCTGGAACTCCCTTCCTAACAGCACTGTGGGAGAACCTTCACCACACGGACTGCAGCGGTTCAAGAAGGCGGCTCACCACCACCTTCTCAAGGGCAATTAGGGATGGGCAATAAATGCTGACCTTGCCAGTGATGTCCACATCCCATGAATGAATTTAAAAAAAAAACTAATAGCAGATTAATTGGCCATTCAATCTGTCACTGTGTGTGGGATACCATGTGAAAATTTGCTTCCCGCCGTGTTTGTCTACATAACAACAGTGACTGCACTTCAAAGCTCTACCGCACTCTCCTCCTTTAAGATGCTCCTTAAAACCTTCCTCCTTGTCCAAACCCTGTCCTAATGTCTCCATCATTGCCTCGGTGTTAATTTTGGTCTGATTACGGTCCTGTGAAGCGCCTTGGGACATTTTACTCCGTTAAAGGCGCTATATAAATGCAAGTTGTTGTTGTAGAAGTTCTTTTGTGATCTTTCTTGTTTCTGCGATACGGGGTAAAGCTTGATATAAACGTAAGTTCCTCCTTGCTTTTAGAGCTGTTATACACAAGGCCCCTTACCATAAAAACACTGTAATGTGTGGGAGGTGGAAATTGGGGTAAGACCCCAGTCTTAAGTCACTCCTGTCAAAATTTCCTTTTGATTTCGGATAGGTCCGTAAATTTTAGGCCTGCCCAAAAATTTAGGCCTGCCCAAATGAGGCATGTACGTCTCTCACTTGCACCCTTAACAACACTGGCCGTAAGGGATCCATTGTTGCTGAGGAGGCATTTGAACATTAAAAGGACACTTTCCTGGAGACAGTTGATCGCAGAAACCAGTCTACAGCGAACCCCCAGGATTTTATGTTCTTTTGGGCAGACTCATTTATATGGAGTGACCGTGTTGCCAGTTCCCTGCTGCTCCACCCCCAAGACAGGCGCCCCAGTTGCACCATGAATAGCATAGACACCAGACAACAGTCCCACCTCGCCCCAGATCCGTCCATCCAGAAGGCCGACAGCGGAGATTGAGCTAAAATTTTATTAATAAGAAGCATTGATTGCTGCCCTTAAAACCTACCTCTTTGAACGAGCTCTTGGCCGCCTGTCCTAATGTCTCCTTCTTCGGCTCGGGGGTCAATTTTTGTCTGATTATGTTCCTGTGAAGCGTTTTACTACGTTAAGGGGGTTTATAAACGCAAGTTGTTGTTGTTTTGCTGCACCTCCAACTCTAACCCAGTTTCCTTCCTTTGCTCCATTCTGTTCCACCATTACGATCAACATCAAAGTTTTACCCGGGCTAAGTCTGTCAGAAACGGCACTCTCTGGCACTCCAATAACGCTCCTGGCCTGAAAGCATTCTTCCTGCAATATTCAAGATGGCCGCCTCTGGAATAATCCCTTTCCCATTCCATCCTGTCGGCTTCTCTTGCTTCCAATGTAGCTTTCCTTTTTTCTCTTAAAAATGTACTCATCTTCACCCTATCCCTAAGAAAGGGACAGACTGCCCTTCCGTTGACCTTTGTCTCTACCACTTGCCTCAATCCCACGGCTGCTCCGTAGCCGCCTGCCCAATGCCTTGGATCAGTCCCGGCTTCCTTCAGCTGCCCATCGGGAAAACCAAAGCCATGGTTCTCAGTGCTGGCCGCACACTCCAGCCCCTGACTTCATACTCGGGTTCATCCAAACTCGTGTGCAACCTTGCTCGACCTCAAACCGTCCTTCGAACCCCATATTCCCCCCATAGCTCGCCCTCTGTCGCTGAAGCCTTTACATAGGGACAGGCGTAGACCATTCAGCCCCTCGAGTCTGTTCCGCCATTCAATTAGATCATGTCCGATCGGTATCTTAACTCTATCTACCCGACTTGGTTCCGTAACCCTTAATACCCTCGCCTAACAAAAATCTATCAATCTCGGTTTCGAAATTTCCAATTGACCCCCAGCCTCAACAGCTTTTTTGCGGCAGAGATTTCCAAATTTTCACTACCCCATAGCAAAATGATGCACCCTCTGATCCCTCAGGTGCTGTCCTCTCTCCTGCTCTGTTTTTAAAAAAAAATTGTAAGCAGGGCAAGTGATTTGTCCCATCGTAACATTCAAATGCCGCAAATTTCTACACTTACCACCTGCAATGTGCTGCCCCGATACCGCAATATTGTGTAAGTCTCCTGGTGAGGGTGAGACTGGCAGTTTTTGGGTGGATCTGGCCATCAACGAATAACCTTAAGCAGTTCACCAGCTGGAAACTCTTGAAAGTCGTCTTTGTACCAGGCTGCTGTATCTGTGGCAGCACATGTGAATCTGAAGGTGTGAGCCTGTATCATGGAGGTGGCCTCAAACTGTGTAATATAACTGGCCTGTATGAGAATTGAGGCAAAGACAGAAGTATCTCCGCTGAAATATATTTTGACTCTGGGTTTACAAAATCTTCGAGGGATGCTGGACTCGAGAGAATTTGCCATGTGCACCCCCTACTGGCTGAAGCTGCAATGACATCGGTGTCGGGAAGCTTTTGAGATGGCCACATAGGCACTGGTATTGAATTTGTTAAAATAGATTATCCAAGTCCATTCCATCGTGTAATCGAATATTACTAGGTTCCGATATTCCAATATTCCGATATTCCAATAATCCAATAGCTCTATATTCCTTGTTCATATATACATATGTTCATATAATCCTATATTCCTATATTTCTATATTCCAATAATCCTATTTTAAAATATTCCCATGTTCCTATATTCCTATGTTCCCATGTTCCTATATTTCTATGTTCTCATGTTCCTATATTCCTATATTCCCATGTTCCCATATTCCTATGTTCCTATGTTCCCATATTCCCATGTTCCCATGTTCCCATATTCCTATGTTCCTATGTTCCCATATTCCCATGTTCCTATGTTCCCATATTCCTATGTTCCCATATTCCTATGTTCCTATATTCCTATGTTCCCATATTCCCATGTTCCCATATTCCTATGTTCCTATGTTCCCATATTCCTATGTTCCTATATTCCTATGTTCCCATATTCCCATGTTCCCATATTCCTATGTTCCTATGTTCCTATATTCCTATGTTCCCATATTCCCATGTTCCCATATTCCCATGTTCCTATATTCCCATATTCCCATATTCCCATGTTCCCATATTCCTATGTTCCTATGTTCCCATATTCCCATGTTCCCGTGTTCCCATATTCCTATGTTCCTATGTTCCCATATTCCCATGTTCCTATGTTCCCATATTCCTATGTTCCCATATTCCCATATTCCTATATTCCTATAGTCCTATATTCCTATGTTCCTATATTCCTATGTTCCCATATTCCCATGTTCCCATATTCCTATATTCCTATGTTCCCATATTCCCATGTTCCCATATTCCCATGTTCCTATATTCCCATATTCCCATATTCCCATGTTCCCATATTCCTATGTTCCTATGTTCCCATATTCCCATGTTCCTATATTCCCATGTTCCCATATTCCCATGTTCCCATATTCCCATATTCCCATGTTCCCATATTCCCATGTTCCCATATTCCCATATTCCTATGTTCCCATATTCCCATGTTCCCATATTCCTATATTCCTATGTTCCCATATTCCTATGTTCCTATATTCCTATGTTCCTATATTCCCATGTTCCCATATTCCTATGTTCCTATGTTCCTATGTTCCTATATTCCCATGTTCCCATATTCCTATGTTCCTATGTTCCTATATTCCTATGTTCCCATATTCCCATGTTCCCATATTCCTATATTCCTATGTTCCCATATTCCTATGTTCCTATATTCCTATGTTCCTATGTTCCCATGTTCCCATATTCCTATGTTCCTATATTCCTATGTTCCCATATTCCCATATTCCTATATTCCTATAGTCCTATATTCCTATGTTCCCATATTCCTATGTTCCTATGTTCCTATGTTCCCATATTCCCATGTTCCTATGTTCCTATGTTCCCATATTCCTATGTTCCTATATTCCTATGTTCCCATATTCCCATGTTCCTATATTCCCATATTCCCATATTCCCATGTTCCTATATTCCCATATTCCCATGTTCCCATGTTCCTATGTTCCAATATTCCTATAGTCCTATATTCCTATGTTCCCATATTCCCATATTCCTATGTTCCTATGTTCCAATATTCATATATTCCCATATTCCTATGTTCCCATGTTCCCATATTCCTATGTTCCAATATTCCTATGTCCTATGTTCCTATATTCCTATAGTCCTATATTCCTATGTTCCCATATTCCTATATTTCTATATTCCCATATTCCTATGTTCCTATGTTCCCATATTCCTATATTCCTATGTTCCCATATTCCTATGTTCCCATGTTCCCATATTCCTATGTTCCTATGTTCCCATATTCCTATATTTCTATATTCCCATATTCCTATGTTCCTATGTTCCCATATTCCTATGTTCCCATGTTCCCATATTCCTATATTTCTATATTCCCATATTCCTATGTTCCGATGTTCCCATATTCCTATGTTCCTATGTTCCTGAATCAAACTGCTCATTCAGCCATGCTGTGTGACAGACTGGACTGAACTCTGTTGTTGATATCACAACACAAGCTTGAAGACGACAACATAATGCAGACTGTACGCAGGCCCAGTGCCAGTAATCAGCTTCATCTGTGGCCAAACCCCTTTCGCCAAACACACTCCAATTTAATTGAAAAGAAGCTCAATTGGCATCAGCAAGAAGTGAAATAAATCAGTACCAGTCTTGGACTGTGGAAGGCTGAGCCACTTTTATTTATATTTTGTCAACATATTCTGGATTGTATGATTCATGGCCTTTAAGGGTACCCACCTTGTTACCGGACTGTGTGCTGATTGCACTGCTCTATAAATTATTTTTCTAGTCAAAGAACATCTTTCCCCCCAGATTGTGAGATGGTACCATTGTTGCTTTTAAAAAAGGGATGAACTAGGTTGTCTTTAAGACAAGTATAAACAAATTATCACGTAGCATCTCGACCTGTGCTATTTAATGGTGTCCTGGCCACTATTTATACGTCAACCAACATCACTAAATCAGATTATCTGGCCATAAAAAATGTAAACCAAACATTGGGGTTCATTTCTGGAGGAATAGAATTGAAAAGCAGAGAAGTTATGTTAACCTTATATAGAACCTTTGGTTAGACCACACTTGGAGTACTGTGCACAGCCCTGGTCCCCATATTACAAAATGGATAGAGCCACTGGAGAAGATGTAAAGAGGATTTACTCAGATGATACCAGAGAGATTATAAGTATCAGGAAAGACTGAACAGGCTGAGGTTCTTTGCTGTAGAAAAGAGAAGGCTGAGGGGTGACCTAATAGAGGTCTTTAAAAGTATGAGGGGGTTTGATAGGGTCGAATTAGAGAAAATGTTTCCACTTGTGGGGAATCCAAAACTAGGGTCATCAATATAAGATAGTCACTAATTAACCCAATAGGGAATTCAGGAAAAACTTCTTTAACCAGAGAGTGGTTAGAATGTGGAACTCGCTACCACAAGGAGTAGTTGAGGTGAATAGCATAGATACATTTAAGGAGAAGCTAGATAAACACATGAGGGAGAAAGGGATGGAAGTATATCTATCATTACAGCCTTGGTCCAAACATGGACAAAAGAGCTGAATTCCAGAGGTGAGGTGAGAGTGACTGCCCTTGACATCAAGGCAGCATTTGACCAAGGAGCCCTAGTAAAATTAAAGTCAATGGGAATCAGGGGGAAAACTCTCCAGTGGCTGGAGTCATACCTAGCACAAAGGAAAATGGTAATGGTTGTTGGAGGCCAATCATCTCAGCCCCAGGACATTGCTGCAGGAGTTCCTCAGGGCAGTGTCCTAGGCCCAACCATCTTCAGCTGCTTCATCAATGACCTTCTCTCTATCGTAAGGTCAGAAATGGGGATGTTCACTGATGATTGCACAGTGTTCAGTTCCATTCGCAACCCCTCAGATAATGAAGCAGTCCATGCCCGCATGCAGCTAGACCTGGACAACATCCAGGCTTGGGCTGATAAGTGGCAAGTAACATTCGCGCCAGACAAGTGCCAGGCAATAACCATCTCCAACAAGAGAGAATCTAACCACCTCCCCTTGACATTCAATGGCATTACTATCGCCAAATCCCCCATCATCAACATCCTGGGGGTCACCATTGACCAGAAACTTAACTGGACCAGCCACATAAATACTATGGCTACAACAGCAGGTCAGAGGCTGGGTATTCTGCGGCGAGTGACTCACCTCCTGACTCCCCAGAGCCTTTCCACCATCTACAAGGCACAAGTCAGGAGTGTGATGGAATACTCTCCACTTGCCTGGATGAGTGCAGCTCCAACAACACTCAAGAAGCTCGACACCATCCAGGACAAAGCAGCCCGCTTGATTGGCACCCCATCCAACACCCTAAACATTCACTCCCTTCACCACCGGCGCATCGTGGCTGCAGTGTGTGCCATCCACAGGATGCACTGCAGCAACTCTCCAAGGCTTCTTCGACAGCACCTCCCAAACCCGCGACCGCTACCATGTAGAAGGACAAGGGCAGCAGGCACATGGGAACAAAACCACCTGCATGTTCCCCTCTAAGTGATACACCATCCTGACTTGGAAATATATCGGCCGTTCCTTCATCATCGCTGGGTCAAAATCCTGGAACTCCCTTCCTAACAGCACTGTGGGAGAACCTTCACCACACGGACTGCAGCGGTTCAAGAAGGCGGCTCACCACCACCTTCTCAAGGGAAATTATTTTCTATGTTTCTATTGGGGAAAAAGCGGGAACAGGGTACTGAGTTAGACGATCAGCCATGATCATTTTAAATGGCGGAGCAGGCCTGAAGGGCCGAATGGCCTACTCTTGCTCCTATTTTCTATGTTTCTAATTAGGGATGGGCAACAAATGCTGGCCTTGCCAGCGACGCCCACATCCCATGAATGAATTTAAAAAAATATGCTGATAGGGTTAGATGAAGTAAAGTTGGAGGAGGTTTGTGTGGAGCATAAACACCAGCATAGACTAGTTGGGCCGAATGGCCTTTTTTTGCGCTGTAAATTCTATGTAGTGGTCTAGTGAGCTCCCCGTACAGGCCAAAGAGAGAATAAAGAGCTACACTTGTCAGCTATGGCTCAATGGGTAGCACTCTCCTTTCTCGGTCAGAGGGTTGTGGGTTCCAGTCTCACTCCAGAGACTTGAGCACAAAATCTCAGCTGACACTCCAATGTAGTACTGAGGGAGTGCTGCACTGTCAGAGGTGCCGTCTTTCAGGTGAGATGTTAAACCAATGCCCCATCTGCCCTCTCAGGTGAATGTAAAAGATCCTACAGCACTATTTGAAGAAGAGCAGGGGAGCTCATCCTGGTGCTCTGGCCAATATTTATCCCTTAACCAATATTACTAAAACAGATTATCCAGCCATTGCAGTCTGTGGGATCTTGCTGTGCACAAATTGGCTGCTGCATTTCCTAGATTACAACAGTGACTACACTTCAAAAGTACTTCATTGGCTGTAAAGCACTTTGGGATGTCCAGAGGTCGTAAAAGACAATATATAATTGAAGTCTTTCTTTCTTTACCCATTTGTTCTCAAGATATGGGCAACGCAGTTATTACCCATACTAGTTGCCCTGAGCAGGTGGTAGGGGCTTTCTTCTTGAACTGCTGCAGTCCTACCAAAATTATCTCAACAGTACTTCCCTCCCTTGTGACCTCTGCCACCAAGAAGGACCAGAGCAGCAATATCGTGGGTACACTGCTCATGCCCTTGCATTTAAAAGACAATGCGGCTGTGACAATGGTGAAGATTACAGCGCAGATAGTTCCATCAGCCTAGAGAAGGGAGAATGCATGATGATGAGTGGTACAAGGGGTGAAATGCAATGAGGGAATTGTCAGGAGACACTTCTTCACATAAAGGGTAGTGGGAATCTGGAACTCCAACCCCCAAAAAGCTGTTGATGCTGCAGGGTCAATTAAAAATGTCAAGACTGAGATTGAGATATTTTTGATAGACAAGGGTATTAAGAGATAGGGAACCAAGGCGGGTAGGTGGAGTACAGATCAACCATGATCTAATCGAATGGCGGAACAGGTTCGAGCAGCTGAGTGACCTACTCCTGTTCCTATGTAGCAATGCAAGAAAGCTTTAACGAAGGATTCTGAAGGACCACAAGATTAGATGGTAATTCTCGATAAGAAAGGCCATTCAGCCCGTTTTAATTCATCCATCTAGAGAGGTCCTATTGCAGTGTCCAATTGGTTTTTAAAATGATTCCTTGGTTTTTGCCCCCAACATTCGAGTGAAACTTTATTCACTCTTGAGGTGATCACTCTTTGTATAAAGAAGAAATTCTTCATATCAGTCCTAAAATGTTCCCTTGTTCTCAACCCATATACACCTGAAACATTAACCCTTCTTGTCTCTTTACAGATGCTGAATGACCTCTATATTTCCAGCATTTGGGATTTTGATTTTGGATTTTTATCAATTTGTTTTCTTTTTATTTGATTAATAAACTGTTTTGTGCCTTGTTGGGTTTGAAAACAATAATCCCGCATTGAATCAGTTCACGTCATTGATAGCACTGTAGTAATCCCTTCTGATTGTATTTGGCCCAAAGGTATCAGGACTGAGTAGAAGAGCTGTAATAGTAACAAACAAATGAAAAAGGTAAAAAGATAAATAAAGCAAATAAAAGATAGAAGAATTAGCGATTTAAAATAAATGGGAAGTTTTGCAGATAGCACACACTTCTTGTACGTGTCATACTTACACCATGTAACGCTGGCCCTGTCACACATTCCCCGTCACGCTTTGTCGAAAATCTCTGTTGTTATAAAACAGTGGGGGGATAATTCACCAACCGAGCCAATCGCCCGCCCACCGTAACATCAGCCATGATTTCCCTCCCGGTTACTTCAATGGACTATCCCCAGGATGCACTGCAGCAACTCGCCAAGGCTTCTTCGACAGCACCTCCCAAACCCGCGACCTCTACCACCTAGAAGGACAAGAGCAGCAGGCACATGGGAACAACACCACCTGCACGTTCCCCTCCAAGTCACACACCATCCCGACTTGGAAATATATCGCCGTTCCTTCATCGTCGCTGGGTCAAAATCCTGGAACTCCCTTCCTAACAGCACTGTGGGAGAACCGTCACCACACGGACTGCAGCGGTTCAAGAAGGCGGCTCACCTCCACCTTCTCAAGGGCAATTAGGGATGGGCAATAAATGCCGGCCTCGCCAACGACGCCCACATCCCATGAACGAATTTTTTAAAAAGTCGAACTGATATTAATTTCAATGGAACGAAACGTGGGCAGGATCTACATTGGGCGGGTGATCCAAGTTAAAAATAATCCCCCCCTCTGCGTACTCTCTGCCTCATCTTGAGCCATGTCACAGGGGATCTGCTATAATATACACATATATATTAAATCTTTCAACAGCTAAATCTTCATTCTGGAGCGATTAGTTAACAAGCTCAGCTTTGGTACGGATAGGAACATAGGAACAGGAACAGGCCATTCAGCCCCTTGTGCCTGTTCTGCCAGTCAATTAGATCCCGGTTAATCTGTATCTTAACTCTAGCCAGTGCTGAAATGCCAGTTTTAAGTCGGATTATGATCTTTCCCCGAGAGATCAGAATACAAGTCAGTTTAATTCAGCAAGCATTTTAAGAAATAACCAGGATTTGTTGTATATGTGAATGGGATACATTGCCCTTAGGGGAGCCAATCCAGATTTTGGAGTTTGTGAATTTGGTCACTCTGCAGGCCATACTGGAAGATCTTATGCAACTCACTGTCTTCCTAGGCCACAGGGAAAATGGTCTCACCCCACCAGCACTTTTGTGACTACATAATGAAGGGCACGACACAGCAGAGAAATTCGTCCTCTTTAGGGCAGTTTGGGAACCAATGCTCCAAGAAACAGTTTGCAAGACTCATGGCACAGTAGTCAGAGATCTGCGCAAGCCACAGAGGGAATCTCGATTCATTGGCCTTTGACGAGCACGCTGTCTTCAGAACAGATTACTAAGTACTATTTTTATTCCGATCCTGCACAGTATCGCATTCCTACAAACTGAAGTGTTTTGCAATCTGGACCTTCTTCAGTCATATCACAAGAGTTAAACGTGTGGTATGCTTTTTAAATCAAGGCAGTGGAAAATTTGGCACCAAGCTGTAACTGTTCCTCCGTCTGTTTTTTCTAATCAGACTCCAGTTTACCTGAGCTTAAAACACTCTTACTAATGTAGTCTGGCAAAACCTCACAGACGCCTGATTCATCTTTTTGCTCTTTCGAAAGTTGAGACTGGATGATTCCAACTTATAAACGTCATTCACCTCCCCCCCCCTTTCTCTTAAGGTCATTGTGACTCTTATAGAAGCAACGTGCATCTTTCACCTCTCCCCAGATGTCTTTTGACCTCCGTTTCCATGGAAACGCTGGTCTATCTATATGTGCCAGGTCACACGGTTATTTATCTTTCAACTGGAGAAACATAAAGACCAGAGGAGCAATCAATTTAATGAAAGCAAAACATGTTAGCATTCGAAGAATCAGGGGCGCAAAATATCTCGAAACTCAACCACTTACTTTGTCATAATTGTATATCTCGGCTTTGTTTTTGCTTTTAATGGAGCTTTTAATTTAATTACATATGACATTTCGTATTGACAGAGAAGCCCAGCACTAAAGGTGGCTGTTTGTTTTGTAGCATTGTTATTTTATTATTAAGTCAAACCCTTGTGCGTGACTGACATTCAAACCAGACGGTTTCTTTACACTTTTCTCAAAGGTAATTTTTATTTCTTCCAGGACTAATTCACTTCGGAGTACTGTGTACAGTCCTGGTCTCCATATTACAAAAAAGGGATATCGAGGCACTGAAGAAGATGCAAAAAAAGATTTACATAAATGATTTTGAGAGGCGATCTTATTGAAACATATAAGATTGTGAAGGGGCTTGATCGGGTGGATGCGGTAAGGATGTTCCCAAGGATGGGTGAAACTAGAACTAGGGGGCATAATCTTAGAATAAGGGGCTGCTCTTTCAAAACTGAGATGAGGAGAAACTTCTTCACTCAGAGGGTAGTAGGTCTGTGGAATTTGCTGCCCCAGGAAGCTGTGGAAGCTCCATCATTAAATACATTTAAAACAGAAATAGACAGTTTCCTAGAAGTAAAGGGAATTAGGGGTTACGGGGAGCGGGCAGGAAATTGGACATGAATTTAGATTTGAGGTTAGGATCAGATCAGCCATGATCTTATTGAATGGCGGAGCAGGCTCGATTGGCCTACTCCTGCTCCTATTTCTTATGTTCTTATATCAGAACTGCGAGATTATAACTATCAGGAAAGACTGAACAGGCTGGGGCTCTTTTCTCTAGAAAAGAGAAGGCTGAGGGGTGACCTGATAAATTATGAAGGGGTCTGATCGAGTTCATGTAGAGAAGATGCTTCCACTTGTGGGGGGAGTCCAAAACTAGGGGTCATAAATGTAAGATAATCACTAATAAATCCAATAGGGAATTCAGGAGAAACTTCTTTACCCAGAGAGGGATGTATGGAGATAAACTCTGTCATGGCCAGTCATGGCCAGTAGCGTGAAGCAGGTGATAGCGATTTGGCGGACCATTGTACTGCACCCGATATTCGTTGCCAAGGCAACTGCCCAAATTTCACCCCCAGTCAGATTTATTGCAGCATTGTAGACAAACATGATAACCAATGTTTATCTATTCATTCATTTTATTCCTCCAGCCTTTTAAAGTTATTTTATCTCCCCCCTTCCCTAGATGTCCATCACATTATGCACTATTCCCTTGTCCAAAGGACAAGCAGTTGCCTCGTCCCTTAACCCCTTTCAGAGGTCATCTGTAACCAGACACCATGACCTCAGGCCAATCTTCCCTGAGGCCTCGATTTTAAAATTCTCATCCTTGTTTTCAAATCCCTCCATGGCCTCGCCCCTCCCTATTTCTGTAACCTCCTCCGGCCCTACAACCCTCCGAGATCTCTGCGCCCCTCCTATTCTCGCCTCTTGGGCATCCCCAATTTTCAACGCTCCACCATCAGCCTTCATCTGCTTAGGCCCTAAGCTCTGGAATTCCCTCCCTAAACCTCTCCACCTCTCTCTCCTCCTTTAAGACGCTGCTTAAAACCTACGTCTTTGACCAAGCTTTCGGTCACCTGTCCTAATGTCTGCTTATGTGGCTCGGTGTCAAATTTTGTTTGATAATCGCTCCTGCGAAGCGCCTAGGGACGCTTTACTACGTTAAAGGCGCTATATAAATGCAAGTTCTTGTTGGTTGGATGGATTCATTTTCATTGTGGCCCTCACATTGACAACCTAAATGAAATTAGGAATTCACCATTTTGGGACATCGAAGTAGGAAGCCCACCTTATCTGCAGGACAATGCTCTGAATCATTGGACCACCCAATCCATACATTATCCTGAACCAAATATAGAGTTGGAATTCACTGTCACAATTTCGTTTTTTTTTTGCTGAAATAGGAAAACTGGCCAATCTTGGCCCCCACTGAAACTCGTGTTGCATTCACAAGGCAAAAAAGTACATTCATGCCTTGCCTCCCATGTCAATTGGCCGAGACCCATGGAGTGAAGCCAGGTTGAAAACACTCAACAGGCTTGTGTTAATCGGCCTGACGACTCTCCTCTTCCCCTCTTCCTTTTGAATGAAGCTGCGGTGACCATCGCGTTGTGATGGATGCTGCAATTAACCACTCATGGGGCAGTGTCAAGACGTCAATCAACCTCTGGACCTTGTCTCACTGCGGTGAAAGATTTGAAGCCGAACAGTTGGCTACAAAGTGGCGATGTGGTTAACTTAACAAGAAAGAAAGGAGTGTGCCTTTTCTTGTATGTTGCTGTTAACACTTATCATATGTCCATTATACATTCTGATTGTCTTGGCAGTTACCAGGATTCAATCACATGAGAAATATAATTAATTGAATAACCTCATAGCCTTCCTGAAATATCAATTTTACACCATTTATCAGTCAGGTTATCCTGTAACTAATACAATGAAATTAATTTACTCCAAAAGAGCAATGGTACATCATCAGGACAGTAAGAAAGGTTGTATCTGATTTAATAACTAAAAAAATAATTAAATTGACTGGTTCATTTTGGATACTTTGGGTGAAACTTTCAATCAGCGAAGTTCATGTACAAATATTTAATGCAATCCTATCACATTCCTAGCTGTACTATTCTTACGCAGGTGTTAAGCTGCATGCAATAAATGGATTAACGCCTACATGGAAATAGTGTCCACAGGAATGTAGTATGACTCGTTCATACGTTGAGCTTTGTGGATCGCACGTTCTGCCCCTTCACATCTATTTCCGGTTTTCTCCTTTCACATTAGGGTGGGGGGCTAATTCCTTCTGCCACAAAAGAAAAATCTGCGAGTAAGACATCTCCCAGTAAAAGAGCTGTGGCATGAGTCACATAGTATGCAGCTATTTATTGAGCCTAGGCAATGTAGAATCATAGAATCATCGAGCACAGAAGGAGGCCATTCGTCCCATCATGCCTGTGCCGGCTCTTTGAAAGAGCTATCCAATTAGTCCCCACTCCCCTGCTCTTTCCCCATGGTCCTGAAATGTATTTCTTTTGAAGTATTTATCCAATTCCCTTTTGAAAGTCACTATTGAATCTGCTTCCACCGCCCTTTCAAACAGTGCATTCCAGATCGTAACAGCTCGCTGTGTATAAAATTTCTCCTCATCTTCCGTCTGCTTCTTTTGCCTTCAATCCTTCTCTCCATTCCCCCTTACGTTTTATTCTCATATCTTCAAAGTGGGATTGTTTCGTTTTTAGGCCAAGTAATTATCAGATTTACAACTGTTGTATGAATTCGCTCTCTGGAATTTGGGTTGAGAGCCTGTACACCTGACTTACTTTAGTGATCTACCATTGTAGATGAGTCAGAATTGCATTGATTTATTTAATGGCTGGTTCAGATGAGATGAACATTCAAAGCCTCTCTGGTGAGCGCTTTCCATCGGCCATGTCCGGGATATGGCCTACAGGCCGAATGCAGCACACGGGTTCCTTCAACCCAGCCCACAGTTCCCGTCTTCTGTTTTACACAGAGGAAAGCCAAATAAACATTTTTTAATCTTCCTGTTTCTTTTTATATTTTCCAAGTAAGATATTCCCCGCAGTGTGACAGCTGGGTGGAGTGGAACAGTCTAGTCAGTGGAGTGCCTGCAATCTTCTGTCAGTGGGTCAACTGAGCGGGGAGGGGTTGGAATAAGGTCACCTCGTAAACTCAACTCTCCTAACACTGTTAGTTCTATTCCCGAATTGCAACCTTCACTCAGTCCAGATGTCGTAATGGCCCACCTAAGATGTGACACTTTAATATGTAACTCAGCACTCAAACCATTAAGATTAAACCAGCTCGTTTCGGTATAAAGATGCAGCAGCTATCTTAGTGTAAATGTTTTTTTTTATTTATTACTAAAATCTTTGCAACTTAAACATATCTCGGAGCTTAGTTAATAGGATTGGAAACGTGAATATTTGTTTCAACTTAGCATTCAGCAACAGAGTTATATCATACTTTCAGGCCAGCTGTACTGAGTCACAGATAATGCAGACCTCCAGTTATCGAGCCTAAGCAATGTGATTCAATCCTGGTCTCCATTCCCCTCTATTTTATTCTCATATCTTTAAAGTGGGATTGTTTCGTTTTTAGGCCAAGTTATTATCACATTTACAACTCGCTCACTGGAATTTGAGGCTGAGAGCCTGTAGAGTTGACTTCATTTTGACCTTGTGACCTTGGAGGGAGCAGGCCCACTGCACGCAATTGCCCCTTAATTTGGTGACCTCATGCACTGAGGTTAAAGGGATGGCTGGATTGAGAAATAGAAATGTCACACTGGTGCTGTAGGGGGCGCTCTTCTGGGATCGCCAAATCAAAGCTGACTCTCCAGTGCGGTGCTGAGGGAGTGCTGCACTGTCGGAGGTACCGTCTTTTGGATGATACGTTAAACTGAGGCCCCGTCTGCCCTCTCAGGTGGCTGTAAAAGATCCCACAGCATCTATTTCGAAGAAGAGCAGGGGGGGTTCTGGCCAATATTTATCCCTCAACCAACATCACATTCTGTTGGGTTGCTGGGGCAGAGTAGAGGAAGCTTTACTCTGCTTCTGGTAATGCTATATCAGACCAGTGGAAAGAAAAGAAGAAATGGTGGAACTCGCATTTATATAGCGCCTTTCGTGACCTCATGACTTCCCAAAGTGCTTTACAGCCAATGAAGTGCTTTTGAAGTGCAGTCGCTGTTGGAGTGTAGGGAACACGACAACCAATTTGCGCACAGCAAGATCCCACAAACAGCAATAAGACACATGACCAGATACTCTGTTTTTAAAATGGTGGCAACCAGTTAAACACTTAACAGGCACAGACTGTGTTAAATTGGCTCCCCTGTTACAACCTCTCATATCATCAGTAAGTATCTCTATCCACTTTGGCTTTACACAAAACCGCGATCTTGGAGGTAAATGGACTCTGTCCCTTGACATTGTTCGTATATTAGCAGCTGTTTATACTTCATGTTTAATTTGCAAATCCCTCCTGTCGATTCCCAGATGTCTTACACTAATACTATGCATTGTTGTTCTTTCATTACATTCTGCAAAGATCCAAACACCCCTTTTCCTCCTGAATGTGCCGATGAGTCATCAGGGTCAAACAAGCACAGAGGAATGCAACAGATCAATGGTCATGTGGGGAGATGTCCTAAGGCTGTCTCGGACTGTGAACAGTATTAACTCATTTGATTGCTGCACAGGAAAGCAAAAGAAAAACAGGCTTAAATCTCCTGTGAGGCCTGATCCTAGACTGGTCCGAACTGTCAATGATATGACATGCTTTTTTCTCCCATTCGTTTTCAGGATGTGGGTGACACTGGTAAGGCCACATTCGTTCACCCATAGTCACCCCGGAGAAGGTGGCATGCTTTCTGTAGCAATCGTTCTTAGAACTGAACCAACCACGTGGTGTAGTTTAAAATCTAGCGTTGGCAACTCTGGCTTATCATATTCTTGGAGGTTTCGTCACATGACCTCCTCCCTCCAACTGCCCCGCCCCCAGGCTCCACCCATTGGTCGCCCACCATGTCCATTCTCAAGGCTCAATACTTCCTCACGGCCAATTGGAGAGCAAACGGACTCTTCATTACCTGATTGGGTGATTCTTGACTGTCGGGCAAGCATCTTTGACTTTTCCCTGCTCCAATATTTTTATAACTAATAAACAAAAGTGTTGAAAGAAAATGTTTTTTTCTATGATTGTTCTCCAGGGTTGCTTCCAGCAGTGTCCTGGAGATTAACCTTTAATTACTGGAGACTGCAAGACAGCTATTAGGGTCACAGGTAGGCCAGACAGGGTTAGAGTGAAAACTCCTTTCCTTTGACGATATGAATGAATGAGTTGAGTTTTTATAACAATCCAGGAGCTTCCATGGTTACTTTTTTTTTATTCGTTTATGGGATGTGGGCGTCGCTAGCGAGGCCAGCGTTTATTGCCCATCCCTAATTGCCCTTGAGAAGGTGGTGGTGAGCCGCCATCTTGAACCGCTGCAGTCCGTGTGGTGAAGGTTCTCCCACAGTGCTGTTAGGAAGGGAGTTCCAGGATTTTGACCCAGCGACGAAGGAACGGCTGATATATGTCCAAGAAGGGATGGTGTGTGACTTGGAGGGGAACGTGCAGGTGGTGTTGTTCCCATCTACCTGCTGCTCTTGTCCTTCTAGGTGGTAGAGGTCGCGAGTTTGGGAGGTGCTGTCAAAGAAGCCTTGGCGAGTTGCTGCAGTGCATCCTGTGGATGGTACACACTGCAGCCACAGTGCGCTGGTGGTAAAGGGAGTGATTGTTTAGGGTGGTGGATGGGGTGCCAATCAAGCGGGCTGCTTTGTCCTGGATAGTGTCGAGCTTCTTGAGTGTTGTTGGAGCTGCACTCATCCAGGCAAGTGGAGAGTATTCCATCACACTCCTGACTTGTGCCTTGTAGATGTGGAAAGGCTTATTTTTTCCTGGTGCCATTCCTGAATTGCTACATTTATTGAATTTAATTTTACCACTTATCAGTGTGGGATTTGAACTCACAACCTCTGGGTTGCTAGTATAAGCACCATAACCATTACAATACTGTATCTTTGCTTGGTAGCGAGAGTGCTGTATGTGGGTCCTGGGCTACTTGCCATAGTTAACCTGCTATTAAGTGTAAAAGTCAGGCCCTCAGTAAGGGATTGTCCTTTCTTTGTAATTCATGACCTGCCGGCTAAATTGAGAGAATGCGCGGCTTTGAAAGGAATTGGTGGGTTCGTTACGAAGAGAAACAGTCGATCGCCCATTTTTTCACTAAAGACAAGTATCATCTGCCCCACCTTTGGGCCTCAGACTGCTGAAACGGTCACGTTGGCGGGGAAGGGGAGCTGACATAATGCGCCCAGCGTAGAGGGCGAACTTCCGCAGGGATTTTCCCACTCCTCCGCCATGACTGGTGGAAGAGCCGTGAAAACCCTGGAAAAATGGCGTTCATCCCGATTTCCCAGAGCACCCCTGGCTTTTCCAGCGGAGTTATACCAGGTGAGCGGGAGGGTCCTCCTAACCACAGAATCATAGAAAGGTTACAGCACAGAAGGAGGCCGTTCGGCCCATTGCGCCCGTGCCGGCTCTTTTGCAAGAGCAACCCAGTTAGTCCCACTCCCCCGCTCTTTCCCCGTAGCCCTGCAAGTGTTTTCACTTCAAATATATATCCAATTCCTTTTTAAGATCGTCTGGTACCACATTAAAATTCAACTTTTTAAAAATTAAGAAAGCGAATCCCAAAAAATTGCCCTTGTCAATTAGTGATATATTTTTATAAAACTAATCAGAAAAGGTTGGAAATTGTCAGCAGTCCTGATGAAGGGCCTTAGGCCTGAAACACTGACTGACTGACTTCTGTTTCTCCGCAGTTGCTGCGAACTTCCAGCTTTTGTTGCTGTTATTTTGAGAGTTCAGGCATTATGCAGAGTTTTTTTTTGTTTTATAGTGATATATTTTCCTTTCATTCTTCTCCTTTCTCTCCGCCTCTTCCCCTGTGTATCCCCCTTGACCATTTCCTTCCCTAGGCGGCCCTGTCTCTCACTCCACTGCCCTCCGCCAGTCTCCGATGCCTTTGGTATCAGCTTTCAATGCTGCTGGATGTCTGAAGCCCTCGGCAGTCATATCTCATTCAGTGTAACCATGGCTCCCTGCTCGCATTGCTACTGAAATGTTGTGAGTACAGCGATTGTAGATGCAGCGTCAAGACCATATAAAACTGAGTGCTAAATTTCACTCATGGTTCTTCCGTAGAATTATGTAGTATGTACAGCATAGAAACAGGCCATTCAGCCCAACAGGCCCATGCTGGTGTTTATGCTCCACACAAGACCCCACCCACCCTTCTCCATCTAACCCCATCAACTTATCCTTCTGTTCCTTTCTAGCTTCCCCTTAAACGCATCTCAATTACTCCGAGTTCCACATTCTAATCACTCTCCGGGTAAAGCCCTTCTGATATGGAGTTTCTTTCCTTCAACACTTTGATAGGGAATATTTATCTTCTCGCTCTCGGGTTTCAAAATTTCAAGAATTAAGCCTTTACTCAGCAAAATTATATAAACGATTAGTCCCCAGAGCAGTCGATGTTTCATAGCTTAAGTGAAACCCGTCATCTACAGCACTGCAACTCCAACAAACCTTTTAAACATGCCCGAGGGGAAGATTTCCTCCGACAGCATAAACATAACGGGAAGATTAGCTCTGGTTGCTGAGTGAGCAATGCCATAATCCCAGTGGAAGATTTCCCCTGCTAGGCTGTTCTTATTTATTGGGCCCGAAAGGTCAGGAATCAACCGAGACTTTAATATGGCTTTCTAATGTGATTGACATTAAGAAAGGATAGTTTTTCCAAATAACCGTGTCATGCAATCTAAGCCAGGGAGCACAACTCAGAAGCAAGGTCAACCAAATCCTTGTTCTGGGAAAGTCGAGTGGAGTTAATTCTTCATCGACGGCTTCCTCAAAGCCTGGATGTTCTATATCTCTCCTTTCTAAGCCCGTTTCTGGACAGAGTAGATTAGTTGTTCCTCATTCAATTCTCAAGGCCCAGCAAAGCAGGTGTGTCATTTGTTCCCTTGTTATTCTTTTCTCATCTGTCGCTGTGCTTGAAAGGTGCAGCAAGTTACAGTGAGTCTACCATACATACCTTCTCAAGGCAGCTTTGAGCAAGAACAAGTCCATAATGCTCTCTGATTTAGGCCAAGCTGGTAATTATTACCCACAGGCCTTGGCCAAATTGGTGTTTCAATGCAATGATCCATTCCTCAGTAGGCTACCAATCCCCAATTAGTCCACCTGTAACTTTTGTTTCGATTGTATTGGCTCTTCCTTTCAACCAAAGGATCATAGAATCGTGCAGCACAGCCAGCCATTCGGCCCATCGTTCCTCTGCCGGCTCTCTTTGAAAGAGCTATCCATTTAGTCCCAGTCCCTCTGCCCTTTCCCCATAGCCCTGCAAATGTTTCCTTTTGAAGTATTTATCCAATTCCCTTTTGAAAGTTATTATTGAATCTGCTTCCACCACCCTTTCAGGCAGCGCATTCCAGATCATAACAACTCGCTGCGTTTAAAAAAAATCTCCTCTTCTCCCCTCTGGTTCTTTTGCCAATTACCTTAAATCTGTGTCCTCTGGTTACTGACCCTCCTGCCAGTGGAAACAGTTTCTCCTTATTTACTCTATCAAAACCCTTCATAATTTTGAACACCTCTATTAAATCTCCCCTTAACCTTCTCTGCCTTAAGGAGAACAATCCCAGCCTCTCTAGTCTCTCCATATAACTCAAGCCCCTCGTCCCTGCTACCATTCTAGTAAATCTCCTCTTCACCCTCTCCAAGGACTTGATATCCTTCTTAAAATTTGGTGCCCAGAGTTGGACACAATACTCCAGCTGGGGCCTAACCAGCGATTAATAAAGATTTAGTCTAACTTCCTTGCTTTTGTACTCTATGCCTCTATTAATAAAGCCCAGGATCCCATATGCTTTTTTAACAACCTTCTCAACTTGTCCTACCACCCTCAAAGATTTGAGTACATACACCCCCAGGTCTCTCTGTTCCTGCACCCCCTTTAAAACTGTACCATTTAGTTTATATTGCCTCTCCTCATTCTTCCTTCCAAAATGCATCACTTCACTTTTCTGCAAATCAGACTTTTAACCAAATATGCTCTTTTATCAAGTATTCACCCTGCTAATCCAGGGTTTCAAGTCCATTCCTTTATCGATATGACCAGGCCAGTGTTGCCCTGACAGCTCCCGCTCAATGGGTCTAACTTGGTCCTCCTTAAGAGCAGGCACCAAAAAGTCCATATCAAAAAGGCCAGAATCCTTCACCCGAGTTGCTATTTCTAGCAAAATGATAAATGTTTTCTATTACAGACTATTTCACCATTAGTTGGAAAATGCAATCAACGAAAATCATTCCCCTTGAGTTTCAAGCTGCCAGAAATGTGACACCAAATTCCAGTGTTGACAGCCTTTCACCTCCTATTAGTCGGTGAAACAGTAACAAGCGGGCACAAGGGTAAGTCAATCACTAAAAGAATTCAAGAGGAGGTTAGAATAATTTCTTCGCACGGAGGATATTAGAACATGGAATTCTCTGCCGCAATCCATTTCTAAAGCATTCTCCTAAAAGGGAGCTGGATGGTTGCTTGAGAAAGAGGATTAGTAAAACGCATGGGAAGCGAGAGGGAGAGTGGGACTAGACCAAGTGGCTTATGTGAAGAAAAGCAATCAGCACGACTTGGGCTGAATGGCCTGTTTCTGTACAAAGCATTCTGTGATTGTAGGTTATTGCCTATCTTTGGTCTCTGATACAGATGCATGTGCACTCAAATGTATACACATATGTACACACATGCATTGACATATACATACACACATACATACATACACACACATACATACATACATACACACACATATACTCGCACACACATATACATACACACACATATACTCGCACACACATATACATACACACACATATACTCGCACACACATATACATACACACATATATCCACATGTACATATACATAAACACATACCTACACACATATACATGCACACACATATACCCACACACATATACTTGCACACAAACCCACACATACATATACATACACACATATATACTTACACATAAACACACACTCACATATACATGAACACCTACCCACGTATACACATACATATATACATATACACACACATACACACACTCACATATACATACACACCTCCCCACATATACACACACATATACACATGCACATAATCACACTCAGGAACATATACTAAGTCCTTATTAATATATTAAGTTTACATCATTGTTTAATCTAAAACATTAAAGAAAGATGTAATTATTTATATTGAGGAGAAAGGGGGGCCAAAATTCCATGGTAGTTCTGCCGTTCTCCCACCGTAACTCCGGTCGAAACCCCTGCTCTGGGTCACTGCCATTTCTGGGAGTTTTCTACCCACCTTATCAGGGCTAGAACCTCCATCCACCCCTCACATGGTAAATGATAGCCAGGGGACGCAATCAATGGCCAGGAGTCCCTAAGGCAGGAGTTCCCACTCCTTCCAATCACTTTGGACCTGGTGCATCATTGGAGGCTGGTATGGCTCGTTAGTTGAGGTGTACCGGCCTCCAGAAGGGCAAATGTGGGCCCCACTGGTATGGTCCAAACCAAGGAAGTGACCTGGACTTGCCAAGGAAAGGATCCAATTAAAACATTTTTTTAAGGATTAACCCCCTTACGCAGGGGGCCATCGAGACCACGTCTGGGGGAGGGGCCTGGCCAAACTTTACCCCCCCACCCCAGAAAAGCGGGCACAGCTAGAGTTCCCAACAGTCATGGACAAATGCCAGAGATGTGCCCAAAGCGGCATTTGCACCCACCTGCCCCTATGCTAATGAGGTGCCCTCCCACCGACCCCACAAACTCCAGCGGGGGTTAACGATGCAAGTCTGTCGGATGGACTCGATCCCAGCAGTTGGGCCCCCAATGTCCGCATTCCGGATATTCCGAAGAGAGGTCCATGGGACAATTCACCAATCCCAACAGGGATCGACAGTCAAAGGGAACGCAGGTCGGGGGATCGGAACATTTTTTCCGTGCCTGAAGCAGGGGTTAATTCATCCTTCAGTACTTGAAAGGGCACATTAGTTGCATGCTATTAAAAAAAATAGTTTACAAGCTCGCCTACGAGGAAGACACAGTATTAAGTGGTACAGTTCAAGCCAAAACCACTGTGAGATTCCCTGCATATTTGGCCTGATTGAGGAGAGGGAGTTAAGAGTGGGGCCATTAGTAAACGAGTTAAATGGAATCTCTTTGAAAGAATGTTCGAACAGTAAATAATGCTTAAATAACAGCACAAAGGTAACTAAATGAGCTCACTGTAATCTCGCTCACTGTTTGTTGGAATGGTTAAACAGGGTTTTGATTCAGTTATTCAGCTGGGTCTAAAATGATACAAGATGGAATAGAACTGCTATTTTGTCATCATTGGCAAGGTGAAATCTTTAGTTTAGCTCCAAGTTTCTGGTCAAATAAAGTCTCAGTTCTGCCATTTGAAATTTTCATCTGGTTCTTAATTTAGCAAAGCACAAGTGCGAAACTGGGCTGATGGATCGTCACAGCTACTTGCATCTATCACATGGGCACAGGAAGAAAAGAAAGGATCAAAACTGTACTCAGAAACGAAGGAAATGTTTTGAATCCTTGACAAGGAACCAAATTGTCCTGATTATTTTTTCCGAAGCATAATAGTGAGGGATCATAACTTCTGCACTGGCTGTTTCTCAGTGTTTACATCAAAAATGTCCTTTCTCTCTGGCAAGTAATTGCAAATAAAAATAAATCTTTGTCCCGACCCATTTAGTCGGTCGTTCAAAACGTTCATTCTCAATGCGCCAATCGAAAAGTGCACAAGGGATCAGTGAGGCAATCTCCTGGTGGCCGTTATGTGCAAGACATCAGAAACAGAAGCACAGCCATTTCCGCTGCTGAGTAATTCTGGCAGTCTTGGCTCAGTGGATGATGCTCTTTGCCTCTTGAGTCAGAAGGTTGGGGGTTCACATCCCACTCCAGAGACTTGAGACCATAACCCAGGCCAACAGTCCAGTTGAGGGAGTGCTGCACTGTCAGAGGTGCCATGTTTTAGATGAGGTGTTAAGCCGAGGCCCTGTCAGCCCTCTCCGGTGAATGTAAAAGATCCCTTGGCACTATTTTGAAGACGAGCAGGGGAATTCTCCCTGATGTCCTGGCCAATATTTATCCAACATCACTAAAAAAAACAGATTGCTGTTTGTGGGAGCTTGCTGTGGGCAAATTGGCTGCCACTCCAGTACTGCACTGGAACGTCAATGTAGATTTAATGTTCAAGTCTCTGGAGTGGGTTTTAAACCCGCAATCTTCTGACTCAGAGGTGAGAATGATACCAGTGAGCCACGGCTGATATTTATAAGGACGGCTGGGCACTATACATGGCAGATTGTCCGAAGTGCCAATCAACAAACCCAACAATTGGAAATCGCGGGTGAATGTGGAACTTGGGGGGGGGGTCTCCAACAATTCCGTCCAGTGACCCCCCACTGAAATTCCTAACTTACTGCATTTACGTGATGATGTTTGCCAGTAAATAGCCTTTACTTTAATGCAAAGTATCAGATCATTTGCTTAATCGAGCAGAATAAATAAGTGAACATTTGGTGCTTGGATTAGGAATCTGCAGTTAAATGTTATCCTTGGATCAGAAATCCTACATAATTTGAAGGAAAAGGAAACAATTTAAGTCGCTGGAATTCCATTCTGGGGTCACATTGATGTCTGCATTGGTTACTTGTCTATCTGGAGTTAGTTGCCATAGCAAAAAGCTTTAGATCCCTATCACTGCGGTGGATCTTGACTGTGCGATGGTGGGAAAGGAGATGATAGCAGATCTGCAGCCCATTATACATCTCTCCCCATTTTTAAAACAAAAGTCGGGAGAGACGTAAAACAATCGCACCAAGTCAAGATCTACCCCACTGTGTTTAAATTCCACCACCATCCTGGAAACCAAAAGGATTTGGTTACAGTTCTACTGGTTTGAAGCTGGTACCTCCAAGGATGTTATGCTCAGTCGGTGTGCCCCCAGTTATACTGACAACTGTGCCACGTGCGGAGTTCACTGACAAAAGAGTTCTGTGCTCGCACACCCACACACACGCCCACACGCATACCCACAAGCACACATGCACACATGCACACACACACCCACACACACACATGCACACACACACCCACACACACACCCACACACACATGCACACACACATGGCTCCACTTTCGCACTGTTCTGTTTGGATGAAAGTGCCTGCTTTCTCATAGCACTGATAAGATCGTAAACTCGTTTTCTTGAAGTCTGCACCAGGTTCGGTGGGCTAACGAGGCATTTGTTAAAATGCAGCTTCGCACCAGGCCGGAGTTATACTGTAACTGGCACAAACTCCATGTGACGCGAGACTGCCCACCAGAGGTGGTCTCACCCCTCTCACCTCGCTGCAGTGAGAAGGCGAGGCACCGAGCTGAGCCTTGCCACTTTCACGCCCAAAATCACGTCATCGACATGAAAGTGATAGCAAAAAATGACTGTTGGTACACAGAGAAACGCATCTGCCAACCTGGAATGGGCAAACAGGGCTGAGTTTAAATATCGTAGCCTCTGACAACGCTGCACTCCCTCGGCACCGCAGTGGGGTGTCGGCTTAGCCTTCGTAGAGTGGGGTTTGAACCCGCCACTGATGCAAACTGATACCACATGGGTCATTTTAAAGGCAGGCGTGGGTCGGGAGATCAGGGATAACCCCATCTCCAATCAGCGATCGTGCTGCAGTGGAACATTGCAAACTTGCCCCAACTGTCTGCAGTCAAGAGCAGTGACCAGTCATGGCACAGATGATCTCAGTTTGCATCACCTGCACACAATCGTGACTGAGATCCGTCAAACCCTTTTCGTCAGAGTTGAGCCATTTTAAATAACGCATTTAAGTGACCCCCGCAATGAAAAACCCAATCGAAATTATCACCGCAAATTAACAGTGTCTGAGAGACAGCAATTCTGCTCTCGCTCACTTCCTGTTTCATTTTAATGTGATTAACTAAGATCTGTTTCACAAAACGACACGGCAAAATGGTTTTAAAAATGAAAACTACATCTGTCTATAATTATTGGAAGTTTCGAGTCTAAGAATGTGTGACTGTACAGTCCTTTCAACCAATCAGATCCCAAAGCCAATCAAATCACACAGCCAGGAACCAATCCCAGAACAATATCTATAGCGTCACTTATGACTTGTTCAGTCACGAAAACCAATCCCGTCCAATTACATGCTACGAAAACAACATTTCTGTGGCGTGCGATTACCATACTGGGAGCCAGTCAATATTATGGTTAAACTGAGCATGCTGGAAACCTGTAATAATGCTGGAAACACTCGGCAGGTCAGGCAGCATCTGTGGAGACCCTTCATCAGAACTGGCCAACTTTTGTTTCTTTACTTGTCCCATTACCACCCTCTTTTGCCTTGAATCATTATCCCTTTTGTCATTTAATATCTCCAACCCTCCACCCTTTCATGAAGCTGATTTCGGATCGGTCAATGCCCTGTGGGTGGCGGAGAGGGCCCAGGGGCTGTGTGGACGGGTCCTGCTCCTACTTCTTGTGTTCTTTAGATTTGTGGTTGGGATCAGATCAGCCATGATCTTATTGAATGGCGGAGCAGGCTCGAGGGGCCGATTGGCCTACTCCTGCTCCAATTTCTTATGTTCTTATGTTCTTTCACAGACTTTCTCCCCGTCCCCCTTTCTCCCTGGCTCTGTACTTGCTTGAAAACTGTTAAATTTCTAACATCTTCCAGTTCTGATGAAAGGTCTTCAGCCTGAAACTGTTTCTCTCTCCACAGACGCCGCCTGACCTGCCGAGTGTTTGCCAGCATTTTCTGCTTTTATTATAGTCAAGCAGGCAGGTCGTAACATTGAAATGGCCACAACTCCTCGGTACTGTTAAACTGCAAAATTGAATTCCTCCTCGGTCTGAGTGGAATGCAGTGCTGGGCCTGACACAGGCTGCCCACTAGAATTCACTTCCTGGCCCCTCAGGGACTCTGAAAGACCTCCCCATTAACGGCTCACTGCTGTTTCAGTCGGGGTTCACCGTACACTGACCCCTTCGAGGGATTCAGATGGGAAATTAGAAGAGGAAACAAGATTCATTTTCGTTCGGAGTTTCTTTTCCCCTGATGAGTGATTTAGGTATCTTCCTGGCCAAACACCAAAGATCACTTGATGAATGACACTTTAATGGAAGTGGAACTCCAGGCTTCCAGTGGAAAATCCGTACTTACATAGGGCACCTCAGTAATGGAAACATCTCAGACAATCACAATAGCAGATCAAACTTTTTAACTTTTGTTAAATTAGTAAAACAGTGTGAGATTTTTCTCTTTTTTTTGATCTGAGTATTAACCTGACATGAAATAATAATCTAGACCAAGCGCCAATTGGCGGGACTGAGGGGTTTCTAAGTGCTATCTACTACTTGCGGAACAGGCTCAAGGGGCTGAATGGCCTACTCCTGTTCCTAAGTTCCTACTGAAAGTGTATCCTTCAAATGTTTATGAGTACATGCGTCAGGCGTTGTGTACTGAGCTAAAGAGACAAGGTTGCTTCCCAGGCCTCTGCTCAGTTAGCTTGGAGACTGACTGCTCAATGGGGCGAGGTCTCGGAGGCCAGTCAGCAATTTAAGATCCTGATGTGCCGCAGTGCTTTAGGAGAGGTGTGGGACAAGGGGGGAAATTAAAAACAACCTGGGTATCAACATCAGCGCTCCTGTCCTGTCTCTGACCCATGCTCCTTTCGAGCACAGCTCCATGCCAGAAATTGTGGGACATGTTCACGCTCCCTCCACGTCCCTTCCGCCCAGATAGAGTCACACCTGTAGCTCGGGGCAACCTCGGTGCCCATCAGCCGGAGAATGTAGAATCCGATTAACAATCGGGCGGAAGGACATTTGAAAGAGAGACGAGAAAGGACGGAAATAAAAAAAAAGAGAGAGAGAGAGAGAGAAGGAAAGGCACCAGAGATAGAGAGAAAAGATCGGCTGGCAGCAAAGGGTAAAGAGGAAAGCAAATGATTCAAGAGAGGCAGAAATTGAATGGTGAGGTTAAGGAATGGAAGGAAAAGGCAGTGATGCCCGTTGGAGCAAACTTATTTAATTAAATATTAACAAGACTAAGTACCACTCACAGAAAGTGTGCATTATTGAATGTGATGGGTGAGTCCATAATGCACTGTCTCTGGTGTATTCCTGTAGTCGTGCAGATAGCTTCAGCTCCAGGCTATATCTGTTTTTTTTTTGTAGCATGGTAACTCACTGGGGCTTTCCTTCCCACATTCTGAAAGAACAGCGTCACATAACGTCGCAGGTGAAGTGTAATTCCGGTAAACTTTTCCAGAAAGGCTGCAATGAAAGATTACTCGGACGCCACCTTTTCAAAGGCCGCCGACAAAAGTATCAGCAGTCCAAAAGCAACAGGGAAACCAGATCAATTGAAAATCAGGACCCTACGAGCAATTCAGTTGACGGCCAGGCGTTCCCTCGGAGCTTCTCCCGTACGGCTGCCGCAGTTTTGCCGGAAGCACGACGGGAACTCTGCTTGCGACCAATCGGCCTGGTTTGAAGTCAGTGGAAAGGAAACTCGGCTGAGGTTGCAGAACAGACTCCCGATCGGCTACGTCCTGTTTTCCATCACCACTGAAAGAGGAGATCAGCCCTAATGTGTCGGACATTGGTCTCTGCCATTTTGGTGACCCTTTTATAATACAGATGATCACGATAAGCCTTCATACACTCATATCAGCCTAATGATAAAAACATGAGAACATAAGAAATAGGAGCAGGAGTAGGCCATTCGGCCCCTCGAGCCTGCTCCGCCATTCAATCAGATCATGGCTGATCTTCAACCTCAACTCCACTTTCCCACCCGATCCATATATCCCTTGATTCCCCCAGAGTTCAAAAATCTATCAATCTCAGCCTTGAATATACTCAACGACTGAGCATCCACAGCCCTCTGGGGTAGAGAATTCCAAAGATTCACAACCCTCTGAGTGAAGAAATTCCTCCTCATCTCAGCCTTGAATGGCCGACCCCTTATCCTTCGACGATGCCCTCTAGTTCTAGACTCTCCAACCAGGGGAAACAACCTCTCAGCATCTACCCTGTCAAGCCCCCTCAGAATCTTATATGTTTCAATGAGATCACCTCTCATTCTTCTAAACTCCAGAGAGTATAGGCCCATTCTACTCAACCTCTCCTCATAGGATAACGTCAAGCCGGCAAAGGGCAGGTGGAAATTGCGGCCAATGGAAGATCCATTGCCATTGCCACAAAGAACAAAATCCATCCCCTTGATTTCCTTTCTCCGATAGTCAAGACATTCCCCTTATGGGAAAGGTCAAGGTTTTCTGCATGTAGTGTCTCAAACCTCACTCCGAATCAGAGTACTTCCTTTCCTGACACTTTGTTCCAGTAGGACACACTTCAACAAGTAAATTCAGACAGGCGCCTTATTAATACATGGAAATTGGGGTCCCAGGGTGTCATTAGGATCTCTATGGCATTTTAACGGGCACTGCGCTCAAGAATACCTGCCAGGGGAGAAGAGGAGACCCTCCAAGGTAAGTCAAAAACTTCCTTTAGTGGGGCCAGACGGGGCAGGAGTGCACCTGTGAACCTCACAAGTAGAATCTGGACCTCTGCTGCCCTGGGTTCCTCCCCCAGCCCCAACCCCCCTGCCAGCGACTTGCCTTGGTGCCAGCGGGCAGCCTCCGCGGAGGGTGTTGATGTGCCCGAAACCAGCCAGCTGCTTCTCTCTCCTTGTTTCAAACGGGCAGCCGGCTGGTGAGATACAAACGAGGCCTAGGCGTTAAAATAGCCTGGGCCTCAAACTGGTGATGTTGGGTGGATTTGAAGATTGCCCTGCCCCTCATCTGCCCGAAACCCACCCCCAATTAACGTCCCCTCCCTACTTCCCCCAATGATTCCTGTTCCACCAACAACAGGCTACTGTTTTGAAGACAGATTTGATTGGTGTTACAACCTGAAGCCATCTATCTGTGAGCAGCCAAAGATACACAGTGAGCAACAATACTGATACTCAGTGCCACGAGTGAGATGCCAAATGATGGCTGTAAACAGGTTAAGATTACGAAATTTATTAGTAAGTGGAAACTGCAGATAAGATTACCACCTTGTAATCACTCCTCAGTACCCATCATTCTCAACTTTCACAATAAAATGATATCAGGAGCCAAGCAACAGTTAGTGTGTGACCCCCACTTGCCCCATTATGTCAAGGGGCACATGGGCACTCTGCAACTCACGTCAGCCGTGGCTCAGTTGGTAGCACTCTCACCTCTGCAGTTGTGGGTTCGAAGTCCTGCTCCAGAGATCTGAGCACATAATCTAGGCTGATAGTCCAGTGCAGTACTGAGGGAGTGCTACAGTGTCGGAGGTGCCGTCTTTCGGATGCGACGTTAAACCGAGGCTCCGTCTGCCCTCTCAGGTGGATGTAAAAGATCCCACGGCACTACTTCCAAGAAGAGAATGGGAGTTCTCCCTGGTGTCCTGGCCAATATTTATCCCTCAACCAATCGCTACACGTAACCCCACCAGCGAACAAAAGCTATCTGTTTTTAATATAACGGGTCATTTGCTGGCTTTCTCTGCCTTCCGGATGTTTCTGCCTCTCTCTCTCTGTTTTTTTTTCTGTTTGTTTTTTTTTTGTTGACTGTATATTCGGGGGCTCTGTAGGTAACGCCTCTCTGTCTGAACACTGTGATTGCCTTGGCAACGGGCAGTTGCAAAGACTATCTGTAATCACCATGTATTGTTCTGTGATTTATAAATGCGTAGGCTTCGAGGAGTTCCTGACATTTACCTGAGGAAGGAGGAAGCCTCCGAAAGCTTGTAAATTTCAAATAAAATCGTTGGACTATAACTTGGTGTTGTAAAATTGTTTATAAACATCACTAAGACAGATTATCTGGTTATTGCTGTTTGTGGGATCTTGCTGTGCGCAAATTTGCTGCCGTGTTTCCTACATTACAACGGTGACGACACTTCAAAAAGTAATTCAGTGGCTGCAAAGTGCTTTGGAACATCCTGAGGTCATAAAAGGCGCTATATAAATGCAAATCTTTCTTCTATTGTAAATCACCTTGCCATTCATCACTGGCTCATTTCTAAATATGCTGCTATGTGACTTTTAAGCTGCAATTTACATATGGGAGATTTTGAACAAACGTCCCCTTTAACACACAGAGCAAAACCTCGACCTACTGCTGCTCGTAGCTTTATGGGAGGTTTTAAGACAGGTTTTTAAGTTAACTTAGGAAAAGAAGCAATGGCCCTTTTGAGCATTAAAGGAAGAATTCAACAAAAAGGAGCAAGGTTGCAAGTTTATATTAATTACAGGAGCACGGGGAAACATTGTTTTAAATGAATGGGCCGTCAATCCCAGGGTGGGGCCTGCTGGATCCCGCACTCGGATTCCTGAAGTGTGTTCCGGGCGTGTGATGGAAGCCTGAATTCCCAAAATTGACCCGACGGTTTTGATGCAGATATTTACAGAGGTAGGCGTATTTTGAAAGCTGAGGTGAAAGAGGCATTCAGTATTCGAAAAAAGCAAAGAAAGAACCTGCATTTATATAGCACCTTTCACAGCCTCAGGACGTCCCAAAGTGCTTTACAGCCAATGAAGTACTTTTGAAGTGTAATCACTGTTGTGATGTAGGAAAAGAGGCAGCCAATTTGCACACAGCAAGATCCCACAAACAGCAATGAGATAATGACCAGATAATTTGTTCTGGTGATGCTGGCTGAGGGATAAATATTGGCCAGGACACCGGGGAGAACTCCCCTGCTCTTTTTAGTACTGTGGGATCTTTTACGTTCGCCTGAGAGGGCAGACATGGCCTCGGTTTAACATCTCATCCAAAAGACGGCACCTCTGACAGTGCAGCACTCCCTCAGTACTGCACTGGAGCGTCAGCCTAGATTATGTGGTCAAGTCTCTGAAGTACGGCTTGGACCCACAACTTTCTGACTCAGAGATGAGAGTGCTACCAACTGAGTCAAAGTGCTGACGTCACGACAGAGGACGGAGTCCCCGATCAGGCCAGCTCCTGAGGAGGAGCAATGCTCACAGGGAACGCCAATCGAGAAATCACGGGCTGAAAATCCCATGACGTCCCCTCTATTTAAATGGATGGGAGGGATCATTAATGAGGCCCGAGGCCCACTGATTGGCCAATCAGCCCACTCCGAGCTGGCTCCTGGCTGATCGGATGGAATCAGCTCTCAAATAACTCATGGCTTTGGGCCTACTCCACCTTCAGGGTTAACGGGGAACTGCCACTGTCCTTTCTCTGTTTTGATTTTCTTCCTTTTAAATCTGGCATGTTTTATTAATTGCCGCCCATGAAATATTCATTGAATTGGGACATTCTGCAACACGCCTAGCAGAAGGCACACGTGGACTCGGGCCCTAGGAGAGCTGCAGTCTGTTCGCCGAAATAAATTATGAATGGCAAAGAAAGGCTCGATTATGCAGAATTCATGGAGCAAAAATAAGAATAGCGTTAACTTTGGTAGACGGGCTTTTTTGTTTGTTAACTCGTTTGGATTTAGCTGAGAGTATGCACACCTTTTCCTTCTAAATCAGTTCTTGGATTAGCTTTAAAGGTCTTCATTTTAATTGATTGGAGAAACAGGAATTTGGTTCACAATGCTTTTCCTGTGAAAGAATATTACCCCATGGGAACTGAAATATGATTAAAGGAAAGGCAATTAAGTTTCAAAATATGTATATATATTTTTTTTTAATAAAAGGGACAAATATTAAGTTTCGACTTGGCCCAATCGGTAGCGTTCCTGAGGCCTTTTTGGTTACGAAGCCTCACTTTAGGATTTGAGCAAGTGGTCCAGTACGGTACTGAGGGAGTGCTGCGTTGTCATGGATACAGTCCTGCTGATGAAAAATACCAAACCAGCTCCCCGTGATTTTGGTGGATTTTAAAGACCCCCGTGGCATTATTCGTAAAAGATCCTGGCCAACACTCTCCCCTCGACCAACACCACCGAAGCGAGAAACAAACTTACTGGTCTTTGCTGGTTTGCGGGATCTTGCTGTGCGCAAAATAGCGGCCAATTTTGTGTATAGAATGGTCATTGCGTTTCGATAGCAAATCAGCAGCTCTTTTTACGCCCTCCCCGTTTCTCTTTTATGTTGAAGTCATAAAATCATACAGCGCGGAAGGAGGCCGTTCGGCCCATCGTGCCTGTGCTGGCTCTTTGAAAGAGCTACCCAATTAATCCCACTCTCCTGCTCTTTCCCCGTAGCCCTGCAACTTTCTCCTTTTCAAATATATAATCCAATTCCCTTTCGATAGTTGCTATTGAATCTGCTTCCACCGCCCTCTCAGGCAGTGCATTCCAGATCATAACAACTCACTGCGTAAAAAAAATTCTCCTCATCTCCCCTCTGGTTCTTTTGCCAATTATCTTAAATCTGCGTCCGCTGGTTACCGACCCTCCTGCCAGTCAATGGAAAAGAAAATCGAGTGCTGGTGTAAAATGGGCGGGCGTCCAATTTTACCCATGTTAACTTTCACACCAAAAGGTTAAAAAAATGTCGCTCAACTTCAAGAAGCCTATTGCTACAGGCCGAGCCATCCACCTGTTTCCAAGTGAGGAGTGCTGCTCGAGAAAGAAAGCCACGAAAAGGCAGGGTGGGAGAATTCTTGTATTTCTTACCGCCCATAATGAAGCTAGTCTTCAGCACTGCATCAAAAATGTCAGCGATTTGCTTTGGTGCCCAATGCGGCCCACTGCAAATCGGGCAAGCTAGGCCGCATGCCCCAGGCCAGCGAGACTGTTCACCACCAACGCAGCTCTTGGAAAATTGGACCTTAGATCTCTGGTAAGCTGTTATTCCTCTACTGGCCATCAGCTGATAACCTGCCAATTGCATACGTCCATTGGTCCTGCAATGTGATTTTATGTACTAATTGGAATTAGATCAAACCAAACAAATTAGACCAGCTAGATTAAACAGGAGACGTCATCCTTAAGCACTATAATTAACGTTATACTCAGCTAGGAATTTGTGTTCTTTTTTTTGTGGGAACATACTCCAGGCTCTTTCTGAAAGAAGATTGGAACCTTACTCTTCAGACAGAGAAATTGAAACCCTGGATTCTGGAGTAGAATTAATCAGTTATAAACAGTCTTATTTCTGTATAATACTTTAGATGGACACAGCCAAATACATACCCCATGGCACTATTTCAAAGAAGAGCAGGGGAGTTCTCCCTGGTGTCTTGGCCAATATTTATCCCTCAACCAACATCACTTAAAAACAGGGTATCTGGTCATTTATCTCATTGCTGTTTGTGGGATCTTGCTGTGCGCAAATTGGCTGCCGCATTTCCTACCTTACAACAATGACTACACTTCAAAAGTACTTCATTGGTTGTAAAGCAGTTTGGGATGTCCTGAGGCCGTGAAAGGCGCTATATAAATGCAAGTTCTTTCCTTTTCTCTTTCAGGAAACGAACTGTACAGTCTCAACCCAGTGAGCACAGGAAGCTGGGTTGAAACGACAAAAAGACTACTTCGAATTTGGCACTAGTTGGCGATATCACTCCAAGAGTCTATCGGCAGGGCTAGTTGGACTCCAGGGGAATCAAGGGATATGGGGATCGGGCAGGAAAGTGGAGTTGAGGTCGAAGATCAGCCATGATCTTATTGAATGACGGAGCAGGCTCGAGGGGCCGTGTGGCCTACTCCTGCTCCTATTTCTTATGTCCTTATGTAGTTCGGGAAACAGACGAGTTCCCAGTGGATGGAGATGCATGTTCCTCATGGTCTGCGTTTGTTGCACAGAATCCCTGAAGTCAGGATAGTCCTGTGAAATTGACCAATGAATGTCATAATGTATCAAATAGGTTTTGAGAGACATTGATAACTTTCATAGGAAGAGGAGGAGGCCATTCAGCCCCTCGAGCCCGTTCCGCCATTCAATTAGATCATGGCTGATCTGTCTCTACCAACCTTGGCTCTGTAAGCCTTAATCCCCTTGCCTAACAAAAACCTAACGTTCTCAGATTTCACTCCGAATTTGTGGACGATGAGAGTCTCAGCCACAATAAAAGAGCAGAGAGGCAGCTTCATGCTTCAATCTTTGATCGAGGGAGGTTCAGTGCTAACGATGGGAGCCAAAATGGAAGGGAATAAAACATTTATTCCCCACACCTCAATGAGCAAGACAACAACAGAAGGAAAATCACCAAAAAAATATATAATCGGGTAAGAAACATTTTTCTATTAGCTCGAGTCAAACCGCCACAAAACAGTTAATAACATTCCGAATTTTCAGCAGTTTGCAGCTTCTACACTTAAAGGTTCTGCGAGGGGTCAGGGAAAGCTGAAAATGGAAATGCTTGCTCGCTGTTTGTTGACGGACACCACCTGCACCAGCACATTAGCGGCAATAAACCCTGACTATTCCAGAACTTTCTATGATCAGATAAGTGCAGGCAAGAGGAGCAGGGTGACGTCAATGGCAGGAGCACTAACGATAATCATGTTTGAGGAGAAGAGCAGCCCGTTGTGAGCCAGCCAGCTTGTAAGACTCAATGATAATAAATCACAAACAGGACTCTCCACATTGAGGCTTGTGTTTGGGTTACTCGAGATAGCAACATCTGCTGCATAACATCAAACAGACTGCGACCCATTTTCTACTGCGAATGTGAGGGCTTGATCCACGTGCTTTAAATATTATTATGCTTTTCACAGCTTGCATTTATATAGCGCCTTTAACGTAGTAAAACGTCCCAAGCAGCGATTATCAACCAAAATTTGACACCGAGCCGCAAAAGGAGATATTAGGACAGGTGACCAAAAGCTTGGTCAAAGAGGGAGGTTTTATGGAGGAGAGAGAGGCGGAGAGGTTTAGGGAGGGAATTTCAGAGCTTAAGACCTAGATAGTTGAAGGCACGGCCGCCAATGGTGGAGCGATGGAAATCGGGGATGTGCAAGAGGCCAGAATTGGAGGAGCGCAGAGGTCTCGGAGGGTTGTAGGAGGTTACAGAGATAGGGAGGGATTTGAACATGAGGATGAGAATTTTAAATTCGAGTTCTGTCTGAAGTAGCAGTAACTGTATCCGTGAGCTGCTCACTGTGCCTGTCTTTTTTTTATTCGTTCATGGGATGTGGGCGTCCCTGGCGAGGCCGGCATTTATTGCCCATCCCTAATTGCCCTTGAGAAGGTGGTGGTGAGCCGCCTTCTTGAACCGCTGCAGTCCGTGTGGTGAAGGTTCTCCCACAGTGCTGTTAGGAAGGGAGTTCCAGGATTTTGACCCAGCGACGATGAAGGAACGGCCGATATATTTCCAAGTCGGGATGGTGTGTGACTTGGAGGGGAACGTGCAGGTGGTGTTGTTCCCATGTACCTGCTGCTCTTGTCCTTCTAGGTGGTAGAGGTCGCGGGTTTGGGAGGTGCTGTCGAAGAAGCCTTGGCGAGTTGCTGCAGTGCATCCTGTGGATGGTACACACTGCAGCCACAGTGCGACGGTGGTGAAGGGAGTGAATGTTTAGGGTGGTGGATGGGGTGCCAATCAAGTGGTCATTTCAACTTAATCCACCCTGTAGGGAACTGAGTCAATGAGATCAGCCACCCATTTTACAACAGAGAGTAAAATCAGGCGACATGTAAAACTCACGGTTGATCTGATTGCCTCAGTTTCCCACCAGGTGGATTGGGTTAAAATTGTCCCCAAGATGTTACATGATGCTGGAACATACACTTTTAACCCTTGTCAAACTGATGGATTGGGGGGGATTTAAACCCCAAGAACAGGTGGGTCGGGGCGGGCGGGAGTTGAAAATAGTTGTTATTTTGGGTCGCGACCTCAAAATTATCGGACTTTGCATTTCCAGTGTGAAGCCTGGACTTTTCCGCAGCGATGTTAAAGCCGGGTTACGGTCGTGACCCGAAAAACAACTATTTTCAACTCCCACCCGTCCCTAACCCACCCGTTCTTGGTTTAAAATCACCCCCATTGTGTCGACATTTTACAGGTGACAGTCCCAGAATATGCAGTGGACAGAGGTGAGATGTACAACAACTTGCATTTATATAGCGCCTTTAACGTAGTAAAACGTCCCAAGGCGCTTCACAGAAGCGTTAGCAAACAAAATTTGACACCGAGCCACATAAGGAGATATTAGGACAGGTGACCAAAAGCTTGGTCAAAGAGGTAGGTTTTATGGAGTATCATAAAGGAGGCAAGAGAGATGTAGAGATGGAGAGATTTAGGGAGGCAATCCCAGAGCTTACGGCCTATACGGTTCTGATGTTTCAGGCAGGTGCTCCAGGCTTGCTGTCGGGAGCACCTAACGGGAAATTGCGGGCGCACTCCCCAAGGCGTTTCAGTCCGTTACTGAGGGAGCACGTCAGCCCGAGCTCCCTGCAGGCGAGGCTCCGTGCTGGGAGCACGCATTGGAAAACACATTCGAACCCTGGTATAGTTTACCTCGCTTTTAACAAGCTGCATTCTCAACGTAAACTGGAGAAATCCTTTGCATATTGCAGAGGGGTGTGGGGAAAGTCAAATCTTAGCAGGCAGCCAAGGATCTACAAAGCGAGAAGTTAGCCAAAGTATGCAAGTAGGCAGACCAGTGAGAAATGAACTTCGACACAGATAACTCTGAAGCATTGGAAATTGGAAGAAAAAAATAGGGGCAATAAATACTCCATGAATGATGTTGAAATAGTCAAGGGCGTTGAAAGACATTCAAGAAGGCTAATTTTCTGGCTGTAATCTTGTCCCGTCGTGTTACGGCAGTAATCATCAAAGCAATGAGACGTTAAACCAAGGCCCCGCCTGCCCTCTCAGGTGGATGTAAAAAAATCCCATGGCACTATTTCCAGGAAGAGCAGGGGAATTCTCCCCAATATCCTGGCCAATATTTATCCCTCAACCAACATCACTAAAACGGATGATCTGGTCATTATCTCAGTGCTGTTTGTGGGATCTTGCTGTGCACAAAATGGCTGCCGCTTTTCCTACATTACAACAGTGACTACACTTCAAAAGTATTTCATTGGCTGTAAAGCGTTTTGGGGCGTCCTGAGGTCATGAAAGGCGCTATATAAATGAAAGTCTTTCTTTTTTTTCTTTCAAGTACCCAGCTGAAATACAAAACAATTGAATAATAGATCCGAGAAAGTTATCCAATGTTTGCGTTTGACAAATAAGTGTTCTGGCACAATTCAAATCAGAAGAAAGTTTATATAATTTAGTATCTGCCTATGAGAGGTGGTTGGTCACTTTAAATTTAAGTTGCTGCAAACTGAGTACCTTTAATTTTATGACATAGGCAAAAAATAGAGTTGTGCTCATTCAATATTGAAGCACTTTTGTGGTCCATTGTGTCGCGAATGGTCCATGCCGAGTTTAGAGATACAACAGCCATCCCCAAATAGTCTGAATTTTTTTTTATTCGTTCATGGGATGTGGGCGTCCCTGGCGAGGCCGGCATTTATTGCCCATCCCTAATTGCCCTTGAGAAGGTGGTGGTGAGCCGCCTTCTTGAACCGCTGCAGTCCGTGCGGTGAAAGTTCTCCCACAGTGCTGTTAGGAAGGGAGTTCCAGGATTTTGACCCAGCGACGATGAAGGAACGGCCGATATATTTCCAAGTCGGAACGGTGTGTGATTTGGAGGGGAACGTGCAGGTGGTGTTGTTCCCATGTACCTGCTGCCCTTGTCCTTCTAGGTGGTAGAGGTCGCAGGTTTGGGAGGTGCTGTTGAAGAAGCCTTGGCGAGTTGCTGCAGTGCATCCTGTGGATGGTACACACTGCAGCCACAGTGCGCCGGTGGTGAAGGGAGTGAATGTTTAGGGTGGTGGATGGGGTGCGAATCAAGTGGGCTGCTTTGTCTTGGATGGTGTTGAGCTTCTTGAGTGTTGTTGGAGCTGCACTCATCCAGGCAAGTGGAGAGAATTCCATCACACTCCTAACTTGTGCCTTGTAGATGGTGGAAAGGCTTTGGGAGTCAGGAGGTGAGTCACTCGCTGCAGAATACCCAGCCTCTGACCTGCTGTTGTAGCCAGAGTATTTATATGGCTGGTCCAGTTAAGTTCCTGGTCAATGGTGACCCCCAGGATGTTGATGGTGGGGGATTCGGCGCTGGTAATGCTGTTGAATGTCAATAAGCCACAGGAACAGGGAAGGCTTACCCGGACAGGTTTGCCTGTAACACCCTTAGCGGCAGTGCAAGAATCCAGTAAGTTAGCAGCGTCGAAAGGGCTGCAGCTCGTCATTAAAGAGGGAGTTGCGATGGTGATAGAGAAGTGGACTGATTTTTTGACAATGGCACGGTAGAGACACGGGCAACCTCCTTCTGATGAGGGGGAGTTGGAGGGTCCTGCCGTGGGAAGTGCGCCAAAAGGAGGACCTCCCTATTTGGGGCTGAAGTCCACTCTCCAGTAATGGCCCAGGTGTCAGCTACATGAAGGGAGGTCACTCACCAAGTCCATGAGTAACCCAGGCTCTTCATACCTGACTGGACAAGAGAAGGATGGTTACCAGGATCAGGAGCTGGGTGAAGGCTAGCGTGCTCCTCACTTTTCCACACATTTCCCGAAGGGATCTGTCAAGCATAACTTGCAAATTGCCACACTTTCTGGGAGCAACCATTTTAGGTATCGCGCACCACCATTTCCCATTTGCAATTCGTGCAAATGGAGTATTAAAAGGATTCGATAGGGGAGTTCCAGCGAAATTATTTCCTCTGGTGGGGAAATCGAGAACGAGGAGACATAATCTTAAAATTAGAACTGGGCCGTTTAGGAGGGAAATCAGGAAGCACTTTTTCACACAAAGGGTAGTAGAAATCTGGAACTCTCTTCCCCCAAAAGGCCATGGATACTCGGGGAACAATTGGAGCTTTCAAGGCTGAGATTGATAGATTTTTGTCAGGTGAGGGTATCAAGGGATGTGGGGCAACGATGGGTAAATGGAGTTGAGGTGCAGACCAGCCATGATCTAATCGATTGGCGGAGCAGGCTCGAGGGGCTGAATGGCCTCCTCCTGTTCCAGTGTTCCTTTCTTGCAGGTGGAGATGGCAGACGAGAAAAGGCAAACAGATGCTGAGGTGTCCAGGCCGAGGTGGTCCTCTGCTGTTAGGGGTTAACTCAGTGGGGTCAGCCGTCATGGGTGAAGAGGACAACCCTAATCTCCTGAGAGCCTTGCACCCAATGTTTCCTCTCTTTCAGCAATGCCGGTATCATGCACTGCCACTCAATGCTCCCAGGAAATGGCCGCGGGTGCACATGATAATGTTTTTTTTTATTCGTTCATGGGATGTGGGCGTCGCTGGCGAGGCCGGCATTTATTGCCCATTCCTAATTGCCCTTGAGAAGGTGGTGGTGAGCCGCCTTCTTGAACCGCTGCAGTCCGTGTGGTGAAGGTTCTCCCACAGTGCTGTTAGGAAGGGAGTTCCAGGATTTTAACCCAGCGACAATGAAGGAACGGCGATATATTTCCAAGTCGGGATGGTGTGTGACTTGGAGGGGAACGTGCAGGTGGTGTTGTTCCCATGTGCTCGCTGCCCTTGTTTCCGCGGTCAGATACCACTTGAATTAAGGGCAAGCACTTTCTCTCCCTGAAGACCAACGGGGGGAATAAGAAGGGTCCTGGTGCCCACCTGGGTGCCATGTAAGACGTTTTGCACTCGAGGGAACCCTGCCATCCTGAACAGCAGGTGCATCCTTTCTACAGCAAAAGTGGTGAAGTTATTTGGTGACAGTTTATAGACTAACGCTCGTGGTCTGTTACAATGTTCATTCTTCCGAAGTCTGAAGACTTGGACAACATGAGAGGGGGATCGGTGTCAATTCAATAAACTATTACAGTAACAAGGGTTTCTGTTCCAATAGAGAATTCAGGAGAAACTTCTTTACCCAGAGAGTGGTTAGAATGTAGGACTTCCACCACATGGAGTGGTTGAGGTGAATAACATAGACGCATTTAAGGGGAAGCTAGATAAACACATGAGGGAGAAAGGAATAGAAGGATATGCAGATGAATAGGATGGGAGGAGGCTTGTGTGGAGCATAAACACCAGCACAGACCAGTTGGGCTGAATGGCCTGTTTCTGTGCTGTAAATTCTATGTAATTCTACGTTCTACCCCCTATGCAAGGCAGCTATCACGTATATATATAGTCACATCCTGGTTTATAGGGACCAATGCGAGTGACCTTTGGCCTAAGCATGAGAGAAACATCTAGCAAAAGCCTGAAACCATAACACTGAGGTCAGGCCACACTTCAAGTATCGAGGCCAGACACTGAGGGACAAGGAAGTCATTCAAACCTTGGAGCATCCCAAGAATGATCCCTAACATCGAGGGAACTGAATTCCAAGGGAAGACTGGAAAAACGTGGGCTCTTTGCAGTCGAAGGGAGGCGAAAAGACAGGGCGACAGAACAATAGGCAAGATAATTAATGGAATCGAGAAAGTAAACCTGGAACACTGCTGCAAGTTGGACGGTGACCATGGGGCAAGAGAGCAGAGGTTCAAACTGGAATCAGGCAAATTCAGCACTGACATCTCAAAGGTCTTCTTCACACAGAGTTAACAACACATGGAAAGAATTTCCTGATGGTGGGAGGGCAGGAAAACCCCTGGAATCACTTAAGGAAGAGTTGAATGATAGGAGACTCTGGGCCTGTTTTGCATGGGTGAGTTAAGGCAGACTGAATGGTACTCCTCATTCACATCTAGCTCTGCAATCTTGTGATTTTGTAAATAAGACCTCGATAGCCCACTCGTGACTTCCAGAACTTTCCGGTGCTATGAGGGCCTTCCACATTCAAGCAACAAATTTTGTTTGCCGCTGATTACCATTCTCAATCCTTCATGTAATACTAAAGTGACTTTATTCATTGTCTAACTTTAAAGCTCCATGCACCTCTACGTGACCTCAGATTGGAGGGTGGTCCATGCAGACAGGTATCATCCTGACCCCTACCATGACAAGGGTGACCATGCTTCTGACACTCTGTTAATGTTTCTATGTAATTTTAACATTGGCACCGTCAGGTATCACTTGCTTTTGGAGTCCGTAGCTCCCCTTTTACGTTTAATGATTGGATTCACCAAAATATGAGATACGGTGTTTTTTTAAATTCGTTCATGGGATGTGGGCGTCGCTGGCAAGGCCAGCATTTATTGCCCATCCCTAATTGCCCTTGAGAAGGTGGTGGTGAGCCGCCTTCTTGAACCGCTGCAGTCCGTGTGGTGAAGGTTCTCCCACAGTGCTGTTGGGAAGGGAGTTCCAGGATTTTGACCCAGTGATGATATATTTCCAAGTCGGGAAGTGGTGTGGCCTCTGCCTCAGCTCATCTGCTGCTAAAGCCTTCATGTATGCCTTTGTTACCTCCAGACTATTCCAATGCTCTCCCAGCCAGCCTCCCAAAACTCTGCTGTCCATATCCTAACTTGCACCAAGTCCTACGCACCCATCACCCTTGTGCTCACTGTATTCCATTGGCTCCCAGTCTACTAATGCCTCAGTATCAGTCCAGGTTATGCATTGGGAGTGGGACTTGAACCTACAACCATCAGATTCAGAGGTGAAAGTCCTACCAACCGAGCCATGGCTAACACCTTGTATTAAAAATGCAAGCAGGTCTCTAAGAGACCTCTCAGGAAGCAGCCCCACCTACTCCTTCCAGTCTGGAAATAGGAACAGTATGAGAGGAAAGATCGTGACAGGCCATGGCACAAAGCACGAGGGAACAGCGGAACAATGAATATATTAAATATATGCCATTCATGTGCTCTTGAACAAAACAAATGTTGAACACCGTCAAGTTTGAAGCCAGTATTTATTAACAGAACAAGTGTAAACAAAATGGGCACGATTTTGACCCCGAGCAGGGGGGCGGGGAAGAGTCAAATTGCGGACCGGGAAACCCGGAAGTACAGGTGTCCCGGACGTCCTCACGATTTTGACGTAAGGATGTCTGTCTTTTTTTTGTCGGTTTGCCGTCCGACTGGCCGGCCTGATTGACAGGCTGGCCTCAGATGGATGGGAGGGCAGCCAGAGAGAGGACGTGTTCAGGTAAGTCTTTGATTGTATGGATGGGAGGGGGGGAATGGGGGGCATGGGTAGGCAAGAGGGCATTGGGGGCATGGGTGGGTAAGATTCACTGATGGGCATGGGTGGGCACAGAGCATGGTTGGGCATGGGTGGGCACAGAGCATGGTTCGGCATGGGTGGGCACGGGACACTGATGAGCATGGGTGGGTATGGAAGGGGGAGTCAGTCAGGGGGGTCGGGATCCGTGATCACCACGGGGGTCCGCGATTGTTGGGCGTCAGGATCACGGGGGAGTCATTGCAGGAGTCCGCAATCGTTGGGTGGGGTGGGGGGGTCAGAGATTGGGGAGGGGACCGCGATCGTTGGGGGCCGCTCCAGCTTAGGCTTGTTGGGCCTGGGAGAAGCACTCCTGCTCCTCCGGGCCCGCAAAATGTGCCAGAAAGGCGCTTACCTGCAGTTTCGGGCCTTCTCGCCTCCTCTCACGTGGAGTGAAGGAGAAATCCCGGGAATCCCGGCCCCCAAGGGTTTGAAATTGCAAAATCGGTAAAAATGGAGGCCCACAGCCTCCTTGAAAGGTTTTAATCACCAACCCGGCTCCTGGGAGCGGGTTAGTCGCCCGCCCCTCGTCCCGTCCCGCTGAAAACTGAAAATGGGCGGGTTGAGGGCGGGTCTGAAATGGTTGCAATTCTCAATGCCCCCCCTGCCCCCAACTCACCCGTTTCTCAATCGTGCCCAATGTCTTTCACAAAAACAATGGGGCACAAAAGAATTACTTATAGTCGGCACCACAAAACTGCCGGGCAATTTGAGTTAAAATAGGATTACAAAGTTCTACCAGGGATAGGCCTCAAGGGGAAAAATTGATCAGTGCCCGCTGCACCAGTGCCACTTAGGGCACTGGCTGATGCTCTGCACAAGGCTCATGCTCCTCTCTTCCTGGTACCCAGCATGGTACAGCTCTTAACTTGCTAGTGTGCACGCAGCTCAGCAAAAATTAATCCATCTCTGACTTCAAAGCTCCAATTGTCTCCCAGCATCCACAGCCTTTTGGGGGAGAGAGTTCCAGATTTTTACAACAAAACAAAGACAAATCAATTTCGAACAGCCATATCTCCAATTTAAAGTAGCAGCGCGTTCCGACCACTGACTAGAGAGGTTGGGATTGTTCTCCATGGAGTCGAGAAGGTTAAGGGGAGGTTTAATAGACTAGAGGAACTAGTTTCTCCATATCTACCTTTAGATGCTGAGAGGTTCCCATGGCTGGAGAGTCCAGAACTAGGGGGCATCGTCTCAAGATAAGGGGTCGGCCATTCAAGACTGAGATGAGGAGGAGTTTCTTCACTCAGAGGGTTGTGAATCTTTTAATTGTCTACCCCAGAGGGTTGTGGATGCTGAGTCGTTGAATATATTCAAGGCTGAGACCGATAGATTTTTGGACTCTAGGGGAATCTGGCGGGAAAGTGGAGTTGAGGTCAAAGACCAGCCATGATCTTATCGAATGGCGGAGCAAGCTCGAGGGGCCTACTCCTTCTCCTATTATGTCCTTATGGTCTTATGTTTATCAAATCTTTTTAACATTTTAAACACCTCGATTAGATCACCCCATAATCTTAAGGTTCAGGTGACTAACCTGTCAACAGTACTCATTGTATCAGGTCGTACAAAATTTTAACATTCTGCACCTTACGATCTTGAATCCCTTGGGGTGGCTACTGCCACTCTTCCTTGTCTGAACTTCATGCGTTGCAGAATTCGTCAAAAGATCTTGCCCCAGGTTTTCAAATAGTCCTCAACGTTTCAATGGGACAAATGTAATTAGTTAATGTTGTACTTAAAAACAGCTCGTAGTCCAAACAATGTTTACTTGATCGTTAGTGGTTCATGGGATCACCTTCATGATATTTTGATTTAAGATAGTGGGAATCTTGTGCCATTGATTATGATCGATTGACAGCGATGTCTTTGAAAGAAGTGAAGGTATAAATACAAGAGTCCTTCAGTACTCAACAGCAGCTGTAAATGGCAACATCAGAAACTCTACAGCTCCTCTAGACCCATCTTTTGTTTCTTTACTTGTCCCATTCCCACCCTCCTTGCCTTGCACCATCATTCCTTTTGTCATTTAATCATTCCTGCCCTCCACCCTATCAGAGACCTTCCCTTTTGTTCTTTCCTTCCCTTCCTCCTCCCTCAACCCCTTTCCCTGACTCTTTACTTGCTTAAAAACTCTTTAATCTTCAATGTCTTCCAGTTCTGATGAAGAATCATCGACCGGAAACGATAACTCTGTTTCTTTCTCCGCAGATGCTGCCTGACCTGCTGAGCGTCTCCAGCATTTTCTGTTTTTATTTCAGATTTCCAGCGTCCGCAGTATTTTGCTTTTGGCATGTCTGATTGGGCCTGAGTGGCTCAAATGTCATAAAACAGTAACAAACTAGCAGCACATTAAAAAGCTAAGTTTGGTTCAGTGAATGAAACGGAGAGGGGGCTAGCACAAGGCCTCAATGCAAAAAGGAAGCCATCCATGTCACAGGTGTTAGTTTCTTGATAACAACTGTTTTCCTGTTCAGGAGGTTTCCTGTTGGGTCAGCCATTAAAGATTACAGATAAATCTGCTTTCCTCGGTGAGCCCACTAGCAGGTTTGGTACATTCCATAGGCCGGAGATACTTGGCCAGATATCAGGACCCAATGCACTTATTATATCAATGACTTCCCTCCAGGAAAGGGAGGGGGTTTGTGAGTTGAGTTTGAAAGCTCCCACAGAAACACGCTCGTCCCTGGGCAATGTTTGCGGTCTCCCTTAAACCCAAGCTCCAAAGCAAAGGCAAGTCAATTTCGAGCAGCCATATCTCCAATTTAAAGTAGCAGCGCGTTCCGACCACTGACTAGAGAGGTTGGGATTGTTCTCCATGGAGTCGAGAAGGTTAAGGGGAGGTTTAATAGACGTGTTCAAAATTATTTGGGGTTTTGATGGAGGAAATAGGGAGGAACTGTTTCCAATGACGAGAGGGTCACGAACCAGAGGACACAGATTTAAGGTAATTGGCAAAAGAGCCAGAGGGGAGACGAGGAGAATTTTTTTACGCAGCGAGTTGTTATGATCTGGAATGCACTGCCTGAAAGGGCGGTGGAAGCAGATTCAGTAGTAACTTTCGAAAGGGAAATTGGATAAATCCCTGAAGGGGAGAAAATTGCAGGGCTGTGGGAAAAGTGTGGGGGAGTGGGACTGATTGGATAGCTCTTTCAAAGAGCCAGCACAGGCACGATGGGCCGAATGGTCTCTTTCTGTGCCATGAGATTCTATGATTCTATACTAACTTCCCGTCCGTCAGCTCAGCAGCGACGATGGGCCTGAATGAATTCACTCCACTCTTGGTGGTTCTGAACGATCCCTGGCCTCTTCAACCATCTCTAACCCTTTCTGGGACAAGTCACCCTTGACATTGTCTGCCCTTGGTCTCCCTCGGCTTCTTGTTCCATGTACCTCTGTGTGGGCCACGAAAGGTAGTCCAGCTGTTTCCATTCTTACTAACCTAGCTAAAATTCAAATGAAAAGATACAACATACACAAAAGAATGTGGAACTCACTACCACAAGGAGTAGTTGAGGCGAAAAGCATTGGTGCATTTAAGGGGAAGCTAGATAAGCACATGAGGGAGAAAGGAATAGAAGGATATGCTGATAGGGTGAGATGGGATCCTGGGCTTTATTATTAGAGGCATAGAGTACAAAAGCAAGGAAGTTATGCTAAACCTCTATGAAACATTGATTAGGCCTCAGCTGGAGTATTGTGTTCAATTCTGGGCATCACACTTTAGGAAGGATGTCAAGGCCTTAGAGAGGGTGCAGAAGAGATTTACTAGAACTCCCCCCCTCTACAGGCTGCGGGTGCTGGGACCATTGGCGCTTTCAAGACTGAGATGGGTAGATTTCTGTCAGGTGAGGGCCTCAAGGGATATGGAGCAAAGGCAGGAAAATGGAGTTGAGACGCAGGCTCGAGGGGCTGAATGGCCTACTCCTGTTCCCATGTCCCGTCTGTCAGTGATTATTTATAATACACCATTTCTGCCGATCTCTAGATAGTCATTTTACTTCCGAGATTTACCGATAAGTGGGAAAAAAGGAGGGCACTCTGTATATGAATGTATTGTTTCATCCAACAGAAGTACTATTATTTTCTCTTGACTTTGAAAGCAACTCTTTGTAAAACTGCTGTCACCATGATCCCTGTGGAAGATAAAAAACAAAGCCCTGAGTCGGAATGTGGAAAGTGTTTGTTCTGCGGCCAGTTACTTCAGGATTGTTTGTAAGACTTTAGTGCACTCAATATTACCACAAGCCAGTGAAGGAAGGGCTTAGATTTTGGTAGTAAATGGTGATTTAATGTCGGCTAAACATGCTAACCTCCAGAAGTTCATCTGAGGGACAGTCGGAGATTAATTTGTGGGAATGTTGCACCCCCTTGAGTGATAATTCAGTCTGTTTGGGGGTATGTGGCCTCGTTTACCATTCAACTATTTAACGTGGACTGCACATGCCCAGAGAAGTTATTCAGTCATTAAGTGGATTTGGCTGCAGCTGTGCCTGCTCAATGTTTCTGTCGGACATTTGATGACTGCTGATTTAAAGCATTTTCCTCACTATAAGGGACATCACTTCTGAGTAGGGGTAGCTATAACAATAAAGTTAGCGGCTCATTAAAGAAGTATGGGCCTAAAAATTTGTTGATGCCGCGCGTGTCTTACAGGCACAAAACGGACGCCTAAGCATCCAATATGGCAGGAAGTACGGCACCCGCCATATTGGTAAAGGTTCCAGTATAGGCGTCCACGGCCCGTGCCTGAAACAGGCATCTGCAAAGAGGGGGCCGAACGCCTGTTTGACAACCCCCTTACCGAAACTGGGCTGCCCCAAACACCAAATGCCTTCGGGACAGCCACCCGGCCTAACCGGCGGTGATTCAAGGGACCGCTGGAGGCCGCCTCCAGAACGGAAAGTTTTTTTTTCCCTAAATACTTAGCTGGACGTTTGATTCTCAGTCCTTTGTACGTTTGGTTTTTTTTTCCTTGCACTTTAGAGCTCATTCCTGAGATTCCGCAGCTTCCTGCGTCTTGCGGGCAGGAGCTGGACGGTCGTTAGGGAAAATCGCCAGAGAGAAGTCGTTGGAGGAGAATTATGAACAAGACGAGAGAGACTTTTGAAATAATCTGCAGTGATTTTAATTGCAAAGCACTACATATAACAAAGCACAGGGTGGTAAAAACAGAAAACTAATGACAGCTTACGAGTCACAACAGTAAGGAATCTCCCCAATCCTTGCCCCTAAAATATCCCGACAGGTTGGCCATTTACATGTACAGAACATACACTGGATATCACTGTGATGGTTGCCCAGTATACAAGGGAAAAAAGTCCTCATCTGACCTTCTCCATCCTTACAAGTTCTGCTGGCCTTTTAGGACATTCTGGAGTGACATCCCAAGGAACATTCATCGGTGAGAACAGAAGAATTCCAGACAATTCTCTAACCACAACTGAGGAAACGGCAATTCCAACGACTCCAGTGGCAGACTGGAGGAGAAGAGAGTAATCCAGAATGGCAAATAAATGGGGTGTTTATTGAACGCTCCATGGCTCGTTATAAAAAATATTGGAGATGGGAAAAAATGGCTGTTTGACCGGGTGGAGTGGTTAGAGGTGAGAGGTCGCGTGCTAAAACCTCCAGGAATACATCCGACCGGAGTTGGCAGCCCTTTAAAGACTGCTGGTCAGGCCGCTCCACACACCTGGGACGACTAGGCGTAGCGTGCGCAGAGCAAGCTCCGCCTGTTTGCACCCGAATTTGGTATTCGGGGGCCCACCACCGAGGGAGGATCCCGATTTGCACCTTTAAGGAGCCATAACTCCTGTTTCAGGCAGGCGCCCTGGACGACTAAAAGCAACCCGAGCCAATATGGCATCCGGCGCAATCCCGGGGCAGTTTGGACGTGGCGGATCGCGACGTGAAATTCGGAGGTTTACGCCGACTTTAAGCCAGAGAAACAGTGAGTTGCATTTCTCCCCTCCACATTTGTGCACCAGAAACAAACATCAGAAACACGACTGCTGTCTTTTCTTTTGGACAGAGCGGTGCGATTGTCAAGTAGTTAAAATGTCGGATGATAGCAGTCTCTAGGCTCCGTGGCTCCATGTGACTAGCATCTCACTCACACTCAATACTTGAAGGGTGAAGGCAGCAGAAAAAAATCCTGGTTAGGTTGTAGAATATTGATTGAATGCATTTTACAGAGACTGAAAAGAGCCCGTCAGTCTTTAAGCACAGTGAAACAGGAAGCAATGGACCATACATCATACTTAACACATCACTCCATCCAAAGCCAAATCTTATTTGGCTAAGATGGTCCTATGATTGAGTTAAAGGAAGACGGACCCCATTTTAACATTTAAAATTCAATCACAAGCAAGCACTCTTCCAGTTTCTCTGGGTGATGCGTTGAGAAATCTGACTTACATTGCACTTTGTTTACTACCAGATGCTATTGACGTTTCTTGCAGTGCAATGCACTCTCGCCTGATTCAGAAGGTCGGCTGTTCAAATCCCACTTCAGCGACTCGAGCACGTAATCTAGGCTGGCACTTAAGTGCAGTACTGAGGGAGTTGTGCACTGTCAGAGGCGCCGTCTTTCAGATGACACGTTAAACCGCCTGCCCTCTCAGGTGGACGTAAAAGATCCCATGGCACTATTTCGAAGAAGAGCAGGGGAGTTCTCCCCGGTGGCCTGACCAATATTTATCCCTCAACCAACATCACTAAAACAGGTGATCTGGTCATTATCTCATTGCTGTTTGCGGGATCTTGCTGTGCGCAAAATGGCTGCCGCGTTTCCCACATTACAACGGTGACTACACTTCAAAAGTACTTCATTGGCTGTTAAGCGCTTTAGGGTATCCTGAGGTCATGAAAGTCACTATATAAATGCAATTCTTTCTTTCTTTAGAATTACATTTGCATAGTTACCGTGTGCTGTGCAACTACATGGTTCTTTATATCTGAGTCCACAAACACTGTATCGTGGATTTTATAATACATCTTTTGTTTACATTTATAATTATGGTTATTGAGCTTCTAATATAAAAGTAAACGTTTTTCTTTCAGAACAGACTCACTTTGATAGATGGGTCTTATATTGTTGCTTTCTCCTCTCCCACCACAGTCTGACTGTGCATCCAACATCCATCCTCTCTGGGGTATTCATTCTCTTGCGTTCCTATTTTGCGTTATTAGGTTTACATATTGGAAGCTGCTATTATTTTCTTTCCACCAAATTTCTAACCCGTGAAGTATGTAGAATTGCAACAACAACAACTTGCATTTATATAGTGCCTTTAACGTAGTAAAACGTCCCAAGGTGCTTCACGGGAGCAATTGTCAAACAAAATTTGACACCGAGCCACATAAGGAGATATTAGGACAGGTGACCAAAAGCTTGGTCAAAGAGGTAGGTTTTAAGGAGCATCTTAAAGGAGGAGAGAGAGGTAGAGAGACGGAGGGGTTTAGGGAGGGAATTCCAGAGTTTAGAGCCTAGGCAGCTGAAGGCACGGCCGCCAATGGTGGAGCGATTAAAATCGGGGATGTGCAAGAGGCCAGAATTGGAGGAGCGCGGAGATCTCGGAGGGTTGTAGGGCTGGAGGAGGATACAGAGATAGGGAGGGGCGAGGCCATGGAGGGATTGGAAAACAAGGATTACCATTAATATCTTCAGTTTATATATATCTCAATGACATCTCTTGTGGAGGGAATCTAATTCCTTTTCGTGTTCTTAATTGGCACAAATTGCAAACCCTTTACAAACCCACTGGAATTTCCTCCCATTGCTGATGTATGATTCTCCAAGCCAGATTCTCCTCTCTGCCCTCCGTCCAGGAGGTAAAGACAGAATCTATCCCCACGTGCTTTCCGACATTAGCTCTCCACTGCTCTGTCTCACTGAGCTGGGAGAGCGAGATGGGCCTGGGTCTGAGTTGATAGGAGATATGGTTTTGTGCGTCGAGACTCATCCTGCTTGCGGTTCCTTCCTCTTGACCAAAGATGGTTCATTGCAGTATTGTAAAGTTTTCAGCAGCCCAGCTAAGAAGCAGTAAAACTTGCCCATCAAAGGGGGATGGACTTTGTGTTAGAATGGAGCCTGAAATTGAAGCCACCTCCCCAACTCCATCTACACTGAGCATCTCACAGGAACATAAGACCAGCAGGAGGCCATTCAGCCCTTCAAGCCTGCTGTGCCATTCAATTAGATCATGGCTGATCTGTACTTCAATTCCATTTGCCTGCCTTTGCTCCATGTTCCTCGATGCCCTTACCTAACAAAAAACTATATATTTTTTTATTTGTTCATGGGATGTGGGCGTCGCTGGCAAGGCCAGCATTTATTGCCCATCCCTAATTGCCCTTGAGAAGGTGGTGATGAGCCGTCGTCTTGAACCGCTGCAGTCCATGTGGTGAAGGTTCTCCCACAGTGCTGTTAGGAAGGGAGTTCCAGGATTTTGACCCAGCGACGATGAAGGAACGGCCGATATATTTCCAAGTCGGGACGGTGTGTGACTTGGAGGGGACCGTGCAGGTGGCGTTGTTCCCACGTGCCTGCTGCTCTTGTCCTTCTAGGTGGTAGAGGTCGCGGGTTTGGTCGAAGAATGGTCTCAGTCTTGAAAGCTCCGATTGTCCCAGCTTTAGCCTTTTTGTGAGTGGGGGAGGGGTGAGGGGCGGGGGGTTAGAATTCCAGTCCACCCAATCCAACCACAAACTCAACTCTTCGGTTAACGTAGAAGGTTCTGGAACAGCTGCACGTTGAGCAACAAAGTCCTGGGCGCACCTGGAAGGGTGGGAAATGCAGGTGTGTTCTTCCAACATGGCAGTGAAAAATTAGAGGGATAATTTCCTCTTCACACCCATGTAAGGTAAAGCATGTGTTATTTAAACTACTCTAATTGCTACATCAAACGGGAAACCCATTTTTAGGCGATGACCTCAGTGGAATTTATAGTCAGCAGATTTTCTCGTTGCTTACTAACACGCAATGAAAGATTTTCCACCAAAAGTAGCCCCTCCAAAAAGAGACACAGAGCTTTAGTCAAGACGCAGAATAGATTTCTTTAATGCTTTTCCAATGCGTTCTTTTCATCTTCTGCTCTCGTGGTTTTCCAGCAAACATGAGCTTTATCTTGCTTTTCTATCTATTGTGCGGCCGTCATCGAATCCTGCATCTCTAGCCCGTTTGAAATTTAAGCTGAATTCGACTGCTGCACAGAGCTTCCAGAATCCGCAGGAAATTTGAGAAGGTAAGTATACAGTGCGCATGGCCTGGATTTTAATTGCCCCTGACTGCAGTTTTAATTGATCGCCGATCGCGCCCCCCGCACCCCCCCCACGCCCCCCCCACTGGTCTCCTTCCGCCTGAATTTTCACTCCTGCCCATTGGGTTTGGGCATGGGTTGGGGCCTAGATATGGCAAGGAGACCCGGGAGTTAAAATCCATAAAGACGTGTTGCACGCCTCAGGTCATCTCGCACAGAAGGATCCCAGTCCACAATAAAATGGGGGTCCACCAGTCGAATTTGGGTTCTCCAGAGGTGTCTCCAACTGCCTCGCATTGTACGCGCCAGAAAGGTCGAGAGGAACAATGCTGCGTGATCGAGGGATGGTGTACTGGATTGAGTCTTGCTGCACAGGGTCGTCGTCCATCCCCATTTGGTTACGTTTGTCACTTTGTTGCAGTTTTGTCCTGCCCAATATTTATCCCTCAGCCAACACCTAAAAAAAACAGATGATCTGGTCATTGCTGTTTGTGGGATCTTGCTGTGCGCAAATTGGCTGCCGCGTTTCCTCCATTACAACAGTGACTACACTTCAAAAATACTTAATTGGCTGTGAAGCGACTTGGGACGTCCTGGGGGCGTGAAAGGCGCTATATAAATGCAAGTCTTTCTTTCATAAAACATAAGCATTATGAATTCCAGGTTCAAGTCTCTCATGTTAACACGTCCATGTCTAAAAATGATAAAAATCTGCCCGGATTTCTTAATGCATATGTTTGATATATAAGTTAGTCAAGTCCACCATCTGCTGGACTTTTGTATGTAAAACAATCAAACCCTTTCTTGATCAAACGCGTTGATATTCCGAAGGCAAATGTGATTTCCAACTTTTGTGGTGTTTTCCATTTTATCGCTGCAAATATTTGGGATATTCAAGGGAATTTATTGACTCACAAAAATGTCGTAAGAGCCTTCTAGCTTTACTTGATTGGCAGAAACTCACAGGGAGTTAGCACCAACTGAGAGAGACGCCACGGGTGTGAAATAAACTTGAACAGTAACGCAAAATGGGAGAGAGCGAATCAGCAGTACGTTTTACAATGGAAAAGAAAATTATGCAGAGTATAGAAGATCTGAAAATTCATTATGGCCCGTTACGCATTACCAAGATCAATCTCACCCCCCCACCATTCAAATCCGACCTCCCCATCTTTTCAAACGTGCAACCTGGACACAGATGCAATTTAACGGGGTTTTAATCCTGACCTTGCTGAAACCCCTTAGCAATGCAAGCGCAGAGACTGGAATAATGGCTATTTGTATCTCCAAAAACCAAGACTTCATCGCACAACAAGCATTGATAGGCGACGTCATCAGAAACGGGAAATTATTTGAAGGAGCACCATTGAGAGGTTAAATAACTTTAAGCTGCAAAGTACGGAGGTGGCCTCCAGGTGGTGGTGTTGGCCCATTTTTTTTTTGGCCGCTGCTGAAAATGGAAGCTCTTAAAGTTACTGCATTGGCCTGAGGACAAGTTGTCCAATGTTAAGGGCTGTAAATCGCTGGGCCTGGGAGGATGTGTCAGGAGTGTACGCAGGGCAAGGGGGGGACTGAAAGCTGGGGCAAGGCACAGTTACGCCAGGTGATTAAGGTGGAGTAAAACCCAACTTTTCAGATGGTGCTATTCAGAAACCCCGATTTCACCTGTTGAGAAAATGCTCTGTATCTAAGGAGAGTGACAAGAGCATCATGCTACATAGTTCCCGGTATGATGTGTTATATCCAAAGACTAGTGAACTCCGTCTCCCTCAGATAAATTCAGTTTGAATAACAGAAGTCAGTTTTGGCCTAAAGCACTGTTTTGGAACTTTGGACAACGCCTTACAAGGCTGCACTTGATAACACAATTCACATATATGGCACTGAACGGCAATACACATGATCGCAGCTGCAACAACACTCAAGAAGCTCAACACCATCCAGACAAAGCAACCCCCTTTTGGCACCCCATCCACCACCCTAAACATTCACTCCCCTCACCACCGGCGCACCGTGTCTGCAGTGTGTACCATCCACAGGATGCACTGCAGCAACTCGCCAAGGCTTCTTCAACAGCACCTCCCAAACCCACGACCTCTACCGCCTAGAAGGACAAGGGCAGCAGGTACATGGGAACAACACCACCTGCACGTTCCCCTCCAAGTCACACACCATCCTGACCTGGAAATATATCGCCGTTCCTTCATCGTCGCTGGGTCAAAATCCTGGAACTCCCTTCCTAACAGCACTGTGGGAGAACCTTCACCACACGGACTGCAGCGGTTCAAGAAGGCGGCTCACCACCACCTTCTCGAGGGCAATTAGGGATGGGCAATAAATGCCGGCCTCGCCAGTATCCCACATCCCGAGAAGGAATTAAAAAATAAATAAATAAGCAGACCCTTTCAATCAAATTTTGGACAACTCATTTGTGGAAATGAAAGTTAACAATCCATGTTCAGAAATATCGGCACAATCACCGCTCACGATCGGCGGACATTTTCTCACTGAGGCACCCCGAGTTCCCAGGCGGCCATCTTTGTTTCCGCAGCAATCAGACTGGGCTCTTGCTTCCTGCTCAGGTTGATCAGTGAACAGGCTGGGGTTAAGTCAATGGATCGCCAAAGTGCTCACATAGCCTGCGTCCCATTATATGCTTCACCTACCCTCCCAGAACCTCAGAGTTCTCACTGAAATTTTCTGGAGGGAGATGTAGGCCGTGAAAGAAACCCAGCACAAGTACAGTTACTGGCAGTAAAACCAACAGACTAAACGTATCTGCCTCACATCTGGATCTTGATTTCAAAGACTCTCCTCCTTTATTATCTATACTGTACCTCACGTCAATACCCTGGATATGATTAAAGGCGCTTTGTTGTAAGTAAATTCATTTATAAATAGTTCATTGACACTTAGCATTGAAATTTATGCAGGTCATCTCAAATTTTCCACAATGGCACAAATTCGGTAAATTCCACAACTCTGGACTATGATTTTTCAATCATTGAAATGAATGGGCTGAAAATTATGGGCTGGGAATATGCAATTTCCCAAATTCGACTCCCAATAAGTACTGGGTGTGCCCAGGCAGAAAATCTCCCTTTACGTTAAGAATGTTTAAGGAAACACGAATTCACAGCACAGCAATAACCTTCAAAAGGGAATTGGATAAATATTTGAAAGGGATAAATTTGCAGGGCTATGGGAGTGGGACTAATTGGACAGCTCTTTCAAAGAGCCGGCACGGGCACAATGGGCCGAATGGCCCCCTTCTGCGCTGTATCGTTCTATAATTCTATGATATTACATTTCAGTACTTCATTTTTATTCTTTCAGAGGACTCTACACCGTTATGATTAGGATTAAGTAGACTCGGGCAAATTAAATAGGTCACGCGAGGTTATTCTAGTACACAACGGCTGAGTTAGTATTAATTACATTTGCTAGGAATTAAATATGAGATTTATTTTATAATCATACTTCTCTTGCTGTTAATGGATTATTTCAAATGTCATTTAACACTTTTTTTTCATTCGGTTGATAAAAACTTTCAGGGTACAAATAGCATGATTAAAATATCCATTTCCATCAGCGGTTCCTGTAGTTAGGACGTCAAGGTTAATAACAGCGGCCTTTGGTGCTATATGACTTTCATCACCTTTAATTAAACGTGGAGCATCTGCTCAAACTGTACTCCAATCTGCTCAAACTGTACTCCAATCTGCTCAAACTGTACTCCAATAGCAACGCACAACAGGTTGGATTTTACTGTAAATATAATGGCGATGCTTTATGTGAAAATCGAACAGCAATTTTGGCGACCGCACATGTACAGTTAAACGCGGGAATCCAGAAGTTGCTGAACGAGATATGCTGCTCCTCCAGAAGCTGGAAACGGCATCTCACAGTCTGATTTCCCTCAAATGCATTAAACAGCGTGACGTTCCTGCACTGACGTCACAGATATGGACTAAACTCACCCAGAAAAGTTAGGGCTCATCCATTCTGGTGCAAGTACACCCTTTTAACGGCACGGTAAGTCGCAATTACTGCCAAACAACCCCTCTGGCTCTGAAAATTAACTTTTACAAGTGCGGAGTCTCATTCCTTCAGCTTTTAATTATTGTTGGACATTTTTTTAAAAATTAATAAAACTTTTTTTCTTACGTTTTTTGTCTCTTAATTCAATCTTTCTTTCCCTCTCTTTATTTTGCTTTCCATACCTGATTTGACATTGAATTCACTATTCGAAGTTCTCGGTTTAGACTCTGCACTGCTCATCGACAATTCTTCAGTTTGCTTGGTTAAGGAGCCCGCAGTTGCTTGCCCTGTTCACACAGGTCCCAGATGCTCTGCGGAGGGTGTCATTCGGCTGTTCTGTTGACAGAAGCTTGCCATGCAAAAGCTCGCAGGAAGTCTATGGGCTGATGTCATTCATTCACCTCTCACAGCGAAACTATGGTTAAGAACTGCACGACCATTTGGTTCATACTTTAACAGGATTCAGCCTTAGGTCAATTGTTGACCTCGGATTCATGAAGGTCATGGGTTCAAGTCCGACTCCAGGAACTTGAGTGCACAATCTAGGCTGACACTCCAGTGTCTATCAGATGAAACATTAAACCAAGGCCCCCGTCTGCCCTCTCAGGTGGACGTAAAAGCTCCCATGGCACTATTTGAAGAAAAGCAGGGTGCAAGGACCAATTTTTGCCCCAGTGCCTTGCAGCCATTTCTAATAATAGTTATAAACAGGTCAGGTGAGTCAAAAAGTACAGTTCAGTGTTCATCATAATATTTCCAGATGTTCTGTAACTGATTGGAGATTAGAGAACAAGATTCTGAAGACCTGTAGACAAGTCAAAGGACAACTATGATAAACCTTTGAAAGAGACAGTCAACTCTAGCGGTGAGTTGGACCAAGATAACGCAGCCAGTTTGCGCACAGCAAGATCCCACAAGCACCAATGAGATTAATGTCCAAATAATCTGCTCTAATGATGTCAGTTAAGGGATAACTATTGGCCAGGACACCGGGGAGCACTCCCCTGCTCTTTTTCGAATAGTGCCTTGGGATCGTTTACATCCACCTGGGAGGGAAAACAGGCCCTCGGCTTGACGTCTCATCCGAAGCACGGCACCTCCGGCAGTGCAGCACTCCCTCAGTTAAGTTTTGAGCGTTGTTTGATTCAATGAATCCCCGATGTCTTTCAGCAAGGAGTGAACAGGAATACATGGGCTGGCCTGGAAGAAGATACTGTGGGAAACGGCAGATTGGACTAATATGTTCCCAAGGAAACTATTCCATGAAGAAGACATGGAACAAACCGCAGAGGAAGACGTAGTGTGCATTGGATTGCGATTATCTTGGAAGAATGACAGTTAATTATGAGGCAGGCCTCACAAGGAGCAGAAAGAAGGCTTGAGTGGCAGACAGTTCATCGTGGTGGAACAAGCATCCTGTAACCTAAGCTAGCCAGTAGTAATGCGCCAAGTCCCACTCACCCATCACCCCTGTGCTCGCTGACCTACATCGGCTCCCAGTTCGCCAACACTTTGATTTTAAAATTCTCATCCTTGTGTTCAAAGCCCCTCCATGACCTCCCTATCTCCGTAACCTCCTCCAGCCCTACGACCCTCCGAGATCTCTGCCCTCCTCCAATTCCGGCCCCTTGCGCATCCCCGATTTTCATCGCCCCGCCATTGGTGGCCGTGCCTGCAGCTGCCTAGGCCCTAAGCTCTGGAATTCCCTCCCTGTCTCTCTACCTCTCTCTCCTCCTTTAAGACGCTCCTTAAAACCTACCTCTTTGACCAAGCTTTTGGTCACCTGTCTTAACATCTCTTTATGTGTCTCGGTGTCAAATTTTGTCTGATAACATTCCTGTGAAGCGCCTTGGGACGTTATTACTACATTAAAGGCGCCATATAAACGCAAGTTGTTCTTGTTGTAATCGGCCCACCTTATCTAACCTTACTTTCCAAATGCCAAATGCTTGCTTTATGACTGTCACTGAGGTACAGGGAGGCTCATTAGAACATTACTTATGCACAAGCTTGGAAACGCTTCACTGAACTCGTGAGCCACAGCTTCAGATCGTAATCACAGTTAGCAGAAAACAATAGCGTGTTTTAAATGTGGAGTTGCAAAGGCCTCGCTAGGCTGGGCCTTTGCTTAGCAACCAACCTCCAATCAGCTGCTCTTCCAGAAGCCACCTCCCTTGTTTTCGAATTTGCAGAGATAAATAAAGTTACAAAATTAACATTCACATCCCTGGTCACAAACACTGCTATTGTTAATTAGAAAGAGGCCTTCCTGTTTAGCTGAATGTGTCCATTTTAATCATTTGCATGGACGGGTAATTCATTCTCAGCAGCATCCAGGATATCGAAAGGGGACAACCATGGTTTTCTGCTGTTACTACGGGAACATTGGGATGTCAATGCAGTCAGGTAGTCCTCCTGGCTCTTGTTGATAGGCCCTAGTTCATTCACTGAGGCCTCTGGTGTGTTGGCAACGTGGTGTAGCCCTCACTGGCACTGCCAGTCTACAATTCCAACTCTTCCTTAAAATACTCACCTTCACACGATCTCATCCCATCTCAAAGCATGTCACATGCAATGAACTTCTTTGCATGCAGTCACTGCGATAACCAATTTACACCCAGCAAGATCCCAAATGAAGAGCACTCCGACGGATGACTAGTTAATCTGTTTCTGAAAGAAAGGCAAGTTGTATTCAACTACCTTGATCGAGCTTTTTGATGAGGTAACAGAGGGTCGATGAGGACAATGCGGTTGATGTGGTGTATATGGACTTCCAAAAGGCATTGATTAAGTGCCACATAATAGGCTTGTCATCAAAGTTGAAGCCCATGGAATAAAAGGGGCAGTGGCAGCATCGATACAGAATTGGCTAAGTGACAGGAAACAGAGAGTAGTGGGGAACGGTTGTTTCTCAGACTAGAGGGAGGTACACAGTGGTGTTCTCCAGGGGTCAGTACTAGGACCACTAGACTGGAGAAGCTGGGGTTGTTCTCCTTAAAGCAGAGAAGGTTGCGAGGAGATTTGATAGAGGTATTCAAAATCATGAAGTGTCTAGACAGAGTAGATAGAGAGAAACTGTTCCCATTGGCGGCAGGATCAAGAACCAGAGGACATAGATTTACGGTGATTGGCAAAAGAACCAAAGGCGATGTGGGGAAAAGCTTTTTTACACAGCGAGTGGTTAGGATCTGGATTGCACTGCCTGAGGGGGTGGTGGAGGCAGATTCAATCATGGCCTTCAAAAGGGAACTGGATAAGTACTTGAAGGGAAAAAATTCACAGGGCTACGGGGAAAGGAATGGGACTAGCTGGATTGCTCTTGCAGAGAGCCGGCACGGGCTTGATGGGCCGAATGGCCTCCTTCCCTGCTGTAACTTTTCTATGATTCCAAGATGATAATTGTTGAGGAGCGGATGCTGGAGAAGACAACTCCGTCTTCAAATTTAGAGAGTGCAGTCCGATCTTTAACAACCACCTACACTTGAGACCCCCACTAAACATCTCATCCAGAGGACAGAAGCTCCATCATTATAGCACTCCCTCAGTACTGCACTGAACTACCAACTAGTTCATTTACTGAAGTTCAGGAGTAGAACTTCAACCTAAGGCCTTCTGGCTCATTGGCAAGGCCCCCCTAACTGAGCCAGACTGACAATCCTCTCCCATGACCTGGGTTTGTTCAATGGAAAGCCTGAAAACACTGGATTTCAAAACACTCTTGCAAAATTACACATCAGTAAACCCTGGTGAATGCTTATCCTTCCATGCTGCAGATGGACTATCAGCCATGACTCAACGGCTATCACTCTCGCCTCTGAGTCAGAAGATCGTGGGTTCAAGTCCCACTCCACTAGACTCTGAGCACATAATGGCACTACTCCCAGGCCAATACTGAGGGAGTGCTGCACTGTCGGAGGTGCCGTCTTTCAGATGAGACATCAAACTGAGGCTCCGCCTGCCCCCTCAGATGGACATCAATTTTTTTTTATATTCGTTCATGGGATGTGGGCTTCGCTGGCAAGGCCGGCATTTATTGCCCATCCCTAATTGCCCTTGAGAAGGTGGTGGTGAGCCTCCTTCTTGAACCGCTGCAGTCCGTGTGGTGAAGGTTCTCCCACAGTGCTGTTAGGAAGGGAGTTCCAGGATTTTGACCCAGCGATGATGAAGGAACGGCCGATATATTTCCAAGTCGGGATGGTGTGTGACTTGGAGGGGAACGTGCAGGTGGTGTTGTTCCCATGTGCCTGCTGCTCTTGTCCTTCTAGGTGGTAGAGGTCGTGGGTTTGGGAAGTGCTGTCGAAGAAGCCTTGGCGAGTTGCTGCAGTGCATCCTGTGGATGGTACACACTGCAGCCACGGTGCACCGGTGGTGAAGGGAGTGAATGTTTAGGGTGGTGGATGGGGTGCCAATCAAGCGAGCTGCTTTGTCCTGGATGGTGTTGAGTTTCTTGAGTGTTGTTGGAGCTGCACTCATCCAAGCAAGTGGAGAGTATTCCATCACACTCCTGTCTTGTGCCTTGTAGATGGTGGAAAGGCTTTGGGGAGTCAGGAGGTGAGTCACTCGCCGCAGAATACCCAGCCTCTGACCTGCTGTTCTAGCCAGAGTATTTATATGGCTGGTCCAGTTAAGTTTCTGGTCAATGGTGACTCCCAGGATGTTGATGGTGGGGGATTCGATGATGGTAATGCCGTTGAATGTCAAGGGGAGGTGGTTAGACTCTCTCTTGTTGGAGATCGTCATTGCCTGGCACTTGTCTGGCGCCAATGTTACTTGCCACTTATCAGCCCAAGCCTGGATGTTGTCCAGGTCTTGATGCATATGGGCACGGACTGCTTCATTATTTGAGGGGTTGTGAATGGAACTGAACACTGTGCAATCATCAGCGAACATCCACATTACTGACCCTATGATGGAGGGAAGGTCATTTATGAAGCAGCTGAAGATGGTTGGGCCGAGGACACTGCCCTGAGGAACTCCTGCAGCAATGTCCTGGGGCTGAGATGCTTGGCCTCCAACAACCACTACCATCTTCCTTTATGCCTCTGGAGAGTTTTCCCCCTGATTCCCAGTGACTTCAATTTTACTAGGGCTCCTTGGTGCCACACTCAGTCAAATGCTGCCTTGATGTCAAGGGCAGTCACTCTCACCTCACCTCTGGAATTCAGCTCTTTTGTCCATGTTTGGACCAAGGCTGTAATGAGGTCTGGAGCCGAGTGGTCCTGGCGGAACCCAAACTGAGCATCCGTGAGCAGGTTATTGGTGAGTAAGTGCCGCTTGATAGCACTGTCGACGACACCTTCCATCACTTTGCTGATGATTGAGAGTAGACTGATGGGGCGGTAATTGGCCGGATTGGATTTGTCCTGCTTTTTGTGGACAGGACATACCTGGGCAATTTTCCACATTGTCAGGTAGATGCCAGTGTTGTAGCTGTACTGGAGCAGCTTGGCTAGAGGCGCAGCTAGTTCTGGAGCACAAGTCTTCAGCACTACAGCTGGGATGTTGTCAGGGCCCATAGCCTTTGCTGTATCCAGTGCACTCAGCCGTTTCTTGATATCACGTGGAGTGAATCGAATTGGCTGAAGACTGGCTTCTGTGATGGTGGGGATATCGGGAGGAGGCCGAGATGGATCATCCACTCGGCACTTCTGGCTGAAGATGGTTGCAAATGCTTCAGCCTTGTTTTTTGCACTCATGTGCTGGACTCCGCCATCATTGAGGATGGGGATGTTTGCAGAGCCTCGTCCACCCGTTAGTTGTTTAATTGTCCACCACCATTCACGACTGGATGTGGCAGAGCTTTGATCTGATCTGTTGGTTGTGGAATCGCCTAGCTCTGTCTATATTTCCACGGCACTATTTCGAAGTAGAGCGGGGGAGTTCTCCCTGGTGTCCTGGGCCAATATTCATCCCTCAACCAACATCAATAAAACAGATTATCTGGTCATTATCACATTGCTGTTTGTGGGATCTTGCTGTGCACAAATTGGCTGCTGCGTTTCCTACATTACAACAGTGATTAAACTTCAAAAGTACATTGTAAATTGCTTTGGGGCATTCTGAGGTCATGAAAGGCGCTATATAAATGTAAGTCTTTAATGCACTGTGCCCACAATCCATTTTGGCTGTTAACAAGTCATAATTATCCGAAAAGTACAGTGTTGTTATCTGAATGCTAATGTGCTTCTATCAAATTCCCCATTCGTTTCAACGGAGGAGTTGGAACAAGCAGTCTAACCTAAGCAAGTTAACCCCTCTGCTAAAATAAAGGAAAGCAGAATGTGTTTGCACAGCATCATTGCTCCCAGCTTTACATTTCTACCATAGGAGTGAGAGAAAAATCGGAATTTATTTTGGGATAAGTTTACAGTGGGAACGAGTGAATTTTACATTGAGCGACTCTACTGCTCTAATGGTGACATGTAGCAGGAAATACATAATAAACTTAATATTATACAGTTCCTCTTGCAATGCTTGGAGTTTGGGGGGAGGTGGGTAAAGGATGTCCTAGATGGAGTGGGTGGTGAAGAATCGGAAGAGAGTTCCCCGCCCATATTGGGTGAGAACATCGAGCAGGCTCCCCCACCGGAGGGGAATACTCCCCGCCCAATTTTGCCCCAGTGCTCCATCCAGCCAGTACGTTGGCGAAGAAGATTGTGTGAGATTGGAAACCAGTGTCATGGCTGGGAATGTGTGCCTGAAGACGTAGGCCCAAGGCTCACCAGATATTGGACCTTGGGCTCCATCTCCTGTGGGCGCCGATCGAGGATTCCGATGTAGCCCGTCAGGCGGGGCTTGGTAAATTCCAGCGGGGAAGTCCTGGGGTGTGGGGGGGGGGGAGGTGAAGATAGGGGGGAACTAGCCTCAGGTCAGCAGTAGCCCCCGTTGTTTTTGTGGAGCCAGGAGGAGCACTCAAGATCTGTTGATTAGGGTGCCACAGACTCGGAAAAACTGAACGAGGGGCGGGTGGCACTTGCCCCTCCCTAGTGATGCCAAATTTGGAGCGGGGTTGCGGGCAGGGGTCTTAAAACAGAAGTTATTCAAGGCGGCGAAAGCCTGATTCAGGCGGGCGCCTAGGACACTTGCTGGCTTCCATTTTGGCAGCCAGCGCCCTGCCGCATGAGAGCGGGCGCCAGAAAAAGCGGGTGCATCCCAACGTAAATTTTTCACCCGAGAAACAGGCACGACGAGGACTGATTTCTCCTCCATTATTGCGAAACACTTAAAAGAAAGAAGTTGCATTTATATAGCACCTTTAACGACCTCAGGGCTTCCCAAAGCACCTTTGAGCCGGTTAAGGACTTTTTGAAGTGTCGCCAATGCAAATTTGAAATGACTTTGTTCGAGCATTTACACTGAACGTTTAATGTGCAGGTATGTAATTCGACCTGAAACATTAACTCTGTTTCTTTCCCCGCAGATGCTGCCTGACTCGCTGAGCATTTCCAGCATTTAGTGTTTTTATATCGAACATGTCTTGAAATGACCTTGTACGAGCATTAGCATCCGAATACCGAATCTGTTTATATCAAATTCCTTTGCCCACGATTTTAATGAAGGCGGCAGCTCATTTATTCGTGTCACCTGTTCAAAAAGCCAGCACATTAAGCGTTCAGTGTAAATGCTCGAACGGTGACATTCCAAATTTTCATTGGCAGCTCTGAAATTTAAATATATTCTAGCTGCGTTCGACAGACAAATCCAACCGGTTCTGATCTCCCACGTTCGATTGTATTTCCTTGTCCTCCGTGCTGAATGGGGAATATTCCACTCAGCCGGTGTTGTAAGATTAAATCGTGTATTTATTTCAGGACTTCCATTCCCATGCTCTCAATATTCCGACAAATCTCCAACTTTGTGACAATCCTGAGATTGCATTGTTCTAAAGTGGTAAACTGCACTTCCTTCATTGCTTTATTTGTTTTTCATCTGGTCAGCCTTGTTAAACAGTGTGCGTGGTGCTTGTGACTCGTGCTTAAGGGTTATCTGGCCAGTTCCCACGACCCTTATCTTTCCTCTTAAGCACGTTCAACATGGATCAGAAGCAAAGCAACTACGAAGAGCTATTGTAAAGCGGCTGGAACACTGGCTTTTTTTCCCCACATAAAAGGACAACAACACAATGCAAAACACATCTTTAATCTTAGGTTGTGCGTTTGGAGTTCCCACAGAATGTCACCTGGAATACTGCATACAGTTTTGGTGTCCATACTTAAGAAAAGACATACTTGCTCTCGAGGCAGTACAAAGAAGGTTCACTCAGTTAATCCCGGGGATGAGGGGGCGGACATATGTGGAGAGGTTGAGTAGATTGGGACTCTACTCATTGGAGTTCAGAAGAATGAGAGGCGATCTTATTGAAACATATAAGATTGTGAAGGGGCTTGATCGGGTGGATGCGGTAAGGATGTTCCCAAGGATGGGTGAAACTAGAACTAGGGGGCATAATCTTAGAATAAGGGGCTGCTCTTTCAAAACTGAGATGAGGAGAAACTTCTTCACTCAGAGGGTAGTAGGTCTGTGGAATTTGCTGCCCCAGGAAGCTACATCATTAAATAAATTTAAAACAGAAATAGACAGTTTCCTAGAAGTAAAGGGAATTAGGGGTTACGGGGAGCGGGCAGGAAATTGGACATGAATTTAGATTTGAGATTAGGATCAGATCGGCCATGATCTTATTGAATGGCGGAGCAGGTCCGAGGGGCCGATTGGCCTACTCCTGCTCCTATTTCTTATGTTCTTATGTCACATTAGCAGATTTAAACCTAGCAAAAAATCCCAAACTGCTTCTCAGGGCAGCGAAGATCCAAAGTCTCTCCTCCAAAAAGCTTTGGATGCTGGAGGGACTTTTAAGACTGAGATCGACAGATTTTCATTGGGTAAGGGTATCACTAGAGACGGAGCAAAGGCGGGTGAATGGAGTTGAGGTACAGATAAGCCCTGATCTCATTGAATGGGAGTAGGCCATTCGAGGGGCTGAATGGCCTACTCCCATTCCTAATGTTCCTATGTGCTGGAGGCATGGCAACGAAATGAGTGCCGAGTCCAGAGAGAGAGAGAGAGAGAGGGAGGTTACTAGGCGTGACCAAAGGCTTGGGCAAAATGGTGGTGTTTAAAGAAGGGGAGGAAGGTGGAGAGGGGTCTGAGCAGGAAATTCCAGAGCATGAGATGTGGGCACAGCTGCCAATGGTGGGTCAAAGGACAGGGAGATTACACGAGAGGCTGGAGTCGGAGGAACGGAGGGTGTGAGAAGGGGTTGCAAGACTAAATGTACCGAGTCCGTTTCTCTTTTATATCGTGTAACAGGCTATTAATAGCTACAATAGTTCAGCTGCATGCAAACTCAATGCATTATTGAACTGACAGAAACCAAAGGGAATTTCAATGTATTTTTTCTAAGCTGCGGTTTTTGCCTGAATGAGTAATGTGCTCGTACCAAATTCCCGACTTTGGTATTAAACCGCAAGCACGTAAGACCAAGGTGAGCGTTCAAACAAAACTGCACTAATCACAAAATATACCATTTAATTTTCAGAGACTGTTGACCTCAATTAATGAAAATAGAAAATTAAAAATGCTCTTGATTAGCAGAATGTTCTTTGGGTAATTAGATTTTAGAAAGGAGAAAGAACTTGCATTTATATAGTGCCTTTCATAACCTCAGGATGTCACAAAGTGCTTCAAAGTACTTTTCAAGTGTAATCTCTGCTTTAATGTAATTTGTGCCAATTTATGCACAGCAAGATCCCACAAACAGCGCTGAAATAAATGTCCAGCTACTCTCTTTTATTGATTGAGGGAGAAATGTTGACCAGGACTCTGGTGCTTTCCTTTGAATAGCGCCATGGGATCTTTTACATCGACCTCCCCTTGCCATTCAACGGCATTACCATCGCCAAATCCCCCACCATCAACATCCTGGGGGTCACCATTGACAGAAACTTAACTGGACCAGCCATATAAATACTGTGGCTACAAGAGCAGGTCAGAGGCTGGGTATTCTGCGGCGAGTGTCTCACCTCCTGACTCCCCAAAGCCTTTCCACCATCTACAAGGCACAAGTCAGGAGTGTGATGGAATACTCTCCACTTGCCTGGATGAGTGCAGCTCCAACAACACCCAAGAAGCTCGACATCATCCAGGACAAAGCAGCCCGCTTGATTGGCACCCCATCCACCACCCTAAACATTCACTCCCTTCACCACCGGTGCACAGTGGCTGCAGTGTGTACCATCCACAGGATGCACTGCAGCAATTCGCCAAGGCTTCTTCGACAGCACCTCCCAAACCCACGACCTCTACCACTTAGAAGGACAAGAGCAGCAGGTACATGGGAACAACACCACATGCACGTTCCCCTCCAAGTCACACACCATCCCGACTTGGAAATATATCGCCGTTCCTTCATCATCGCTGGGTCAAAATCCTGGAACTCCCTTCCTAACAGCACTGTGGGAGAACCGTCACCACACGGACTGCAGCGGTTCAAGAAGGCGGCTCACCACCACCTTCTCAAGGGCAATTAGGGATGGGCAATAAATGCCGGCCTCGCCAGCGACGCCCACGTCCCATGAACGAATAAAAAAAAACCTGAGAGGGCAGACGAGTCCTCATTTGAGAAATGGCACCTGCAACAGTGTAGCACTCCCCTCAGTACTGCACTAGCAGTGTTATTCGAATAGGGTACAGCCAGGGGCAATTTAACCAGGGCACGTTTCATAAAATCGACTCAAGCTGTTGCAGAAGGCTGGATAGGCTGTGCAGGCTGCCAATCGGTGAATCAGGGATTTCCACATTATCACATTGCTGTTTGTGAGAGCTTGCTGTGAGCAAATTGGCTGCCGCATTTCCTACATTACAACAGTGGCTACACTTCAAAAAGTAACTCACTGGCTGTAATGCGCTTTGGGACGCCCTGAGGTCATGAAAGGCGCTATATAAATGCAAGGCTTCTTTTCAGAATAGAGCAGGAAGTGTTCCAGCTGACATTGCACTGATGACTCTTTGGACCGTTACACGATGTTGGCGTAGCAAATGGGCGCAAGTCAAACGCCGGAAGCCATCTTTGTTGGCTGCTCTATGGCGTTACCATAACTGAACACGTTCGCAGCTTCAGCAGCGGAGAACGGTATCACTTCGAATCCACGCCGCCATCTTGGGGAGGGTTTGTAACAGTGGCACTGATCAGTGGCATCATCTAAAAACAAGATTCAACCCAGGGTGGCCGGGAGATAAGCCAGTACGGAGAGTTCCAGCCTCTCAGGCACAGGCACGAGGGACAGAGAAGAAGTCCATAAAAAAACGAAAAGCTCACTTCACTGCGTGGCTTTAATTCTCATTTAAAGGGAACTGTTTGTGTTCATAGAATCAGGGAATCATACAGCACAGAAGGAGGCCATTCAGCCCATTCAGCTCTTTGAAGCACCTATCCAATTAGTCCCACTCCCCTGCTCTTTCCCTATAGCCCTGAAAATTTTTCCTTTTCAAGTATTTATCCAATTTCCCTTTTGAAAGTTACTATTGAATCTGCTTCCACCGCCCTTTCAGGCAGCGTATTCCAAATCGTAACAACTCGCTGTGTAAATTCATTTCTCCTCATCTCCCCTCTGGCTCTTTTGCCAATTATCTCAAATCTGTGTCCTCTGGTTACCGACCCTCCTGCCACTGGAAACAGTTTCTCCTTATTTACTCGATCAAAACCACTCATACTTTTGAACATCTCCATTAAATGTCCACTTAAACCTTCTCTGCTCTAAGGAGGACAACCCCAGCTTCTCCAGTAACTGAAGTCCCTCGTCCCTGGTACCATTCTGGTAAATCTCCTCTTCATCCTCTCCCTCGAGAGTGTGGTGTCCAGAATTGGACACAATATTCCAGCTCAGGCCTAACCAGTCATTTCATCAGCCAGCTTACCGCTGCATTGGTTGGTGATGTGGGCTTAACCTTGATACCTATTGATATTGAATTAAAGCTCCTACTGAGTCCAACACATTACCAGATATTGCATCATAAAGAAACAACCATGGACAATAACAGAACTCAATGGAAGAACCTAATGAAAGGTCATTTTTGTATCTGACGAGTACACTGACCTAAACTATCACTGACCAGTAAGCCTTTCATTTCTCTTTGAACGCAAAATCCCCGATTGATATGGATTTAGAACGAGCAAATAATTCTTTTTCTTGCAGTTATGCCACTTCATCTTAAAACTGGAATCACCGGCATCTCCACATCATTAAAACTTTTCATGAGCGTAACTCTCAATATAATGGAGAGGCGTTGGTTTACTGTCTGTAGCCAAAGGCAGGCTCTGGATGCACAGCCTAGCTTGCTTGTCAACATACCTGTTGTCTCCCTCATTACAGAGTTGAGATGGAGTGCTGGGCACAGTTATGATGTGAACAAAAATAGTTTGAACAGCAAGTTATCGCCTGGCAGCTACAGGATAGAACTGTGTTGCTAGCTTTTGAGATGTGCCATTACTTGCATTAACAATTTGTATTGATGAGACCGCACCTGGAATACTGCATACAGTTTTGGTGTCCATACTTAAGAAAAGACATACTTGCTCTCGAGGCAGTACAAAGAAGGTTCACTCGGTTAATCCCGGGGATGAGGGGGCGGACATATGAGGAGAGGTTGAGTAGATTGGGACTCTACTCATTGGAGTTCAGAAGAATGAGAGGCGATCTTATTGAAACATATAAGATTGTGAAGGGTCTTGATCGGGTGGATGCGGTAAGGATGTTCCCAAGGATGGGTGAAACTAGAACTAGGGGGCATAATCTTAGAATAAGGGGCTGCTCTTTCAAAACTGAGATGAGGAGAAACTTCTTCACTCAGAGGGTGGTAGGTCTGTGGAATTTGCTGCCCCAGGAAGCTGTGGAAGCTACATCATTAAATAAATTTAAAACAGAAATCGACAGTTTCCTAGAAGTAAAGGGAATTAGGGGTTACGGGGAGCGGGCAGGAAATTGGACATGAATTTAGATTTGAGATTAGGATCAGATCAGCCATGATCTTATTGAATGGCGGAGCAGGCTCGAGGGGCCGATTGGCCTACTCCTGCTCCTATTTCTTATGTTCTTATGTTCTAACAACAAACACAATCCAGTTTAGAACCACGGTTTGTCTTGGACTCATTCACATTTAAGCCTTGCCTTAAGGTAATAGGAATCACCCTTGCTCCCATTAACACGGGCTAAGATATCACAAATAAGAAGTGTAGTGTTTTCAGGCTTCATTAATTGACACACACACACACACACAGTGAGAGAGAGAAGCGTAATCAGGCAAAAATTGACACCAAGCCAAAGAAGGAGACATTAGGACACATGACCAAACGCTTGGTCAAAGAGGTGCATCCTCGATTTCCTTCGCCCCACCATTGGCGGACGTCCCTTCAACTGCCTAGGCCCTAAGCTGTGGATTTCCCCTCCCTAAACCTCTCCGCCTCTCTACCTCTCTGTCTTCCTTTAAGACGCTCCTTAAAACCTACGTCTTTGAACAAGCGTTTGTCCTAATATCTCCCAATGTGGGTCCGCGTCAAATTTTGTCTGGTTACGCTCCTGTGAAGCGCCTTGGGTTTTCCTAATTAAAGGCGCTATATATATATGCAAGTTGTTGATGTGATCAATGGTGGTGTTGACTGAGGGTTAAATATGGGCCAGGACTCCCAGTCATGAGATCCTCTACTGAGCAGGCCGATGGGGCCGCCCATTTATATCTCAAAAGACTTTCTTCCCACAAGCGCTCCAAACTCTATTATTAAAAGTTTAAGTTCAGATGTGGCGATTCTGAACCTTGGAGCTCCCAGATCCATAATCTAATCCCCAAATTGATGTGACTGTTCAACCAGGTGGGGGTCTCACTTACAATTCCATCCTTCCTGTGATCAATATTTGTACTCTCCTTGTTTTCAATGCATGTAACTATATCCTTTCACACAAATATAAAGACATACATTCAAAAAAAGAGCCTATAGAAGGGAGGTGGCTTTACTGATAACACATGGTCCGTGTGATCTCCTGGACTGGTTTCGATCGCCTGGGGCGGGGGTCACAGAGGAATTTTCCAGCGCATTTTGTCCCTTTTTGGCCCTGCGTTTTTTCCTCTGTTTTTTTGCCTCTCCCAGGAGATCACATGCTGTGGGGAGGGTTTGGGAAGTGGCTAGTCACGATGGTCCAGTCAACATGAGTGTGGGGCAGGCTTGATGGTCAAATGGTCTTTTCCTGCCCGTCATTTGCGTTTGTTTGTATGTAACCTACACTTCGGCCAAATTGCTGAGTACCATCTACCCTAGAATATTTTATTTGGATATACATCAAAACACATTGTACATGTTTGACCCTGCAACTTTAAATGAATATATATAATAATCCAGGCTCGGGCTCATATGTGGCAAGTAACATTCGCGCCAGACAAGTGCCAGGCAATGACCATCTCCAACAAGAGAGAGTCTAACCACCTCCCCTTGACATTCAACGGCATTACCATCGCCGAATCCCCCACCATCAACATCCTGGGGGTCACCATTGACCAGAAACTTAACTGGACCAGCCATATAAATTACTGTGGCTACGAGAGCAGGTCAGAGGCTGGGTATTCTGCGGCGAGTGACTCACCTCCTGACTCCCCAAAGCCTTTCCACCATCTACAAGGCACAAGTCAGGAGTGTGATGGAATACTCTCCACTTGCCTGGATGAGTGCAGCTCCAACAACACACAAGAAGCTCGACACCATCCAAAATAAAGCAGCCCGCTTGATTGGCACCCCATCCACCACCCTAAACATTCACTCCCTTCACCACCGGTGCACAGTGGCTGCAGTGTGTACCATCCACAGGATGCACTGCAGCAACTCGCCAAGGCTTCTTCGACAGCACCTCCCAAACCCGTGACCTCTACCACCTAGAAGGACAAGAGCAACAGGCACATGGGAACAACACCACCTGCACATTCCCCTCCAAGTCACACACCATCCCGACTTGGAAATATATCACCGTTCCTTCATCGTCGCTGGGTCAAAATCCTGGAACTCCCTTCCTAACAGCACTGTGGGAGAACCTTCACCACACAGACTGCAGCAGTTTAAGAAAGTGGCTCACCACCACTTTCTCAAGGGCAATTAGGGATGGGCAATAAATGCCGGCCTCGCCAACGATGCCCACATCCCATGAACGAATAAAAAAAAAATAATCTAGGGTAATGACAGGCTGGAAAATGACTACGATTATTGACCATAATTAATATAAACACTTCAATCAGTTGCATGGTTCCCAACACTCTGCAATGATAACTGGAGGTATCTCTTCTCATTTTGCCTTCTTAATAATATGAAGCATTTTTTTTCTGGAAAAGGACCCACTTAAGCATCCTCTAATAATCATAATTAAATCTACGACACATGAGAAAAAGACAGCGATGATTTATTGATAAAGGAATAAATGAAAGGGAAGGAGATGTGTTTATCTCCTCTCAGAGAGCCACTCGCCTTCCACTTTTAGTTTCACTCTCATGCAGGGCTCTGACACCAGCCCTGTGCTCAACACTCACCCTGACGAAGGAGAAAGCCTCCGAAAGCTTGTGATTTTTCAAATAAAACTGTTGGACTATAACCTGGTGTTGTAAGATTCCTTACATTTGTCCACCCCAGTCCATCACCGGCATCTCCACCTCAAGACGATGGGCTGTGTAGCGTCAAGGCTTCAAAGTTTGTCTGGCCGCATCAGAGACAGGTAATTTAATTAAAGAACTGTCAGTAATGTCCACTTGCCAGATATGCTGATAGGATTTCTGTTTGGCAGTAATCAGCTAGAGACAGTCCTGTAAGGGAAAGCAGAAGTGTATGATACAGCATTCCCTGTAGCTGTAACATTTTAAAGAGAATCTATTTATTGAACTGGCAACCAATCATTTGGCACTCCTGGGGTCGATGACATCTTTGGGTGTTTATTAATTTGTCAATTTTAACCTGGTTGTTTTGTCGGTAACCGTTGTTGCATTCAGTTCTTATTCGATGCCTTTAATAGGCCTCCAGTGTTTGCCTATTTCATTGTGTTAGTACCTTTAGAGCAGAGCATCACCACAGCGATGTATGTTATGGACAAGCAGATGGGCTCCCAATGAACGCAAGTTCATTTTGATCCAGCATAAGATTATCCAATCTTCGAACTTAAAATCAAGGTGATAAATTACTTCAAAAACAAGCATCCACTTTTACTATAAATAATTTAGAGTTTATCCAGGATCAAATTCTAAAGTTTGGATCTTATACAATGCACTGAGCCAACCAAGTTTGGATTAGCGTGTATTACAATGTGACCTGTATTATATATTTAAATATCAGAATGTAGAATCCCTCTTTCCGACAATAATCAAAATGCAAGGATGGATTCTGCAACGGGGATTTCTGGTCCTGAAAGGCAGATCGTACTTTTCTACAGGAATCGAATGAGAATAATGTCATTGGTTACAGATCCTACATGTGATGTTAGTGGTCACTGGTCATACATGTTATGTTAGTGGTCACTGGTCCTACATGTGATGTTAGTGGTCACTGGTCCTACATGTGATGTTAATGGTCACTGGTCCTACATGTGATGTTAGTGGTCACTGGTCCTACATGTGATGTTAGTGGTCACTGGTCATACATGTGATGTTAGTGGTCACTGGTCCTACATGTGGTGTTAGTGGTCACTGGTCCTACATGTGATGTTAGTGGTCACTGGTCATACATGTGATGTTAGTGGTCACTGGTCCTACATGTGGTGTTAGTGGTCATGCTAATATTGCTCATCAATAGCTGATTGCTCATCATTTCGGACTGTTAAATACGGTGGTGGAATTGGAATTTCTGTCGCACCTTTAAGGTGTTTGAATTCTGTCGCACCTTTCACAGTCAAAGGCGTCATAGCCGATTAATTACTTTTGAAGTGTAGTCACCATTTTAATATAATGAAACATGGCAGCCAATTTGCGCACAGCAAGCTCCCACAAACAAGAATCAAATAAATGATCAAACCATCTATTTTAGTGATGTTGATTGAGAGTTAGTTATTGGCCAGGACACTGGAGCGAACTCCCCTGCTCTTCTTCGAAATTACCATGGGATCTTTTATCTCTGCCTGAGAGGCAGATGGGAGCTCAGTTTAACCTCTCATCCAGAAAACAGCACCTCCGACAGTGCAGCACTCCCTCAGTACTGCACTGTTGGGTGTCAACGTAGATTTTTTGTTGAAGTCTCTGGTGTGGGACTTGTTCCCACGACCTTCTGACTTCGAGGCAAGAGTGCTGCCCAGTGAGCCCGAAGCTGAGGCCACCAGTTCTACAGAGGGCCATTAGCTCAAGGTTCACCATGTTTTTCATTCCCACTAACAAAACTACCCTCGATGAAGAGGCACATTTGTAAAACTCATGTCTCCACTGTTTCGTTCAGGACTATCGTTAAAAATCTAGCCCAGGTTTAGAAGAGAAAGAGGAAAATATGGGCCATTGTAAGCACATTCAATTCATGGGTTTAAAATGACCATGCATTCCATGTACAACCTCACTCAACACCAGAATGTATTGAACGATTGGAAAGGATAAAGAAAGACTTGCATTTATATAGCGCCTTTCACAACCTCAGGACGTCCCAAAGCGCTTTACAGCCAAAGAAGTACTTTTTAAAGTGTAGGCACTATTGGAGTTTAGGAAACGTAGCAGCCAATTTGCACACAGCAAGATCCCACAAACAGCAACCTGATAATGACTAGATCATCTGTTTTAGTCATTACCACTTCACCCAATATCACTGACATTGGCAGCGGTGCAGTGAGATAATGTGAGGAATTTTCAGACATTGGATATATGCTCCAGAACTAGCTGCGCCTCTAGCCAAGCTGTTCCAGTACAGCCACAACACTGGCATCTACCCGACAATGTGGAAAATTGCCCAGGTATGTCCTGTCCACAAAAAGCAGGACAAATCCAATCCGGCCAATTACCGCCCCATCAGTCTACTCTCAATCATCAGCAAAGTGATGGAAGGCGTCGTCGACAGTGCTATCAAGCGGCACTTACTCACCAATAACCTGCTCACCGATGCTCAGTTTGGGTTCCACCAGGACCACTCGGCTCCAGACCAAACATGGACAAAAGAGCTGAATTCCAGAGGTGAGGTGAGAGTGACTGCCCTTGACATCAAGGCAGCATTTGACCGAGTGTGGCACCAAGGAGCCCGAGTAAAATTGAAGTCAATGGGAATCAGGGGGAGAACTCTCCAGTGGCTGGAGTCATACCTAGCACAAAGGAAGATGGTAGTGGTTGTTGGAGGCCAATCATCTCAGCCCCAGGACATTGCTGCAGGAGTTCCTCAAGGCAGTGTCCTAGGCCCAACCATCTTCAGCTGCTTCATCAGTGACCTTCCCTCCATAATAAGGTCAGAAATGGGGATGTTCGCTGATGATTGCACAGTGTTCAGTTCCATTCGCAACCCCTCAGATAATGAAGCAGTCCGAGCCCGCATGCAGCAAGACCTGGACAACATCCAGGCTTGGGCTCATAAGTGGCAAGTAACATTCGCGCCAGATAAGTGCCAGGCAATGACCATCTCCAACAAGAGAGAGTCGAACCACCTCCCCTTGACATTCAACCGCATTCCCATCGTCAAATCCCCCACCATCAACATCCTGGGGGTCACCATTGACCAGAAACTTAACTGGACCAGCCATATAAATACTGTGGCTATGAGAGCAGGTCAGAGGCTGAGTATTCTGTGGCGAGTGACTCACCTCCTGACTCCCCAAAGCCTTTCCACCATCTACAAGGCACAAGACAGGAGTGTGATGGAATACTCTCCACTTGCCTGGATGAGTGCAGCTCCAACAACACTCAAAAAGCTCGACACCATCCCAAATAAAGCAGCCCACTTGATTGGCACCCCATCCACCACCCTAAACATTCACTCCCTTCACCACCGGTGCACTGTGGTTGCAGTGTGCACCATCCACAGGATGCACTGCAGCAACTCGCCAAGGCTTCTTTGACAGCACTTCCCAAACCCGTGACCTCTACCACCAAGCAGGACAAGAGCAGAAGGCACATGGGAACAACACCACCTGCACGTTCCCCTCCAAGTCACACACCATCCCAACTTGGAAATATATCGCCGTTCCTTCATCGTCGCTGGGTCAAAATCCTGGAACTCCCTTCCTAACAGCACTGTGGGAGAACCTTCACCACATGGACTGCAGCGGTTCAAGAAGGCGGCTCACCACCACCTTCTCAAGGGCAATTAGGGATGGGCAATAAATGCCGGCCTCGCCAGCGACGCCCACATCCCATGAACGAATAAAAAAAATACATGTCCTTAGAGGTAATCGGCTGGGCTTTCACATCTACATTGGCAGCGCCCTGGATTTCAATGGGTGGCAAATCATGAACTGAAGCAGAAAACCCCAGCCAGAGTCACAATGGGGCAACACGTAAGCAAGGAACAGGATGCAACCAAGGGTGGAACCTTGGGCCTGCTGGAAGTGATTGCGCCATGGCAGGGCAGGAGATGTTGGGCCAAAAACAAGAAGAGGTGAAAAATGAAGCAGAGACATGGAGAAGGATGGAACTGTTAATCATATTGAAGGTCATGGAGGAGTCCAGGAGGACAAGGTAGAATAACACATCATGGATTCATTCAAAAGGGTGGTGTTGGTGATATTGATCAGGGTGAAAGAAAGATTTGCATTTATTTAGGATGTCCTAAAGTGTTTTAACAACAACAACTTGCATTTATATAGCACCTTTAACATAGTAGAACGCCCCAAGGCGCTTCACTGGAGCGATGATCAAACAAAATTTGACACCGAGCCACATAAGGAGATATTAGGACAGGTGACCAAAAGCTTGGACAAAGAGGTCGGTTTTAAAGAGCGTCTTAAAGGAGAAGAGAGAGGTGGAGAGGTTTAGGGAGAGACTTGCAGAGCTTAGGGTCTAGGCAGCTGAAGGCACGGCCGCCAATGGTGCAGTGATGAAAATCAGGGATGCGCAAGGGGCCAGAATTGGAGGAGCGCAGAGATCTCGGAGGGTTGTAGAGCTGGAAGAGGTTACAGAGTTAGGGAGGGGCAAGGCCATGGAGGGATTTGAAAGCAAGGATGAGATTTTTAAAATTAAGGCATTAGCCGGACCGGGAGCCAGTGAGCGGAAGATGGGAGGCCGGCCAGCCAGGAGAGCATTGGAATAGGCGAGTCTAGAGGTAACAAAGGCATTGGTGAGGGTTTCAGCAGCAGATGCAGGAACAGAGACAGACAATGTTACAGAGGTGAATAGTAGGAGACCTTGGTGATGGAGATGATATGGGGTCGGAAGCATAGACTCGGGGTTAAATTGGACACCAAAGTTGCGAACGGCCTGGTTCAGTCTCAGACAGTGACCAGGGAGATGGAATCAGTGAATGAAGTACTTTTTGAAGTGTAGCTACTGTTATATTGTAGGATTCACACACAGCAAGGACCCACAAACAGCAATGAGATAATGACCAGATAATCTGTTTTTTCAATGTTGGCATGGGATAAATATTGGCCAGGACACCAGGGAGAACTTCCCCACTCTTCTCCGAAATAGTGCCTTGGGACCTTTTACATCCATCTGAGAGGGCAGACAGGGCCTCAGTTTAACACCTCATCCGAAAGACAGCACCTCCAACAGTGCAGCACTCCCTCAGTGCAGCACTGAAGTGTCAGTCTTGATCTTTGTGTTTGAGTCTCTGGAGCGGGTCTGTGAACCCACAACCTTCTAACTCAGAGGCCATGAGTGTTACCCACTGAGCTATGGCTGAAACCAATAGTGCAGACAAGACAGAACCTGAACTGCAGGGAGTGGAGGAGAGCACAGAAATGGATAAATCCGCCCTAATCCAAAACAGATTTGTTTTTCTTTTCTGTCTGGCCTGTTATCCAAAAGCAAAGTCCCACTTGGCCTGAAAAGACAACCAAACAAAGAGAACTCAGTGTCACTCATCACAATTGATTGCCAAGAATTAAGCCCAAAATATATCTGTTGAATAAGAGATGTGGGCAAATCCCAGCAGGACAGTGAGATATTTATTTTCAGACGTAGCACCATTGTATGTTCCCTTCGCAGCAGCTTCCCAGGGGATACTGTTAATAGGAAACTGGAAGAATCTGTGGTGAGAGTCAACCTCGGCCCACTCCAGTGAACTTCTCCCCAAGGATACACTGTACATTCACAGCTAAAAGTACAGCTTCACCTTTGATCTGGCTTTGGAGTGAAGATAGATAACAGATAGCGAGCAGTGAGTTTCAAAGGCAACTTCTGCACTACATCTGAACCCAGAAAAGCATAATTGAAATACATTTTGAAACATAATGCAGCCCCGAGATTGAATTAGCCACTTTAACTTTGAAGTAAGATTGAAATCATGCCTCCAGTTCCTACCAGTGATTTGTGCACTGAATCTTTTTGTTCTAACTCAAGTTTGCTGCCTTACTGCTCTCCAGTGGGTTTGCTACAACTGAAGAAAGATTTGCATTTATATAACTCTTTTCATGACCTCAGGACGTCCCAAAGCGCTTTATAGCCAATGAAATATTATCACTGCTATAATGTAGGAAACATGGTAGCCAATTTGTGCACAGCAAGCTCCCACAAACAGCAATGAGATAATGACCCAATGATCTGTTTTTAGTGATGTCAGTTGAGAGATAAATATTGGCCAGGACACCAGGGAGAACTCCCCTGCTCATCTTCAAAATAGTGCTTTGGGATCTTTTACATCCACCTGAGAGGGCAAATGGTTTTAACATCACCTCCAACAATGCAGCACTCCCTCAGTACTGCACTGGAGTGTTAGACCTAGATTTTGTACTTAGGTCTCATTGAGTGGGACTTGAAGCCACAATCTTCTAACATCAGAGGCCAGAGTGCTACCAACTGAACCATGGCTGATACCTGTGAGGTCGAGGTACAGTAACAATTGTGACATTGAGCCTGAATATTTATGCCATCACAAGATGGTGTGTTGTATTCTGAGGGTTTTTTTCCCATTAACTTTACTGGTTTATTAATCCGTTCACCACACGCTATGTTTCAGATACTACCTGGCACAGCCTGAAACAACTGCAGTAATGATGCCATTTGGACCAGGGTGTGACAGGTCAGATATCTGCTCTATTTCGGATCATAAAAATCTTTACATTATATACTGTGTTTGTAGGAATGTGTAGCGATACCAGTGTGGTAACAGTTTAAAAATTGTCTCCCACTTTCTGGCAAAGAACATTCAACCTGTCAGTTTGGCATTGAAGGTTAAGGGAGTCGATGTGCTCTTTGTTTGTGAACCTCCTCCAGCCCTACAACCCTCCGAGATCTCTGCGCTCCTCCAATTCTGGCCTCTTGCGCATCCCCGATTTTAATCGCTCCACCATTGGCGGCCGTGCCTTCAGCTGCCTAGGCCCTAAGCTCTGGAATTCCCTCCCTAAACCTCTCCGCCTCTCTCTCCTCCTTTAAGATGCTCCTTAAAACCTACCTCTTTGACCAAGCTTTTGGTCACCTGTCCTAATATCTCCTTACATGGCTCGGTGTCAAATTTTGTCTAATAATCGCTCCTATGAAGCACCTTGGGATGTTTTACTACGTTAAAGGTGCTATATAAATGCAAATTGTTGCTTTTGTTCAGCACATTGAAGTAAGGGAGTATCTATAAATATGCATACAATGACATGAATAAAATGCAGCATTGGTAGGAGTATAATTTAGGTCACCTCAGAGATACCAAGGACTTGACAGGATACAATTCAATGCACTTCCAGCAGTTACTATATTTATAACTGAATTTACTGAGGCATGTACAAATATCCAGAAAATCCAATTTCCAAAGTTGCAGTAGGATGAGGAAGTGATTCTGCGATCTTGTGGCTGCCCCTTGTCCTGCACTCAAGCTGATCAGTGGGCATGGCCTCCAACACTGGCATGCGTAGTGTAGTGTAGGAGGAGCTGGTTGACACTTGGCAGCAGTTCTGTGGCATGGTGTAGCCCGGCAGAAGAGATAATAGCTACCTCTCGAAAGCAACCAGCCTGCAGTAATTCCAACAAAGGAGTGGGGTTGCCAACTCTGGTTGGACATAGACCTGGAGGTTTCATCACAAGACCCACCACCTCCGTCCGACCCACCCAGTCCCATCTCCGTTATTTTTACAACTAATAAACAAAAGTGTTCAAAAAATATGAAAAAAACACACCTTTTTTTTAAGGCCCCTATGATTATTTCTCCAGGGTTTGCTCACATTAGTGACCAAGAGATGAATCGTTCATTCCTCGAGGCTCCAGGATAATCCTGGAGGTTGGCAACCCTACAAAGGAGCCCTCCCCCCCCCACCCCACAATAGTGACACATTTACACGACTTTTTACACACTTTTCATACGCTGGTCATGAGTTTCCTCTGTTGTACCATCTCATTTCAAGTGGTAGTACATTGAGCGAGAGGGGAGAGTCCAGCAGGGAGCTGTTCTGATATCTCCTCACCGCTACTTCTGCGACATTTCACTGGCCGTTACATCAAAATTACAACATGGAACCAGGCCGTTCGGCCCCACCTATCCATTTGGGTTTCTATCCTCCGCAAGTAGCCTTGATCCGATGTGCTTGCTCTGTTCCCATATCCTTTATCCCCCACTTTCTTTCAACCACCAGCTTAACCTATTCTTAAATGTCCTCATGGTCTCTGCTTCAATCACTAACTCCGGTTGTTCCTAGAATAGTTCCAGAACCTTCTGAAGTGATGGCTGGATATACAGACCCAAATATGGGCGACCATATTCAAATTCTGTCTTAATGACAGGAAAATGCCTGGACTTATTCCCCATCAGGCAAATGGTACGTTGGCCTTCATTGCAAGAGGATTTGAGTACAGGAGCAGGGATGTCTTACTGCAGTTATACAGGGCCTTGGTGAGACCACATCTGGAGTATTGTGTGCAGTTTCGGTCTCCTTATCTGAGGAAGGATGTCCTTGCCTTGCAACGAAGGTTTACCAGACTGATTCCTGGGATGGCAGGACTGACGTATGAGGAGAGATTGGGTCGACTAGGCCTATATTCACTAGAGTTTAGAAAAATGAGAGGTGATCTCATCGGAACATATAAAATTCTAACAGGACTAGACAGACTAGATGCAGGGAGGATGCTCCCGATGGCTGGGGAGTCCAGAACCAGGGGTCACAGTCTCAGGATACGGGGTATGCCATTTAGAACCGAGATGAGGAGAAATGTCTTCACTCAGAGGGTGGTGAACCTATGGAATTCTCTACCAAAGAAGGCAGTGGAGGCCAAGTCATTAGATGTATTCAAGAAGGAGATAGATATATTTTTTAATGCTAAAGGGATATGGGGAAAAAGTGGGAACAGGGTACTGAGTTAGACGATCAGCCATGATCATTTTGAATGGCGGAGCAGGCCCAAAGGGCCGAATGGCCTACTCTTGCTCCTATTTTCTACATTTCTATCATTAACGCTATAGTAACGCTGGATGCCAGGATTGCTGGTATAATTTTGGTGTCTATTGTTGCTATGGGAGGAGGGGGAACGAAAGGGAGTTTTTAATAATAAACAATCCACAAACCGGGAATGATCAATCGCAGGGTAATTGACTGGACTTGGACAGCCCACCGATTGTAAACTTAAAATTGCCGACACTTCTTCAGCTACTTCCGAAAGAGCTCCACTGCTGTAGGCCAAGGCCTGCAACTGATATAGTCCGCCCTGCCCCACCTCCCTGAGAAGGGCTTCCCGGAGCCACTGAAATACCACCTGCTGCTTCAAAAAGCATCCAAATGTGCCAGGGCCCAGAAAATCCGCCAGGGTCAGCGTTGGAAGGCAAAGACGGACACAGAATTCGGGTGGGATTCCTACTGAAGAGGAATATCTAACTCAGTAACTCTTACAGCGCAGGCCGTAATCTTAAGTTAGCACTGCTTTCTTTTATATACTCACTCTCAGGATGTGGGCATCGCTGGCAAGGCCGGCGTTTATTGCCCATCCCTGGTTGCCCCTTGAGAAGGTGGTGGTGGGCCTTCTTCTTGAACCGCTGCAGTCCGTGTGGTGAAGGTACTCCCGCAACGCTATTAGGTAGGGGGTTCCAGGATTTTGACCCAGCGACGATGAAGCATTACTTCAGACAAACATAGGAACAAAGGCCATTCAGCCCCTCAAACATGTTCCACCATTCAATGAGATATAAAGGTTATGGGGATAGACCGGGAAAGTGGAGTTGAGGTAGACAATCAGCCATGATCTTATTGAATGGCAGAGCAGGCTCGAGGGGCCGAATGGCCTACTCCTGTTACTATTTCTTATGTTCTTATGAGATTATAGCTGATCTGTATCCTATCTCCATCCACCCTCCTTGGCTCCATATCCCTTAATACCCTTGGCTAGCAAAAATCTATCGATCTCAGATTTAAAATTATTAATTGAGCTAGCATCTACTGCTTTTTGTGCGAGAGAGTTCTACCACCCTTTGTGTGAAAAAGTGTTTCCTAACTTCTCTCCTGAATGGCCTGGCTCTGATTTTAAGGTTCTGTTCCCATGTCCTAGACTCTCCCACCAGCAGAAAAATAGTTTCTCTCTATCTACCCTATCAATTTCTTTCAAAATCCTAAAAACCTCAATCAAATCACCCCTTAACCTTCTATATTGCAGGGAATACAAGCCTAATTTATGTAATCTCTCCTCATAATCTAGCCTTTGGAGCCCTGGTAACATTCTGGTGAATCTGCGCTGCATTCCTTCCAAGGCCGATATATCCTTTCTATGGTGCCGTGCCCAGAACTGTACACAGTACTCCAGATGTGGTCTAACCAGGGCTTTGTACAGCTGTAACAAAACTTCCTCCCCTTTATATTCTAGATATAAAAGCTAACATTCCATTAGCCTTTTTGATTATTATTCGTACCAGACTACTACATTTTAGTGATCTGTGTACATGGACCCCTAAATCTCTATGGACCTCCACTAGCTTTCCACATATAAAAAATACTCGGATCTACTCTTTTTTGGTCCAAAATGGAGACCTCACACTCACCTGTGTTGAAATCCATCTGCCACAGTTTTTCCCTCTCACTTAATCTATCAATGTCTCTTTGTAATTTTATGCTCCTGTCTACACTATTTACTTGCCACCTATCTTTGTGTCATCGGCAAACGTAGATATATGGCTTTCTATTGTGTTATCTAAATCATTAATAAATATAGTGAATAGTTGAGGCTCCAGCACAGACCACTAGTCACTACCTTCCAATTCCAGTATCTACCCATTATCCCCACTCTCTGTCTCCTGCCGCCTCAGCAATCTCCTAACCAGGTCAATAATTTGCCTTCAATTCCTTGAGATTTAATTGCAGCTAACAGTCTCTTATGTAGAACCTTATCGAATGCCTTCTGGAAGTCCATATAAACTATATCCATAGACATTCCCCTGTCTACTACTTCCTCAAAAAATTCAATTTGTTTCGCTAGATATTACCTACCCTTTACAAATCCATGTTGGCTATCTCTAATCAGCTCAAATTTCTCTGTGCTCAGTCACTCTTTCCTTAATTATAGATTCCAATAACTTCCCCACAACAGATGTTAGACTAACAGGTCTATAATTTCCTGGTTTCTCTCACCTTTCCTAAATAATGGAGTTACATTTGCAATTTTCCAATCAAAGGGACAATTCCTGAATCGAGAGAGCTTTGGAAGATTATGGTTAAAACATCTGCAATTTCCTCACCTATTTCCTTTAAAATCCTAGGGTGGAAACCATCAGGTCCTGGGGATTTGTCAGTCTTCAGTGCCATTATTTGTTCTAATACTGTTTTCTTGCTTACGTTAACTTTGGTGAGTTCCAGTCCTCGATTCATTATTTAGTTTCCCTGGAATATCAGGTATTTTATCCTCTCCCTCTATTGTGAAGACTGACACAAAGTAATTGTTCAACAAGTCTGGCATTTCCTTATTTTCATTTGCAATATTACCCACATCTGTTTTTAAAGGGCCCTCATTACCCTTGACTGCCCTTTTCCTTCTAATCTAATATAAATTGGCCAATCAGTCTCTCGTCGTCAAGGTTAGAGTTCCAATTAAAGCTGCACAAACACTTTCTTAAGTTGTGGCTATTCAAGTAACCTTAGGCCTGTGTACTAGGTGTAATGAAGTCTTAATGTCTTCGCCCCCCCACCTCAATGAGAAAACTGCACCCCACCCCATCTCCACTTCTGCACTCAATCATCAAGTTGCCTGTTATTGGTGATGAAATCGGTCTCAAGTTACTTTTGAAGAGCAGCAGGGTTCATTCCTACAATCGTTACACAGAAATGCGAGTCCCCGTACACAAAAAGTCAGAGGCCACCCTCCACCCCACCTTTGAATATGCATAAAATTCAAAACCTCCACCTTTCCCTCTGAGTCAGACGGTTGTGGGTTCAAGGGACTTGGGCACATAATCCAGGATGACACTTCAGTGAGGGAGTGCTGCTCTGTCAGAGATGCCATCATTTGGATGAGACGTTAAACCGAGGCCCCCATCTACCCTCTCAGGCGGACGTAAAAGATCCCATGGCAATATTCAAAGAAGAGCCGGGGAGTTCTCCCCGTGGTCCTGGCCAATATTTGTCCCTCAACCAACATCTAAAATCATTATCTGATCATTATCACGTTGCTGTTTGTGGGATCTTGCTGTGCAAAAATTGGCTGCCGCGTTTCCTAAATTACAACTGAGACCACACTTCAAAAAAAGTACTTGAGTAAGCACTTTGGGACGTGCAGAGGACATGAAAGGCGTTATATAATTGCATGTCTTTCTTTCTTTCCCTGAAGCTTGAAAACTTGTAAAATTCAGCCTCAACCCTTTAAACTCCCAAAGCCCCGAGAGCAGAGATCTAAAGAAGGGGGCTCTGCCAGGCCAAATAAAAGGATCTGATTGGCTGGAATTGGCCCCTGGTTCGCATGTTGAACACGCCCACTTCAAATGGCTGCTGCAAGGCATGCTGGTTAAATTTAAAGAGCTGTGACCACTTAAAGGTAAGCGTCCAAATGTGGGGGCAATAATTTTGCTAAACGTTGAAAAGGTTGGAACTATCTTGACTGCTTATTGTAACCCTTCCAAAGGTTGTTTGGGGCAACAAAAAAAACAATTGGCTGGCATTTCCCAATGGCATAATAAATGAGGAGGCAGGAAACAAGGCAGTGGGCTAGTGATGGAGCAAAAACATCACTCGAACAGCTTGTTTGATGGCTGGCAAAGCTGATGCATGAGGGGGTGCGAAGAGGTTTCTTCTGTTTGGAACTCCAGTTAGATGCCCTGAGGTGACATGAGCGTTAACGGTGTGGGTGACTTCTTTTAGATGCCGCCATCTTTAAGGATCTCCCCGCTCTGCAGAACTCTTGGAGAGGGTTTTCTAGACAGTCGGGTCCACTGTGAAATTGGGAACAATGACTCTCATTACGTTAGCATTGGCTCCACGATCTGATGGGAGAAGATGCAAGAAAATCGCAGGAAGTATTAACCGAAAGAAAAATGAAATTTATGCGCTTAACAGCCGCGAAATAAATCAATGATTAAATTAGCTCATTAAATATTATTTGTTAACAAAAATCTAAAATAAACATCTGAAATAATTAAAAATAGTTTCCTTCTATCCCTTTAAATTGGGACTTTAAACAGTTTGGTCGGGGTTATCCCAATCAGCCGCTGTATCCTCAGTGGGAAGTTGGTGGAAATTTCGGTTACAACACCGATCGTGAGAACGCTCGCGGGAATTCCCAGCGCTTGCCTCCGACGGCCGGTTTTGAGGCGCGCCCATTCCACCGGGTGCGACCGAAGACGGAGCCCAAGCGGAAAGAAACAGCGAGAGCGGGCAGAAAAGCAACTTTACCCTCACCCGCACTCCGCCAGCGATAGAGATCTAGCATCTGGAAGGTTCATGCTAATGTACCTTGTACTAGAAAATGTACTAATGTCAGCTTAATGTACTAGGCTGTCACTCCAGGGCAGTACTGAAGGAGTGCTGCACTGTCGGAGGTGCTGTCTTTCGGATGAGACGTTAAACCGAGGCCCTGTCTGCCCTCTCAGATCCCAAGGCACTATTTCGAAGAAGAGCAGACGAGTTCTCCCCAGTGTCCTGGGCCAATATTTATCCCTCAACCAACATCTAAAATCAGATAATTTGGTCATTATCACATTGCTGTTTATGGGATCTTGCTGTGCGCATATTGGCTGCCGCATTTCGTACATTACAACAGTGACTACACTTCAAAAGTACTTCATTGGCTGTAAAGCGCTCTGGGAGGTCCTGAGATCGTCAAAGGTGCTATATAAATGCAAGTCTTTCTTGTTCTTTCAGTCTTGAGTCTTGTCAGTGCTGTTGGAAAAAGATTGCAGTTCAGAGACATCTTTTCTCACCTACAGCAATTATAAACAGAAAGCAAAAAAAAATTGCTAAGATAAAGAGTGTTCGTCATCATTGGTTCTTAATTCTTCTAGAAAAAGTCTAAGCAGCTACTTAAAGTGCAGTTGCACCCCCGTCTCGCTCACAGTCATACACCCACCAGAGTCATTTTTACAAGTTAACACTCCCGACGTGGAGTCTCGCTCGGTGGGAGAGCAGCTGATATAATCGGGGGTTAGAGGTCAATACGTCCGTTGTGTCGCTCTCCTGATTTTCTGGTTTCAAGGTGGCAGTTTTAACCTGTAAAATTTATCCTACTGCGGTCAGCAGGAAAGAAAGTGCCAATAATAATTAATTTGTTAAGCCGTTCACACGATCGTAAACAGATATCCTGACTCTTGGCAGGTGATTAAACAATAGTTGTATGGAGTACTGTTCCAATCACAAAATCTGGGCTGATAATTAACCATCCTAAGCACATGCCCTTCAGGCAAGTGTTCTACAAGTTTTACATGCCTGACCAACTCCGTTGCCTGCTCTGAATGAATAAGTGGGCTTGGTTGTCTCTATTATATTTTTCCAATAAATCCAACTCAAATGATTCAAACACAACCTCCTCTAACAGTCCCATTTACAGGCACCCACAACCCTTGCTGCCCCTCAAAGCAGAACTATCTGAATTTGATTCCACCTAGCTGACAAGGTACCTCTTTACATATAATCACGTAGAATTTATAACACAGAAACAGGCCATTCGGCCCAACAGGTCCATGCTGGTGTTTATGCTCCACAAGACCCTCCTCCAACCCTCTTCATCTCACCCTATCAGCATATCCTTCTATTCCTCTCTCCCTCATGTGTTTATCTAGTTCCCCTTAAATGTATCTATGCTATTCGCCTCAGCTACTCCATGTGGTAGCGAATTCCACATTCGAACCACTCCCTGGGTTAGGAAGTTTCTCCTGAATTCCATATTGGATTTATTAGTGACGATCTTATATTTATGACCCCTAGATTTGGATTCCCCCACAAGTGGAAACATCTTCTCTACGTCTACCCTATCAGAATCTTTCTCCAAGCTTAGTTGCATCCATGATTTGTGAAATTGCAGTAGTCCTGCATGGTGCTGTCATTGGAGGATGCTTTTGAAGCTTAGGATTGAATTTGTTGGGAAAATATTAAAATAATAGACAATTGGGGCGCTAAATTGGGCCGTGTAGCGCCCGTTGTTTCAGCGCTACACGGCCTCTCCGACATCCAAGATGGCGTCAGCTGACGACATGTGCAACATCTGGCAGTATGCAGTGCACTGCTGCATAAGGGAGGTCACAGACGCACTGCACCAGATGAGGAACAGGTTCATCACCTTCCCTCTCGACAGAGACAATCAGAACGAGCGAGCACAGGGGTTCGCTCACATTGCTGGCTTCCCCATGGTGCAGGGTGCCATGGACTGCACGCATATTGCCCTGCGTGCCCCGCACATCAACTCAGCCGTCTTCATCAACTGAAAGGGCTTCCACCCCTTCAACGTGCAGTTGGTGTGTGACCACACACATCGCATCATGGAGGTCGATGCCCGCTACCCTGGGAGCAGTCTCGATGCCTTCGTCATGCGGCAGTCCAACGTGCCAGCTATCTTTCACCCGACTCGGCAAGTCAAAGGCTGGCTACTGGGCAACAAGGACTATCCCCTCACGCCGTGGCTCATGACACCGGTCAGGAACCCATGCACACGTGCACAGCAGGCCTATAATGAGAGCCATGCTGCCACACGCAACATCGTGGAGCACACCATAGGCCTCCTGAAACAACGCTTCCGTTGCCTGGACCGGTCTGGAGGAGCCCTGCAGTATTCCCCTGAGTGGGTGGGCAGAGTCATGGTGGTCTGCTGCATGCTGCACAACCTCGCCATCATCAGGGACCAGCCTTTTCCACCAATGATTGGAGAAGACCCTGAGCCAGAGGTGGAGGAGGAGGAGGCTGAGGAGGAAGAGGCGGAGGAGCAGGAGGAGGAAGAGGCTGAGGAGGAGCAGGAGGAGGGGGCGGAGTGGGAAGAGGAGGTGGAGGAAGACACAAGGGTGCAGCAGGAACCACACGTCTTGTCTGCAAGGGCTCTGCGTGCTCGCCTGATCCGTGCCCGCTATCAATAATGTGAACTACATCCCCCAACTCACCAACAGCCCGACACTCCCCACCTTTCCCCTCCCACAAGATAATCAAATCGCCCTCCATCTGATTACACATTGGTTTCCCTCTCAGCTCATTGCATGAATAAAAACCATCACCAAATGCAAAATCAAACTCTCATTTATGGATTAATAAATGAAATTATGCAAACATAACAGAACTATTCACCCTTGTGCATTCCCTCAGTGCCTGTTGTCCGTGTGCCTTTACCTATCCTAGTGCTTCCATGAGGTGCTTCCCCAGTGGCTGGAGCATGGGTGGTGGGAAGCTGCTGGCCTTCAATGGAGGAGTGTCCAGATGGCCTTGGAGGACGATCTCGAGCAGCTCTGGGCTTGGAGGGCCCGGCTTCAGACTGCACCATCTCAGCATGGACTGCAGCAGTCTGGCCTGGCTGGCCTATAGGCAGGGGCACTGGCGGAGTGGCAGGGGTGGGAACAGGAATGCTGTCGTCCTGAGAGAAGTCAGCAGGTCCGACTGCCATGGCGCTCTCCCGGGTCGGTGCCTCAGCAATCCTGGTGATCGGCTGGGGAACGGATTGCTGGAGTGCTGTGACGCCCTGGAAGCCCCGTTCCACAGTGATCCCCAGAGCCACGATAGCAGCAGTCTGAGCTCCAAATGCAGCAGTCAGACCTTGGATGGCAGATGTTTGTGCTGCAATGGAAGCTGTGACATCAGTCATCAGACGCTGCATCATGGTAGTTTCCACAGGTGCGCTGATGGAGGTGACACCCGTTCCATGTGGGAAAGGATGGGCTCCAAGCTCTGCGCAAAACCCTGTGCTAAGTTTGAGCTGGACTCCCCCATGGCCCTTGTCATTGTGCACAGGCTTTCTGGCAGGCTTTCCAGTGCCCCAAGCATTTGTTGGTGTACGCCCATCAGCCGTCTTCTGTAGCCTGGCCCATCGAAGTCATCATCTGACTCCTCTGCAGCAGAACTAGTGAGGACCTCGCCCTCCGGTGAACTGACACCTGTGATATCCATTCCCTTCGCCCTGACTCCTGCGTACTTGTGCTCGGTGTCTCACCACGTGCAGATCCCTCCTCTCATCTAACCTCTGAAGGACGCGCAGTGTCAGTCTCTGAGCTGGTGGAAGCAAGTATCAGATCGAGTGACGGTGAGGCTTCAGTGTCCTCCTCCTCCTCCTCCTCCTCCTCGGGTGCCGCCACGTGTTCTTGGGTATCTGCAATGACAAAGGGAAACAGGTTGAGTTGTGGAGTGGGGAGAGGAGCAAGTAAGAGGTGTGTACTGGCAGCATCTGCAGCACGTGAGTCAGAAAAGATTATGGGAGGAGGGAGATGTGGAAAAGGAGAAGGATCATTAGATATGCAGAGACCCCCTTGACCGGGACCTCCAGCGCGCCACGTTGTAACGGCTGCAACGATGGCCCGCCCAATGATCCACAGCACCGTCTCCTCTAGGGGGTGGGGACATGCAGACATGCCCGTCCAGCCTCAGGTCCCTCCTGCTGGCGGGTGTTATACGCCACCTTCTCCTGCAAGACAGAGGACAGTGTGTCAGTGAGTGTCCTGCAAGGTGTGTGAGTGATGTGCCTGTCATGGTCAAATAGCTGCCAGTTTGTGTGACTTGAGTGGTGGTTGTGTGGCCTGCAAGTGTGGTACTATGCGCGGGTGAGATGCAGCATTGCGTATGGATGGCAGTGTTTGTTGGGGGTGGGTGGGTGACGGGAGGTGTCGTGCATGGAGTATTGGTGCAGTTGGTAGGCTGTGCCACTAGACACTTGTATTCACTCACCTTGACCACTCGTGTCAAATCATTAAACTTTCTCCGGCACTGCACCCGCGTGCGTGATGCAATGCTCCTAGCATTCACCTCCTGCGCCACAGCCTGCCAATGCCTGCGCAGCTGTAGTCTGGAGGGTCTCCGGCCACCCTGCGGGTACATGGCTGCCCTTCTTTGGTCCACACCTTCCACCGGGGCCTCCAGAGCATCGTCCGAGAATCTTGGTGCCCGCTCTCTTGCTGGTGCAGCTACTCGTGATGCCATTCTCCCTTCTCCTAGTTGGCTGTGTACCTGCCATTGAAAACGTGCCTGCACCTTTAAGTAGTGCAGGCTGCTGATGACGTGCGCTGTGCACGCCCCATTTCCAACTTCCTCATTCTCCGTGCAGCCTCTCAGCAGCGAGGGCTGTGCTTGCTGCACGGAGATTTCATGGTAAGTATCAGGCAGCACGAAGTTCACATGCGTAGGGTCCGTGGGCACAGGGTGGTAACGCTACCACCGCCCAGAACGGACCCTTATCCAATTTTTCCCCCTTGGTGTTAGCTGATATAATTATTTTATTTTCCCTCCCATCTATGTCTGCAGTCTTTTCATGCATTTTCTTCCAATTCTCCCTCATCCATACTCCTCCCTCCATTCCCCCCCCCCCAATACATGCCACTCTCCTGTACCCTGTGACATTTTTTTTTTTTTTTTTATTCGTTCACGGGATGTGGGCATCGCTGGCAAGGCCGGCATTTATTGCCCATCCCTAATTGCCCTCGAGAAGGTGGTGGTGAGCCGCCTTCTTGAACCGCTGCAGTCCGTGTGGTGAAGGTTCTCCCACAGTGCTGTTAGGAAGGGAGTTCCAGGATTTTGACCCAGCGACAATGAAGGAACGGCGATATATTTCCAAGTTACCACTTAACCCTCTCTGAGGGACACAGCCCGTGTATGGCCATATAAAGCAGCGTTGTGGAGAGTTTTGTGCTGTGGAGGCACTAACACTAGAAGTTGTCCATTAAGTCTGCCTTCCCTTTCAAATAACCCAGACTCAGAGGATCGCCTTAAAGTCGTTATGTCTGCTGCCTGGAGACCAGGCGTTGACCTGCCTGAACCTATGTTACTGATCGCTAATCAACTGGGCATTGATGAAGCCCGGTTCAGGATTGCCATGGCATTGTGTCTATGGCTCTACATGTTTTATCCGTAATGACCTGGGCCTTGGGCAATCCTGCAATTCAAAAGAACTCTGAAATTCTGCTATTGCTTTCCCCGGGAAAAGTGATGACTGTTTAGTCCTGGTGAACAGGACATCAGTATGCTGCTTGAAACCTCTGTGCGCTGCTAATTGACTGATGTAGCCTGAAAGGACTCGGAGGCATAAAAGTTGAGGGCGACTGTGACATTGATTGCGACTGGCAGTATGGTCCCTGTGGTTGAGGTTGTCTGCAGGTCAGCTTGCAGAAGATGGCACTATTCAGTCTTTGTCTCCCTTTAGAACCTTAGCCTGTGGAGGCAGGTCTCTACCGACACTGCAAGGTAATAGCACCTGGCTCAGTAAACATGGCTCAGTGGATAATGTCAGGTGTGGGCAGACTGCCTCTGGTGGTGAGGAACCTCCTGAGTGCCCTTTCATTCATCGTCTCCTTCGGCCTCCAAAAAACTCAGGGCTACAGAAACAGAAAGACTTACATTTATATAGCACCTTTCATGACCTCAGGATGTGCCAAATCGCCTTACAGCCGATGAAATACTTTTTGAAGTGTAGTTACTGTTGTAATGTGGGAAACGTGGCAGCCGATTTGCGCACAGCAAGCTCCCACAAAACAGCAAGGTGATAATGACCAGATAATCTGATTTTAATGATGTAGGTTGAGGGATAAATATTGTAGCAATCAAAATTCAAATAGTTCACCTTTAAGAAACTGCTTCCTGGAAGAAGGACACATGACAGTCCTTTAATGCCCATTTATGCAGGCAGGATAACCACAGAGTGTGATCCATGGGTAGAAACAGGGAACTTGCATGAAAACACGTACCTATTCACATTTGGTAATGAAAGGGCTGATTTCCCATTGTGGCACTCTTCACAATGAACGGCTCTTGCAGGGAGTAATGGTCGGGATTTTCCATCCATTTGACTTCAAAGGATGTAAAATTTCAAGTCCCTCAATCAATTGGGAGTCAAAGTCTACGCCTCATTGGGCCTCCAGGGAACAAGGAATCTCTCTCTCATATCATAGAATCATAGAATGGTTACAGCACGAAAAAAGGCCATTCGGCCCGTCGAGTCCATGCCGGCTCTCTGCAAGAGTAATCCAGCTAATCCCACTCCCCCGCCCTATCCCCGTAGCTCTGCAAATTTTTTTCCCTTCAGGTACTTATCCAGTTCCCTTTTGAAGGCCATGATTGAATCTGCCTCCACCACCTCCTCAGGCAGTGCATTCCAGATCTTAACCACTCGCTGTGTAAAAAGGTTTTTCCTCATGTTGCCAATCACCGTAAATCTATGTCCTTTGGTTCTTGACCCTTCCGCCAATGGGAACAGTTTCTCTCTATCTACTCTGTCTAGACACTTCATGATTTTGAATCCCTCTATCAAATCTCCTCTTAACCTTCTCTGCTCTAAAGAGAACAACCCCAGCTTCTCCAGTCTATCCACATAACTAAAGTCCCTCATCCCTGGAACCATTCTAGTAAATCTCTTCTGCACTCCCTCTAAGGCTTTCACATCCTTCCTAAAGTGCGGTGCCCAGAATTGGACACAATACTCCAGTTGTGGCCGAACCAGTGTTTTATAAAGGTTCATCATAACCTCCTTGCTTTTCTACTCTATGCCTCTATTTATAAAGGCCAGGATCCCGTATGCTGTTTTAACCACTTTCTCAACCTGCCCTGCCACCTTCAAAGATTCGTGCACATATACCCCCTGATCTCTCTGTTCCTGCATTCCTTTTAGAATTTATGTGGATCACCAAAGAATACAGGCGTGTATAGATTACATGGTAAAGGATACAAGCTACACCCCATTACTTCCTAAAGTAGCAGGGACCCACCACAATAATGCCAGTGATGCAGAAGCAAGCTCCATCTCAAGGTCACCAAGAGTTGGACCTTCAGAGGTAGCATGTAAATTTTTTAAGTGATTGGATACATGGTTTTGTCAATAGACTGTACAGTGATAGTTTTATGTTCTGCACCCTTGCTTTGCAATGTAGAGACTCAGAATACAGGTCTGTGTAGTTACTTGGTCCCTCTGTGCAAGTTTGGCACTTTTGAAAGGACATGGGAAAGAACATGGGAATTTTTTAAGGGACAAAGGTCATTTGGCCCAACACGCATATCCAAAACTCGGAATGGTTCGATATGGCCCTATTTAAGTTGATTCTCAATTACTTATGGTGTTCAACCCTAATGCCACGAGAAGATTGCTAGCTTATGTTCAGAACGTGGGAGAACGAAAACCTTTGGCAGCATTAGTGTGGGAAAAAAATCGGAGTAACAACACTCGAAATGTGGGGAGTGTTGGGAAAACAGCCGTAAGGAACATTTATAAGAATATCTGAGATGCACAAACATCCTGTCGAATAAGAAATCTCAACAGGATGTGTTATATATATATAAAAAACTTTGTCATGGTAACGTTGAAACCTTTGTCAGACAACACAGCTCAGATCTAAAGGCAGCAATTATGTGGGGGCCACCCATCCCCCACCCTCCGCAAAACAAAAGTCATTGTTCGATCCATCTTTCCACAAGGAAAAGGGTCAAATGATGACTATTCCCAGTAATCTGAATTTATTCCCAAACTTTTGTTCATTTTTTTACCTCAGGATGTTTTCTTGTATTTTATGGTTGCTCGTTGGAGCTGGGAGCGAGAGTAACTTGGGTAGAATGAAGAGGGAAGGAGAGACCTGTAGATAGGAGTTGGTGAGCAGCCTGTTTGGTACCAGACATCAGTAATGTTTTGGTAGCACCAAATGATGCCACAGTAAACAGTGCCCCTTCACACACTCCTGCTATGGTCATATCCTATATATTTTTTTTCCTGTTTATTGATGGCATGCAGGCAACACATATTTTTTTATTTGTTCATGGGATGTGGGTGTCACTGACAAGGCCAGCATTTATTGCCCATTCCTAATTGCCCTTAGAGAAGGTGGTGGTGAGCCTCCTTCTTGAGTGGCTTGCTAGGCCATTTCAGAGGGTGATTAAGAATCAACCACATTGCTGTGTGTGTCTGAAGTCACATATAGGCCAGACCAGGTAAGGATGGCAGGTTTCCTTCCACTAATAGGGCATTAGCAAACCAGATGGGTTTTTATGACAATCCAGTAGTTTTATGGTCACCATTACAGCTACTAGTTTCTTTAATTCTAGATTTTTTTTATTTAATTAATTGAATTTAAATTCCCCAGCTGCCATGATGGGATTTGAACTCATAACTCCAGATTATTAGTCCAGGTCTCTGGATTACTAGTCCAGTAACATAACCACTAGGCTACCATACCCTTATGTATTGCCCAGCTCTGGTTGCCCCGAGGGTATTAAGAGTCAACCACGTAGGATTGGAGTCACGTGTAGACCAGACCATGTAGGGGTGGCAGGTTCCCCTCCCGGAAGAGCATCAGACAGCGCCAATGATGACTTCCCCAAAAGAACAGCAAAAACTAAAGCTATAGCGTGCAACTGAAATTCTTTCATGTGTGACTACTTTTCCTCCCAAAGTTCCCAAAAGGCAGATGCAGAGACTTGAGGGAGAAATTCAATTTAGTTTTGATCAATTTGTGGGTGTAAAATGAACTTTAGGGAGATAAATTCTGGGCCGCTATCTCCCGCCCTCGATCTCCATCTCCCCCGAAAGTGTGCTGGCCGCCATATTGAATTGAGCGATTTTTAGTCGTCCCAGGCGGCCACCTGAAAGCAACGGGGGCTTTATTAAAATATCCTTCATCTGTTGAAGGATCCTTTCTCCAAATTGAATTGTCGGATTTGCTGCTTCTCAAGCCCGCCCAGTAATTCTTGGCTCCAACAATCAGGAAGTAGGCTGCACCAGCATTATTTAATGGATTCCTCAGTTGCATGCAGATAATTCGCTAGTTAGTCTTTTTAGGCTGCTAGTAGGCTTGCAGGCCTTTTTCGGCTCTCTTGGTTGCTATAGTTACGTTCAAAACTCATGGGCAGTGACTGTTTTGAGTTTAAGCACTATCTCATTGCAGGGGCTTCAGCTCATTGCTGGTTAAATTATGGATGTGTTGCTCCATCTGCCATTGGAGCTGGAAAAGGAGATTTAAGGTGATTGGCAAAAGAAACCAAAGGCGACATGCGGAAAAGCTTTTTTACGCAGCGAGTAATTATGATCTGGAATGCGCTGCCTGAAAGGGCGGTGGAAGCAGATTCAATCATGGCTTTCGAAAAGGAATTGGATGAATACTTGAAGGGAAAGAATTTGCAGGGCTACGGGGAAAGAGCGCGGGAATGGGACTAACTGGATTGCTCTTACAAAGGGCTGGCATGGGCTTGATGGGTCGAATGGCCTCCTTCTGTGCTGTAACCATTCTATGATTCTTGGAGGAGGAGGGAGAGCAGCAGCTGGGAGAAGAGGGCGAAGAAGACGAGGCCTTACACTGCGTGCTGGTGTGTGAAAAAGGGCATAGCTGTGGGGTAGTGAGGGAAATAATTATGAGGACAGTAGGTGCATGGAGAGTGTGCCAACAGCAGCAGAAGGAGTTTTAATGAAGTGTGCTGCTGTGATTGGAGGAGACTGATGGGAAGTGGGGGAGGGGAGACTTATGTGCGCTGGGGCGACAGGTGGTGCCGGGCTAAGCAGAGAGTAAGAGAGATGTGAGTGGGAATCTTACCTTAGTAGCTCTGGTCAGGTCATTGAATTTCTTGTGCCAATCATAATCAAATGAGGCACATGCTACAATTTCGCGCCTGCCTCTCTCTGATGGCTCATCGGGAGACATTACAACAGTGACTACACTTTAAAAGAACTTCATTGGTTGTATAGCACTTTGGGACATCCTGAGGTCACGAAAGGCGCTATATAAATGCAAGTTCTTTCTTTTCTTTATGTTCCGATCCTGACGCCCATTTTGCTTTGCTATTTGAATTCCCCTCCCTTTAATGCCTTAACGGCGTGCTCTGTAATCTGGAATGACGAGTGCTTGCTGCAGAAACCTCCTGATTTCTTTCGAGGCTTAAAACAGCATCAATCCGCTCGCATAAAAGGACATCAGTAAGATGGCTGTGTAATCAGCTTTCAGCACTCGGGGGTCATGCTGCAGTTCTCGAGTAGAGCTTATCCTGTGCTGAATTGCCAGATGCTTGCCACGTAATAAAATAGATTTCCCAACACAGCCAACTGTGGGGGGAGGCTGTAAAGTAATGTCAGTGCTCAGGTCAAAAATCAATGTTTTTGGATCATGAATACCAACAAATAAATTGGCCGCAGGGTCCAGATTTATTAATGCAAAAAAGACTTGTATTTATATTGTGCCTTTCATGACCTCGCAATGTCCCAAAGTGCTTTACAGTCAGTGAAGTACTTTTGAATTGTAGTCACTGTTGTAATGTAGGAAACATGGCAGCCAATTTGCGCACAGCAAGATCCCACAGACAGCAATGTGATCATGAGCAGATAATCAGTTTTGGTGATGTTGGTTGAGGGGTAAATATTGGCCAGGACACCTGGTCTCCTTCGAAATAGTGCCACCAATTACGTCAACCCGAGAGGGCAGACAGGGCCTCGGTTTAACGTCTCATCTGAAAGACGGCACTTCTGACAGTGCAGCGCTCCCCCAGTATTGCACTGGAGTGTCAGCCTCTGGAGGTTCTTAAAGGGGAAAAAATGGCATGTGTGACCATATATCATATATGATATGTACACTCATCCTTACCCCAAGATCTGCATTTATTGGCCAGACGGTCCCGCCCTGGGCATCTCAGAGGAGACGTGTCTCTGGCACCCTTCACTTCAAAAAAGAAGCTGCCTCATAGTCGGTAGGGACGACTCTTCCCACGTGTGTGAAGGTCATTACAGTATTCAACTTTATGCTACTGGATCCTTGCAAGACACCACCTTCAACGCATGATAAATCAGTCAGTTAGCTTTCCACAAGTACATCAAGCAATTGACAGAGGCTTGATATGCAAGGGAGCATGCAATCATCATTTTTCCAAAGAAGGAATGGCAGCACTCACTACAGAGTGCAACATTGGCGATAGCATCCATTTCCTGCTGCTCTGCCGCCCTCACCACTTGCTCCTGCTCACCTGCGGACTCGGTCTCAGCCTGTGCTACCTCCTCAGGCTCAGTATCTGCACCCTCCTGGATGTGGGCACCTTCCTTGGTGCTTGCAAATTTCAATGAAAGAGATGTAAGATGCAGTGTGGTACTGTTTTGCTTTGGGCCATTGACATCTCAAAGAGCTTTACAGCCAATGAAGTACTTTTGAAGTGTAGTCACTGTTGTGGGTATGTAGGAAACGTGGCAGCCAATTTGCGCACAGCAAGATCCCACAAACAACAATGTGATAATGACCCAGATATATCTATTTTTCTAGTGATGTTGGTTGAGGGATAAATATTGGTCAGGACACTGGGGAGAACTCCCCTGCTCTTCTTCGAAATAGTGTCATAGGATCTTTGATGTCCACAGGGCCTCGGTTTAATGTCTCAACCAAAAGACGGCACTTCCAACAGTGCAGCACTCCCTCGGTACTGCACTGGAGTGTCAGCCTAGATTTTGTACTCAAGTCTTTGGAGTAGGCGACCTAAACCCACAAGCTTCAGTGACTCAGAGGCAAGAATGCTACCAACTGAGCCATGGATAGCACCTAACGATGGCACAGGAAAAGTATTTAAGGGCAAATTCAGAGGGGGGAGTGCCAGTCATCCTGGCATGCAGCCTCACTAGACACGAGGTCCTGGCATTAACTCACACCAGAATCACACAAGAGGCCCTTTGGAGTCTAATTAACGGACTGAAAATCCCATGCAAAAATTCCCATAATGTTCTCCTGTCACACCGAGCCCTGCATCAGGGCTACTAATTGGTAGAATTTACCCTCCTACATTAAACATTGGCTAGACGTCAAAAAGTACTTCATTGGCTGTAAAGCGCTTTGGGACATCCTGAGGTCATGAAAGGCGCTATATAAATGCAAGATCTTTCTTTCTTTCTGTGTGCGACTCTATTTTACACCTGCTCGACAGAACAAGACAACCTTGGAAATATAGACCACACCCAGCGGAAGTTTTTTACAACCCTTCGAACACTTGTTTCTCAATTTGGAATGTGAGTTGGATGCAAAAATAACAAGAAACAAAAGGAACGGCATTGTCAGGAAGCAGATTGTTTCAATAGCATTTAAATAACGTTTCACAGCAGGGCAGAGGAAGTCAGAATAATCTGAAATCACAGCCAGTACTCAGCACTTGGATTTTCTTAAAGGTTCAGATACAAATTCAGATATATTCACGGTACAATTGGAACTTTAACTACCCCGTTGCTTTTTTAAATTTTGCAATGCTCTTCGTCACTGCTGTTGACTCTGTGGGATGAAAAACTTCATCACAGAACAGGGCCACCCAGGAATGAAAGATTAGTCACCAAGACACTGCAGCAAGCAAAACCCAGTTGAAAAATCATAGGGGTGTTAAAAAATTGTGTTTTATTTAATTTTCTGTTTTATGTTATTAGTTATAAAAGTATCAGACGTGGGAGAAAAGGCTGTTTGATTGACAGTCAAGTGGGAAATGAAGAGGCTGTTCACTTTCCCGATTGGCCGTGGGAAGGCGGGGCACGGCAGGTATGGTCACGTTGGGCGGCCAATGGCGGGAGCGTGGGGGGCGGGGCGTTTGGCGGCACGAAGTCATGAGGTGACGCCTCCAGGAAGACGTCCAACCAGAGTTGGCAACCCTATCACAGGCCCTAAAATTCCAGGGAACCAGTGAAGGCCGAGTACAGGTGCACGGCCCACCGGGGGGACTGGAATTTGGGGCCGATCCACATTCCATCCCGTTCTTGAAGCCCAGGGAATTCTGGCCGGGGTGGGGAGGGGGGAGAGGAGGGGGTTGGGCAGGAGAGCACGAGACTTCAGCCCACCCTTTCCCCTTGTCGAGGAGGCTTGTCAGGAATTCCTCCATTTTCACCCCCCCCCGTTAGGCCCAAGGGAACACTTGCCCACCAGAGGGTCGGCAGGAGTTCTGTCCATGCTAGGATTGCCAACTCTGGTTGGATGTATTCCTGGAGGTTTGATCCCGATGACCTCCCCACCTCCAACCGCCCCACCCAGTCAAACAGCTTTTGTTTTATGCCCTCTTTAATATTTTTACAGCTAATAAACAAAAGTGTTCAAAGAAATGAAAACACACTTTATTTTAATGCCCCCGTGATCTTTATCCCCTGGGTTTCCTCGCAGCAGTGTCCTGGAGATCAATCTTTCATTCCTGGAGACACCAGGACAATCCTGGAGGGTTGGTAACCCCAGGTCTGGGCCTAGTGAAGGCTCCAGAAAGTACTACAGGCAAAGGTAACCAATCCCAGAGAGGACTGATTATCCCTCTGGACATAGGCATTTGCTCCCTTCAATGCAAAAGACAAGATTAGCAGCCTTATCATGTCCTGCTCTTTCCGGGCCTCTGTTCAGCCATCGGGGTGGCTTGGCACCTCTCCGATTTCTGGTGTTCTGCCGAGGCAGCATTTCTGACATGCCCTTTCGGGCATGGGCCGCCCGGATCGAGTATTTACCTGACCCTGTCCCCATGATTCGAAGTCCATTGTCAGTCTTGCACCTGAGGAGCAGCACTCCTGGAATTCCAGGCCCCAGGACTGTTACAGCACAGACGGAGGCCGTTTGGCCCATCACGTCTCTGCTAGCTCTCCGAAAGAGCTCTCCGCTCGGTCCCATTCCCCTGCCCTTTCTCCGAACCGTTTAACATTTTTCCTTTTCAAATATTGATCCACTTCCCTTTTAAAAGCTGTCATAGATTCTGCATCCACCACTGTTTCTGGTCAAGCATTCCATGTCCTAACAATCGTCTGCCTTAAAAAGAGTCTCCTAATCTCTTCCTTTATTCCTTTGGTGATGATCTTAAATTGACAGAGTTGTCAATGATTTACCTTATCAAAGCTCTTCATTGGCATGAGCGATGTCAGGTTTAAATAAGATTGCCCCCGTGTTAATGTTTGGCGTGTGTTGAGTTTCGAACCGCTGATAACAGGCCACGGCTGTGTTGTGTTCTGTAACTGAACACCAGGCTGTTTGAGAAAGAATCACTTCAAATATTCAATAACCTAACAGGAACTTGGACTTCAACTGTGCGTCGCCCGATGACCGGGTCATACGGACCGATAACGTTTATGGCTCGACTCCTGGGATGTGGGAAGTTGGTTCATCCCAGTTGGTGGGGGGAGGGGGATGGAAAGGTCAAAGGGCGCTACAATTGGTCTCAAAGCCTTTGAGTTGGAGCGGTGAACACCACCGTATTCCACATACTATTAAATCCCGGCTCAGAGCTTGCGAGTTAAGTGGAAAGCACTGTAGTCCAGTGAAGTTCCTCACAGCCCTGAGCGTTATAAACAGAGATGTTTGTGTCAGCTGTGGCTCAGATGATAGCACACTCGCCTCTGAGTCAGAAGGTCATGGGTTTAAGACCCATTCCAGAGATTTGGGCGCAAAATCTAAGCTGACACTCCCAGTGCAGTGCTGAGGGAGTGCTGCACTGTCGGAGGTGCCGTCTTTTGGATGAGGCGTTAAATCGAGGCCCCTCTCAGGTGGACATAAATGATCCCATGGCACTATCTCGAAGAAGAGCAGAAGAGTTTTTCCCGGTGCCCTGGCCGATATTTATCCCTCAACCAACATCACTAAAACAGATTAGCCGGTCATTTATCTCGGTGCTGTTTATGGGACCTTGCTGTGCACAAATTGGCTGCTGCGTTTCCTATATTTGCAACAGGGCCTACACTTCAATGCGCTTTGGGGTGTCGTAAGGTTGTGAAAGACGCTAAATAAATGACTACTGGTTTCTTTCAGTCGCCCCTTCTCCCCTTGAGCGTTGAAGGGAGAGTGCAGGAAAAATGATTGTTAAAATCTACATTCGCTGTGCAATGAAATGATTCGTTTCCCCTCAGAATGTTCGTGCTGCTATATGTTATTGTAGTATGCGTTCCATAAATAGCAATAAGCTAAGTAACCATGATACATACACAGGACTTAATATTGGCCTTGAAAGAATTGTTGATCTGAGTACACTAGCAGTGCCTAATAAGCTTGTATTGTCTTCAGTAATAAGCAGCAATCAGCAACGGTCAATATTTAGTCCTTATTTCTCCGCACATCCCCTTTTTTCCTGATCTGATAACAAAACCAATGACGGCATCGCGTTCGATATGAAAATCGAACGCTTTTTTTTCCAAGTATCGTTTCTTTTGCTTGTAACCAGGGACGGATAATAAAAATTAACTGCCACCCTGTCCCACGAAGAGATAACTGAAATACTAGGGAAGATGTTTGAAGGTATATCAAAGCAGTGCGATAACACCGAGGGCATATCATTACGCAAATTTTATTTTTACTTTGAATATGCTGGCCCTTGTTGCCGTGGTAACCATTGTCAACATGAATAATGCAAAAATTACTCAGCGTACTTGGAACTCCAAAGCAATTCATACAGATTTTTAAAGGATTGAATAATAATATTGTGCTGAGGACTACAAAGGCCAGAACTTTAAATTATAACCATCTGGAACTGAAATTACATGGAATTATATCGAATTTACAGCACAGAAACAGGCCACTCGGCCCAACTGGTCAATGCCGGTGTTTATGCTCCACATAAGCCTCCTCCCGCCCTGCTTTATCTAATCCTATCGCCATGTCCTTCTATTCCTTTCTCCCTCACGTATTTTTCCAGCTTCCTCTTAAAGGCATCTATGCTATTTGCCTCAACTACTCCATGTAAGTTCCACATTCAAACCACCCTCTGGATAAAAAAGTTTCTCCTGAATTCCTTATTGGATTTATTAGTGATTATCTTATATTGATGACCTCTAATTTTGGTCTCCCCCAAAAGCAGAAACATTTTCTCCACTTCTACTCTATCAAACCCCTTCATTGGCTGAAAAGCGCTTTGGGACATCCTGAGGTGGTAAAAGGCACTATATAAATGCAAGATCTTTCGTTTTTTCTTTCTTTGCATCGTCTTGCATGAATTTCTGTGAAGACAATCGCCATATTTTGCAATGGAATGACGAGACAAACAAAGGCCTTTGCGATCCTTTGCTAACAGGGGATAACCTTGCAGACTATTAGTGCCCATTTTAAATGGATGAACTGCGTGCCAAGCGGGAGCAGGACGGGACACCAGGATTATTGAGAAATATTTCATTCCGTACTCATTTCAATAGTATCACATCATGTAGTGAGCCTCTCGCGGAGACATAGCGGTGCTGATAAGCCTGTACTCTCGCAGTTTCATTCGGAAAGAGACTGTGAAGCAATTTAAACCACTGTATGTTTCCGCTCAAGCTGTTGGCTCATTCATCGGACCTGGGAAAAGGTATAAGTTGATGGACATTAAGCTGCACAAAATATCGGGATCATTCATTTTAAAACACAGAAGATGCCATTTACCAATTATTAACAATGGGAGGGTGACAACTAGCGGTAATGGGCATGGGAAAGACAATCAATTGTTCATGAGGTGGAGAGATCATGGAATGGGAGTTTCAGTTTGCATTCACGATGTCCAATATGTAGGCTTTTCAGTCTCTAGCTGAGCCATCAAAGAAAGATGCTGACTGAAGGCAAAGAGGAGATCTTCCCCCTTCCCTGGACCCTGTTGACATCTTTAAAAAACAGAACATTTTTTTAAATGGTGAGAAACTATTAAATGTTGATGTTGAGAGAGACTTAGGTGTCCTGGTACAAGAAACACAAAAAGTTAGCATGCGGGTACAGCAGGCAATTAGGGAGGCAAATGGCATGTTGGCCTTTATTGCAAGGGGGTTGGAGTACAAGAGTAACAAAGTCTTACTACAGTTGTGCAGGGCTTTAGTGAGACCTCACCTGGAGTACTGTGTACAGTCTTGGTCTCCTTATCTATGGAAGGATATACTTGCATTGGAGGCAGTGCAATGAAGGTTCACTAGATTAATTCCTGGGTGAGAGGGTTGTCCTATGAGGAGAGGTTGAGTAGAATGGGCCTATACTCTCTGGAGATTAGAAGAATGAGAGGTGATCTCATTGAAACATATAAGATTATGAGGGGCTTGACAGGGTAGATGCTGAGAGGTTGTTTCCCCTGGCTGGAGAGTCTAGAACTAGGGGGCATAGTCGCAGGATAAGAGGTTGACCATTCAAGACTGAGATGAGGAGGAATTTCTTCACTCAGAGGCTTGTGAATCTTTGGAATTCTCTACCCAGAGGGCTGTAGATGCTGAGTCATTGAGTATATTCAAGGCTGAGATCGATAGATTTTTGGATTCATGGGGAATCAAGGGATATGGGGATCGGGCGGGAAAGTGGAGTGAGGTCGAAGATCAGCCATGATCTGATTGAATGGCGGAGCAAGCTCGATGGGTCACATGGCCTACTCCTGCTCCTGTTTCTTATGTTCTTGATAGTGACCTGGGATGCGTTCACCATCAGTCGTTAAAAAAAAAGATTCTGGGCAGAAAACAGAACTATGTAGCCCCCTGTTCGATTATATGAAGGGGGCTGATCCTTAACTTCTGGGCCCACTTCAGTCCCACGCCCCTGATCTTTGGCCGCCCAGTGCGGAGGGGGGAGCGGGCAAGTCTGAGGACCTCCTTGTGGGTCTGCCCCTGGGCCTGGCCAAAGTGGCCATCCATAGTTCCAGAATGGACGCATTCCAGCAGAGTTGGTGGGCGGGGGGAGTGTGGGGGTTCGCTCTGGCTGCCTGCCTCTCTTCCGCGGTCTTGTCCGCGCCCGGGTGGTCCTGGGAAGGGAGTGCGCGGTGACCACCGGTACACCTGAGGCCTCCTGCAACCGGTGGGCACCAGGAATAGTACTATAATTTAGTTTAGAGTTCCCCTTTGTTTTGTTCCGTTATTGGTGGGAGGGGGTCTTCATTTTTAATTAGCGTTAACAGAAAGAAAGAAAGACTTGCATTTATTTATCATGTTTCACAGCGTCCCAAAGCACCTTACAACCAATGAAGTACCTTTGAAGTGTAGTTACTGTTGTTATGTAGGAAACGCGGCAGCCAATTTGCGCACAGCAAGCTCCCACGAACTGCAATATGATAATCTGTTCTAGTGATGTTGGTTGGGGGATAAATATCAGCCAGGACACCAGGGAGAACTCCCCTTCTCTTCTTCGAATAGTGCCGTGGAATCTTTTACATCCACTCGAGAGGGCAGACAGGGCCTCAGTTTAACATCTCATCTGAAAGACGGCACCTCCAACAGGGCAGCACTCCCTCGGTACCGCACTGGAGTGTCGGCCTGGATTATGCGCTCAGGAGTGGGACGGGAACCCGCAAACCATTCTGATTCAGAGGGGCCACTGAGCAAAAGGACAGCTGCAATCAATAATATGAAAAGCTCATCAACCGTGTTAATGAGCACAGCTTTGTTTTTCAGTCCTGGTACAGTAATATATCCTGTGGCAGATGTTGCTGCCCCTTTAATAGGAAGTAGCATGCACAGCTTTAAAAAAACATGTCCCACGCAGGGCCTTCCAGTTCTTGGAGAGCTCCGACAGACAACAGCTGGTGTGCGCCATGAGTCATAAATTAATTGATAGTGTTAAAAAAACAAGACATGATCCAGCCTGAAGATCCCGAAGAGGATAATGTACCATTAGCAAGCAGTTAAAAGACTGCCTTAAGGCTACAATTATTTTCATTAAGATTCAGCAGTGCCATCAAAATAAGGAACTCTGGCAAACATTATGATTTAATTCAGTTTTATTTCTGTTGTATTTGTGGAATTAAATTTCTAGGGACCCCTTTTTTATTTACAGGCCGCTCCTCCAACTTTGGCCTCTCCTTCCCACCCACCCCCCCCACCACAATTTGCCTCAACATTGGCCTTCGGCCTCCTGGGCCCCGCCCTCTGGAATTCCCTCCCTCCATCTCTCCACTTCCCTCTTGTCCTGTAAGGCCCTCCCTAAATCCCACCTCTTTAACCACGCTTTTGGTCATTCCTCCTAATTTACTCCTCCTTGGCCTGGAGTCCGTGTTCACTTCTGTGTCCTTGCCGCCTGCGATTTTAAATTGAAAGCCGCCAGATCAGGGTGGGAAAGGAGCGGTTAATTCCCCTGCTCCGTTTTAACTGCCCCCCCCCTCCACCCCCGTGCCTGATTTCCTCCAGGCAGGAGGAGTTCAAATCGAGGCCTTGGTCTTTTCTGGTCTCTATGTTATCGCTCCGTTGGGTAACGATTGAAGACATCCATGGACAGAAGGGGCAGAGTCTTCGTTGATGGGAAATTGTACAAACTCAGAAGAGAGCCGTACATCATTTTGGCCACGATGATCTTACGACCAAGTGACACAACGATGGGTTGCATCGTGACTTACGCCATTGTGTCGAGTAAAACCCAGTGAATGGACAAAAGGTAAGCTGGCCATTTTTTCATGAAGTCAGTGGCCCTTATAGTTGAGAGGATAGCTGGGTTATTCCCCTTTGGGGTTCCTGGTGCATGCCGGGACCCTGAATCAGGGAATTGCAAAGCCCCTTGGTTTCCCCGGACTGGGGCGTGCGAAATTTCCCGGAATGTGCAAGGAGTTCCAGCGCGGACTCGACGGGCCGAATGGCCTCGATCCGCGCTGTAAACCTTTCTATGATTCTATGTGAGTGCAGAAGTGGGACATCCTGGCTGCGATCGATGAAAACCCCTCAAATTTCCATCGATGGGCCTCTGGAATCTGTGCCAATCGCCCGTATTACGGTTCCGGCCTGTTCTGTGCATAAATCTCGGTCACGTTACTGATTCTGTGCACTGGAGGTAAATCTGTACCGTTACCGGACAGCCTGGCTAATTTCTCGAACAATGTTCCCGTTAGTACACTGAGCAGCTGAACATAACCTTAGGGTGTATCCACACACCACCTTCAACACCCTTCTGCTTCACTGCAACACTAACCAGGCCGTTACCTAAGCAACGTCTAAGGAACAATGGAAGTGAAACCCTTGACAGCTGCAGATTTCACAACCAAACTGCATATCCCAGAACTAAGTATAGATGTGGTCTTTTACAGTGTGGATTGAAAGTGAAGTAGAACAAAGGAACATAGGAGCAGGAGTAGGCCATTTAGCCCCTCGGGCCTGTTCTATCTAGTGTTGTGTATGGAGTTTATACTTCCAATTGTACACATGGCATAAACGTGCCACTAACTCACTCTCAAACTAATGCACAATCGGAATAATGGCAGATGAACACTCTTGTACTAATTATCAGCGTTTTGCTGTATGTGGCGGCTATTTACAAGAAATGTTTTGATGTCAGAACATCAAAGGAACTGAAGCTGATTTGCACAGCAGGATTGAATGTGGAAGAGCCAGTGTGAATCAATTTACTCTCAGTTCACTCTATGAAGTATAAATACACCCTTAAATTTCAATTCTGAGAGTCAATAAATTATAAATGGAGTGACCCACAGTTAGCACCCATTAAAAATGGAAACATCAGGAGTGACAACCCATTATAAATGGAGAGGCAGGGAGTTAGAACCCATTATAAATGGAATGAGCTTCTTTTAATTTTTACCTCTTTTGACAAGTTCCTGGCCAATTGTGTCCTTGACAAAGCCGAGTAAGCCTTATCTCACTCGGCCTACCAGACGCCACTGGTATGCTGGATCGCCATCCAAGGCCAGGAATGGGAATTCCCAGCCTACTGAATCTCTGGGCTTGTCCCCGGCCCATCATTTGATAGAAGCAGCAGAGATGTAACCAGGTGCATCCCCATTCCCTTGAGGGTTTTTCCAGTCTCCTGTCAAAGTTGCAGTGGGCGGCCAGAAGATTTTGGGCCATTGATTCCTTCCTTGGGCATTGTTCCATCAGCACTACTCATCCTCAGGTACCTTGTCCAGGTGGCCATTAATCATGAATGAGCCTTGACAGTAAGTGTCAACAGGTTTTTTTTTACTTTGGGCGTGTCACAGATGAGCCTGATCCTATCCTCATCCAATGTCCACACACATGCTCTTTATGATAGAAATGGATAGCGATCAGAAGTGGGAAGCTTGGCCTATTTTCCCCCTCCCTAACACAAAGCCACTAAAACCCAATTGTTGTGTCTCCATCTGCCATCCCGACAGAGATCAGCAAATTCAGGAGAGACCTGGGATTGAACCTTTTTTTTTATTCGTTCATGGGATGTGGGCGTCGCTGGCGAGGCCGGCATTTATTGACCATCCCTAATTGCCCTTGAGAAGGTGGTGGTGAGCCGCCTTCTTGAACCGCTGCAGTCCGTGTGGTGAAGGTTCTCCCACAGTGCTGTTAGGAAGGGAGTTCCAGGATTTTGACCCAGCGACGATGAAGGAACGGCGATATATTTCCAAGTCGGGATGGTGTGTGACTTGGAGGGGAACGTGCAGGTGGTGTTGTTCCCATGTGCCTGCTGCTCTTGTCCTTCTAGGTGGTAGAGGTCGCGGGTTTGGGAGGTGCTGTCGAAGAAGCCTTGGCGAGTTGCTGCAGTGCATCCTGTGGATGGTGCACACTGCAGCCACGGTGCGCCGGTGGTGAAGGGAGTGAATGTTTAGGGTGGTGGATGGGGTGCCAATCAAGCGAGCTGCTTTGTTCTGGATGGTGTCGAGCTTCTTAAGTGTTGTTGGAGCTGCACTCATCCAGGCAAGTGGAGAGTATTCCATCACACTCCTGACTTGTGCCTTGTAGATGGTGGAAAGGCTTTGGGGAGTCAGGAGGTGAGTCACTCGCCACAGAATACCCAGCCTCTGACCTGCTCTTATAGCCACAGTATTTATATGGCTGGTCCAGTTAAGTTTCTGGTCAATGGTGACCCCCAGGATGTTGATGGTGGGGGATTCGGCGATGGTAATGCCGTTGAATGTCAAGAGGAGGTGGTTAGACTCTCTCTTGTTGGACTGTTCTGATTTGTGTGGTTCAGCTACTCAACATTTAAATTTACCCATCGATGAAGCCTATTCATAGCGTTTCTGCGTGTAGAAGCCCAAATCCTGGCACCTAATTGACGTTGTTCCATTATGTAATTTAGCATGGGCAAAGTTTTATTCAGTTTGAGCTGATATCATTTGATTGGCCCCCCCGGGGAGCGGCCAGCATGCCAGCCACATAATCATGGAGCTAGAATGATTTATTAATCACCAAATGAAGTGGTGATATTTCATTCTGCGGTTTTGGCTAAACTTCAGCAGAAATGTCAGAGCTTCTCATTGGGGAAGACAAGGGAGAGATTTGCTCAGGATCAACCCTACAGTAATAATACTGTGTTTCTCCTGACAGGTAAGAGCTTTTTCTAAGTTATGGACATCTAAGTTATAGATAAAGGAGAGAAAGATGTAAGACGGACCGTTAAACTTTGCTGGTGTGTGTAAAACTGGCAGTAGTGAATTGGTAACCCGCCTTTACTCTTGGCTTGGCCGTCATGCTTGGAGTTGATCGGAGCATTTCCAGGGATGGGGAGGGAGGGGGCTAGGCCTCTCTTGGCGGGTGGCCAAGCAAATCTCTTGCGTCAATGGGCAGCACTCTTGCCTTCTGAGTCAGTAGGTCATAGGTTCAAGTGCCACTCCAGAGACCTGAGCACAAACTCCAGCCTGACCCTCCCAGCGCAGAGTACTGAGGGAGCGCTGCTCTGTTGGAGTTGTTGTTTATCGGATTTGACATTTAAACCAAGGCCCTGTATGCCTTCTCAGGTGGATGTAAAAGATCCCATGGGATTATTTCAAAGAAGAGTTCTCCCTCGTGTCCTGGCCAATATTTATCCCTCAACCAACACATAAAAACAGATTATGTGGTCATTATCATGTGGCTGTTTGTGGGATCTTGCTGTGCACAAATTAGCTGCCATGTTTCCAACATTATAACACTTTAAAACTCATTGGCTGTAAAGCATTTTGGGTCTTGAACCCACAACCTTCTGAACCAGAGGCAACTGAGCCACGGCTGGCTTAGGAACACACTAGGATCAAGCAAATGGCTTTATTTGATTCCAGAGAACCCCTGAACATGTATTTGACAAGTAGCGACAAAATGGAGGAGAGTTGGCAAAAGAGGCATCTCATTCAACAGATCCAGAGACAAACCCTAAAACACATGAGCCAGCCACAACCGCCACTGCTCACTTTAATCACACATCACTTTCTGTCACCGCCTTCTGAATGGAAACTCGTGAATGCGATCTTGAGTGCTCGAGACGGAGCAATGACGCAGATTGCTGTCAAAACTGCATAATGCAAAGAGGCAGTTTGGCATAACTGATAAGCTGCTGTGTGGTATTGATGGTAGTGCTGTCAACAGGAATATTACAAGGAGTCACAGTAGAAAATAATAATGTCTCGAAGATTAATTATAGTTTTGCATAATATAGAAACAAGATTATCATCAAATGAATTAATTTAATAAATAAAATCTACTCCTTTTAATTCAAAGTATGTTAATTCAAATTACTGGCTAATTCTGTCATTTGAATTTTTTCATGGAAAAAATTACATTGAGTTATCAGGAGTAGACTAATTTAAATAAGACTGTAAATGTTTTTATTCCATATCATACATTTACCATGTTCATTAGAAAGTGTTTCTCATGGAGTGACGTGGGACTTTGAACCCTGGGGAGACAATCTGGGCCACGCTGACATCGCTGGATTAGTGATTGAGAAGAGAATGTGAACAAGAAAAGTGCTGCATAATCGACAGGAAACAAAGTGCAGAACTCCGAACATTACTGTTAGTTTCTCATATCTTCACACTCTTCCCTTGGAGAACAGTGTGAAATAGTGGAAGGATTTGCGAGCTGATTAACAGTCCGACATAGAGGTTTACAGCACTTAAGGAGGCCAGTCGGCCTATCGTGCCTTTACTTGTTTCCTGAAAAATACCAAACACTGGTCTTCACTAATTCATTGGCCTTCAGATGAGACATGAAACCAAGATGCTCGGTATCTGTTCTGATTGCTCAGTTGGATTTAAAGATCTCATGGCACTACTTCATGAGCAAGGAATCCTCCATCAAGCAAAACTGGTCATTCATCTAATTTTGATGTTGCAGAGGAAAAATAGCTGTCACATTTGCTTATACAACAGTTACTGCACCTCAAAAGTAATTCAGTGTTTGAGGTGTTTCAATGTATGTCAGTATTATTACAGTCAATCCTCCTTCTAACCTCGAGCTTGGTATATGCCTTGTGGTTAAGTAATAACGTGATGTCTCTCTGTAGCTCAGGTAATTGAGTTTTGATGATGTACCCAGGAAAGCCATCCAGAAATCAATTTGTGTATTAGCCTTTTGCTAAGCTTGTAGAAGATATGACACAATGGCAAGTAATAGATCTGGTCGCTTGTAGGTTAGTATCAGAAAAATGACCATTAAAGTTGCTAGATTGTCATAAAAACCCAACTGGTTCACTAACTTCCTTCAGGGAAGGGAGCCTGTCACCCATACCGTATTACCCACATCTCAAGGACAATTTTTTAAAAAAGGTTTACCAGTGTTTTGTACTGGTAAACTGTGCTGTTTTAATGTTTAAACCCCAGCAGCATCCCTGCACACACTTTGCTGTCCTCAAGCCTTGCTGACTCCTCCACCCTGCACTGACTTAAGAAAGAACTTGCATTTATATAGCGCCTTTTACAACCTCAAAGCACTTAACAGCCAATGAAGCACTTTTGAATTATAGTCACTGTTGTAATGTAGGAAACGTGGCAGTCAATTTGCGCACAGCAAGATCCCACAATCATGACCAGATAATCTGTTTTAGTGATAAATATTGGCCAGGACACCGGGGAGAACTTTCCTCCTCTTCTTCAAGATAATGGCTGTGGGTTCTTTTACATCCACCTGAGAGGGTGGACAGGGCCTCAGTTGATCCCATCTGATAAGGCAGCACCTCTAACAATACAGCACACCCTCAGTACTACACTGAAGTGTTTACCTAGATTATGTGCTCAAAGTCTCTGGAGTGGGTCTTGAACCTACAACTGTTTGATTCAGAAACAAGAGAGCTAACAACTGAGCCATAAGCAAGGTGGGTTACTATGAGCAGAAAGTGCACACTTTGATCTGGGCAAAGGGAAATTCTGAGTGTCCATCTCGGCTGGATGGACTGATAATCACTGCGATGGGGTAACGTGCACAGCTGACCAAAGCAACAAGATTTAGCACTGTTCAAAGTTTATCAAACTAAGATGTTACAAGCCTAAATCCCCAAGTGGAATTTCATTCCAGCAACAGTTTAGTAAACAAGGCCACATATGCACGTCTAAGAAAACCATTAGCGGCGTCTCTGTAATGTATCCCTGTACGTGTTACATTCCAATCAAAACAGCAACACTAAAGCTCAGCAGTATTTATCCAGCTGTAACTTATATACTGGAGAGGATTCAGCTTTGAGGTGGAAATGAAAGACACCTGCTGCCCGAGCTGAAGACCTTGGTGAGGAAACATCTACAGATCTCAGCAACACCAACTCCAGCTGAACAAGCAGGGCTAGTATTTAGCGAAAGGGGGCAAGAATGCAACCGGAATAAGGATCTGCTGATTCTGAACAGATTTTACTTAGAGGCTGAAATGTGAAATATAAAAATTCCACTTTGGGAATATTTCCATTCAGCTTTTTTTGTTAACGGTTTCGTTTCTCCCCTTTTGCACACACTATGCAGGCACCGTCAAATCTGCTGACCTATGGTCTTTGGTCTATTATGGAGGCACAATCAGAAAATTTGCTCTAACCTAGTAAACTGCCCATAGCATTGCCCGCAGTCAGTAGATTGCATTACAACAGTGATTACTCTTCATAAATACTTTATTGGCCGTGCAGAGTTTTAGGATGCCCTGAAGTCTTGGAAGGCGCTATATAAATCCTTTTTTTCTTTTCCTGCTCAGGTGGATGTGAAAGATCCCACTGCACTATTTGAAGACGAGCAGGGGGTCCTGTTACTCCCTCCAGAACACCACCAGAGATATTAATTCATTTATTGTTTACGGGCCCTTGCTACGTGCGAATTGGCTGCTATATTTGACTACAGAACAGTAACTGCAGTAAAAAAGTGATCCGTTGGTTGTAAAACACATTGGGACGTGATAAGGTGCAATATAAATGCACAGGTTCTTTCTTTCTGTCTCTCCGATTATCAACAAAATGACTCCGACAAAGGCAGGATTTGATACAGTGAGTGACGAATTCATGCCAGTTAGTGCTCAGGTTCAAGTCCAAAGATTATCCAGTCTAATTCTACTTCAGATCCTTAATATTTAACGGCTATGGGGATAAACCATCCCTCCAACAATCTACAAGTTTTCAAAAGTCAAGCTTGGCGTCACTTAAATTGCTTTCTCTCTCCCCCCATCTTTTCAAACTTGGTGACATCTTGCCCCACGGACTTTGTGCTTGAGCTGGATTAATCAATTTAAAAAATACACGTATATATACTTTTAAACCTGTGCCTCTTTGCTACTTTAGCTTCGAAAAGCAGGAGGACGAGAAGCTCACTGCTTCGAAATGAAAGTCAGCCCTTCGGCCTGCGATTCACATGTGTCTGTGCTTAACGTCAGCTGACGGCATTTGTAAATGATATTCCATCCTGTACTTTCCAGGCGGTTCGTATTTTACCTGAGGGGTTTTTGAGTTTCCAATTATAAGGCGAGTGTAGTGTCTCATTACCCCGCTTGTAAACAATTGGAAACTATCCAACTGGCCACTGTGATTTCTCTCAAGGTTGAATTTTTCTATGGTAGATTTTTTTTGTTTGGAAAATCCTTTAATAACCTGTGTTTGTGCTACCACAGTGAGAATTGTACAATTAGTAAACAATAACCAGTGGGATCTAGCAACACACTGCTTATTTTTTGCAATCGGTGTCCAAGGTACACTAGCCACGGGGGATATCGCCAATTAACGGTCGGAGGGTTGTGCCTGACTTTCCGATGAGCTATACCGCGGTGGGGGATGGGGAGTGAGCGCACTGCCAGTAGCACACAGTCGAAACAATGCCCTTATATTACCATCGCTGTGCCGACGCAATTTTGCTTTGGGACATGTGCCAGCACATAAGTGGCAGCACGGGGCTGCCAGGGCGGAGGCACGCTGGCCGTGGTTGGGGATAGGGCAGGCGAGTCCCTGTGCCAACTGCAGAGCCAATTGTGAAATGACGCCGGTATAACTCAGGAATCACGGGAAGCTTAGAAACAGGAGTAGGCCATTCAGCCCCTCGAGCCTGCACCGCCATTCATTTAGATGGTGGCTGATCCGCAGGGATTCTCTCGCTCATCCGGCGTTTATGCCATTTTCCCGGGGTTTCTGCCCCATCATTGAAGCTATGGTGGACGAACGGGAGAACTTCTAAGAAATTCAACCCCCCCCCCCACCCTTTCAGAGAGCCAGCACAGGTGTGATGGGCCACATGGCCTCCTATTGTAATATAAAATTCTATGATTCTATCTCAAGTGCTGGTTCAGCAGTAGAAGTATAATTAAAATCTGTCTTGTTGCCACTTGCCTAACTTGATAGACAGCACCTGCAAACCATGTGGTAACGTAACTGATGAAGGAACAACCTTGATTAGTGAACAAAGGACTTTCACACACACAATATGAAAAGCCAATGCTTTCCTTTCTCCAACCTTTATCCTTCAGATTAGTACCTCACATGTAGTCAGAGACAGACACCAGAAAATAGAACGTGTTCATTATGACAGCAACAGTGAACCTCCACTTTTTAATAGAAGGTTTAGAAGTGATTAACTGAGTGAAATCAAACCCATATCATTATTCACATTGGCTCATCTCCCATGGCATTGGTCACAGACAGAATTTAAAATTTTGCATGTGTATATGTGTGTGTGCATATGCATGTGTGTGTATGTGTGTGTATATGCATGTGTGTGTATGTGTGTATATGTCTGTGTGTAGATGCCTGTGTATGTGTGCATATGTCTGTGTGTGAGTATATGTGTGTGTATGTGTGTATATGTCTGTGTGTGTATATGCGTGTGTGTGTATGTCTGTGTGTTTATATATGTGTGTGTATGTGTGTATATGTCTGTGTGTGTATATGCGTGTGGGTATGTGTGTATATGTCTGTGTGTGTGTATATAGGTGTGTGTGTGTATGTCTGTGTTTATATATGTGTGTGTGTGTATGTGTGTATATGTCTGTGTGTGTGTATATGCGTGTGTGTGTATGTCTGTGTGTTTATATATGCGTGTGTGTGTAAGTATGTATATGTCTGTGTGTGTATATGCGTGTGTGTATGTGTGTATATGTCTGTGTGTGTGTATATGTATGTGCGTGTATGTATGTATATGTCTGTGTGTGTATATGCGTGTGTGTGTGTATGTCTGTGTGTTTATATATGCGTGTGCGTGTATGTATGTATATGTCTGTGTGTGTATATATGTGTGTGTGTATGTATGTCTGTGTGTCTTTCTCTTCCTGAAGTTGTCCCTTTGCTTGTCTCCCGTTTTCAAATCCTTTATCTTTCCCTATCTCTCTGTTTATCCTCCAGTCTTCCTATGTCTATGAGGTGGATTTTAACTCGGAGCAAGTTTCCGGCAGGAAATCGCACTGGTGATTTAGTTTTTCTCCCGCCAGAAGCAGGAAGATCGGCCGGCCCAAGGCCGCACGCTTACTTCCAGCTAAGTGGCGGGGAGGGGGTTTTGGGAGGGTCTCACGAGAGGGAAGGGGGAAGGCCGGAAGACAGAGAGCCACAATTTTCCTTGTGGGGCCCGGAGGGGCACTCCTGCCCAGAAGGCCTCTTTGTTCTTCCTACCAGTTGCCAACTTGCTTCAGCTGGACGGTAAAGCCACGACGGCTTCCCCACTCAGGCCCCGATTAAAATACCACCAGGGTCCTAATTGACGTAACTGGACCCCCGATTTATAAATTCATGAGGCTCCCGTCTACTTTAGGCAGGCCCTTCCTCTGCCCGTGGAATATTGGAGATGACGGGAAAGGGTCGAGTTCCAAGCAGGTAAGTAACCCACTCTTTTTCAGCTGCCCCCCTCCCCAGTCTCCGCCGGGCGCTAGAGTTAAAATCGACCCCCTATCTCTCACTCGGGCTCATACATGTTTTGTCGTATTGCCATCCCTGTATCTCTTTGTTTGTCTCTCACTTTTTACTCATTCTTTCTCTCTCCCTCTTGCTGGAAAAAAAAATAGGCTAAAGAACCAGAGAAGAATTTTTTTTACGCAGCGAGTTGTTTATGATCTGGAATGCGCTGCCTGAAAGGGCGGTGGAAGCAGATTCAATAGTAACTTTCAAAATGGGAATTGGATAAATACTTGAAAAGGATAAAATTCCAGGGCTGTGCAGAGAGAGCAGGGGAGTGGGACTAATTGGATAGCTCTTTGAAAGAGCCAGCACAGACACGATGGGCTGAAAGGCCTCCCTCTGTGCCATATGATTCGATGATTCTCTTTTAAATCAATCTGTATAACCTTTCTGTGATCCAGTTATTGTTGTAATGACAATGCTTGTGAATATTGCAGGAATTTTTTTTAATTTTTGGTATTTATGCCCACACGTCCAGAAGTGCTAAATAATCTCATCTAATTCCTGGATGTTTTGTCTACCAGTCATGCTAGGGATGACTAATCAGATTAGCGAGTGTTTACTGGTTAGTGGACATTTATTGTACAAAACACTTTTAGGCACTTGCCCAGCGAGCAGACCAGAGGCAGGTTTAGGGATGGGGAACGGAACACAGATGTTGAGTCTGGGGAGAGCAAGGAGGCCTGACGCTGAGGCTGGGAGAGAACGGTGAGACCAGAGTCCAATGGTGAGGAAGTTGGGGTTACTCGGAGTGAGGGGGAGGGGTAATGGCAATAGGTAGACGGATACAGGCAGCACAGCAGTGGGGGTGATGGGTTTAGAATAGGCCAGGAGCAGAGAAACTGGAATCCAAAGTTAGGCAAGACGTCTAATTGGCCCATAGTAACCAAGTAATCGATAATATCTAATGGTTCCTATGAACCAATTAGCTCAACCTTTATAGTTATGCTAAACCTTTACAAAACACTGGTTAGGCCCTAGCTGGATTATTGTGGCCACTTCTGGGCACCACACTTTTGGAAGGATGTCAAGGCCTTAGAGAGGGAGCAGAGGAGATTTACTAAAATGGTACCAGGGATAAAGGACTTCAGTTATGTTGGGAGACTGGAGAAACTGGGGTTGTTCTCCTTACAGCAGAGAAGGTTAAAAGGCTATTTAATAGATGTTCAAAATCATGAAGGGTTTTAGGAACGTAGGAACATAGGAACAGGAGCAGGCCATTCAGCCCCTCGTGCCTGCTCCTCCATTTGATAAGATCATGACTGATCTGTGATCTAACTCCATATACCTGCCTTTGGCCCATATCCCTTAATACCTTTGGTTGCCAAAAAGCTATCTATCTCAGATTTAAATTTAGCAATTGAGCTAGTATCAATTGCCGTTTGTGGAAGAGAGTTCCAAACTTCTACCACCCTTTGTGTGTAGAAATGTTTTCTAATTTCACTCCTGAAAGGTCTGGCTCTAATTTTTAGACTGTGCCCCCTACTCCTAAAATCCCCAACCAGCGGAAATAGTTTCTCTCTATCCACCCTATCTGTGTCCCTTAATATCTTATAAACTTCGATCAGATCACCCCTTAACCTTCAAAACTCTAGAGAATACAACTCCAATTTGTGTTTTGATAGAGTAAATAAGGAGAAACTGTTTCCAGTGGCGGAAGGGTTGGTAACCAGAGGACACAGATTTAAGGTAATTGGCAAAAGAACCAGAGGCGACAAGAGGAAAAGAATTTTTACGCAGCGAGTTGTTATGATCTGGAATGCGCTGCCTGAAAGGGCGGTGGAAGCAGATTCAATAAGAACTTTCAAAAGAGAATTGAAGGGGGCTCATTTACAGGGCTATGGGGAAAGAGCAGGGGAGTGGGACTAATTTGATAGCCCTTTCAAAGAGCCAGCACGGGCACGATGGGCCAAATGGCCTCCTCCAGTGCTGCATCATTCTATGATTCTATAATAGCAACACCCAAGACACAATGCAGAAGGCACTCATTTTTTTAGATATGTGTTCTCCAAAAATAATTAATATTTTTTCTTTCTGCTTCATATCAAAATACTTGAATTATTTCAAATGACCCTATCGACTAATCACAACCTCTCTTCCTCGCACCCAAATCCTCTGGCTGTTACTGTATTCAGGACACCACACGGCTGATGTGAGCTGTTACCATGACATCGCAAGGGAAGATCACATTGAACGGTGAGGGGATTGACTCCTGCAAAATTAAATTGAAAAATAATACAATTTTTAGAGTCCTTGATATGGATTGGAAGCAGCAATCTTTCCAGGTTGAGACAATCGGATCAATGGAATGAGATCCTGGAGCTTTCATTAGTTTTATAAATATCTTTGCAAAGCAACACTTGCTCAAAATCTCTCTCGGAAAAAATAAGTGAAACCATTCCTCACTCACAAGTTGATCATTGTTAATCTTATGCACCCCACAGACAGAGCAACTCGTCGAATAGTTTATAGTAAAGATGCTCATTTTAAAAAATACGGTACCTTGTCTTTGTTGAAGCTCTCTTATGGCATTTATTTCGCTCTCATCGTGCTCTGCAGTAAGCTAAAGATTATTTTTGTTGCGTCTCTGTTATCTCTTTTGAAATGACTCAGCCTGTTTACTGGCCGAGGAGACACTGGGGGAAGAATTTAAATATAAAGCTAAAAAAAAACTTGCTCGATCTCCAATGAGATATTTTTCACTCCTCAGTTCCAAATGTTGGAACAGGACCTGACGTAGAATCCTTCAGGGTGATTCTTATATAAACTTGGTCCTGCTAATGGCCTTCTCATATTAAAGCAAGTTATACCGCTCAAAACCAATGTATTATTTATTCACTTGAGCTGGATTTAATTTCTTCTTTATGAAATATTCATTTGCTGTCATTCATCCTTGACAGCTGTTCTCGCGAAATGTGCCACAAACTTTATTAGGTTTACTGCGTGAGGTTTTATTTACGGTTTATGGGGTTCATTGCTGTGTGGGTGGGTGTTTGCTTATCAAGGTGGGGGTGAGAGAGCTGGGGGATAGAACTTCTCATTCTAACTCTGTACCAGTGCACTATCAGGTCAAACAGCGTCAGTCGATGTAAAGCTGTATTCACTGGCCATAATGTACCTCAGCTCCTGAGCTGCCCATCACCACTGCATCAATGCCATCCATTCATTTACAAAAGAAAATCTTGGCGCCCATTTTGAAGAAAATGGTCAGAAATTAATGGTGACAGTTTTCACCTTTAGCTGTTCATCCTTCATTTTGTAATCAGTTTAGTCTATCTGTGTACATCTCATGGCTGACTGCAAATAGCAATGGAAACTGCAGACACTCAGTGCATAACCTGAACCCTCCCATCAGGACAGAGTTCATCCATCACTGGAAATGTGGCTGATGCATTTTTCATTCCAAAGACCATGATTGTGAGCTCATAGAACTGTGTGCGTGTTGAGTTTGGTGTGTGTGTGTTGAGTTTTGCGTGTGTGTATGCCTGTGTGCGTGTGTGTTTGTGCATGTCAGTGTACGCATGTGTGTCTGTGCGTGTTGAGTTTTGTATGTGCGTGTCTGTACGTGTTGAGTTTTGTGTGTATGCCTGTGCATGTTGAGCCTTGAGTGTGTGTGTGCCTGTGCGTGTTGAGTTTTGCGTGTGTGTGCCTGTGTGTTTGTGCATGTCTGAGTACACACGTGTGTCTGTGCATGTTGAGTTTTGTGTGTGTGTGCCTGTGCATGTTGATTTTTGCGTGTGTGTGTCTGTGCGCGTTGAGTTTTGCATGTGTGTGTGTCTGTGCATGTTGAGTTTTGTGTGTGTGTGTCTGTGCATGTTGAGTTTTGTGCGTGTGTGTCTGTGCATGTTGAGTTTTGTGTGTGTGTGTCTGTGCGTGTTGAGTTTTGCGTGAGTGTATGTCTGTGCATGTTGAGTTTTGCGCGTGTGTGTCTGTGCGTGTTGAGTTTTGCATGTGTGCCTGTGCGTGTTGAGTTTTGCGTGTGTGTGTCTGTGCGTGTTGAGTTTTGCATGTGTGTGTCTGTGCGTGTTGAGTTTTGTGTGTGTGTCTGTGCTTGTTGAGTTTTGCGCGTGTGCCTGTGCGTGTTGAGTTTTGCGTGTGTGTGCCTGAGCGTGTTGAGTTTTGCGTGTGTGTGTCTGTGCGTGTTGAATTTTGCATGTGTGTGTCTGTGCGCGTTGAGTTTTGCGTGTGTGTGTCTGTGCATGTTGAGTTTTGTGCGTGTGTGTGTCTGTGCGTGTTGAGTTTTGTGCGTGTGTGTGTCTGTGCGTGTTGAGTTTTGCGTGCGTGTGTCTGTGCGTGTTGAGTTTTGCGTGTGTGTCTGTGCGTGTTGAGTTTTGCGCGTGTGCCTGTGCGTGTTGAGTTTTGCGTGCGTGTGTCTGTGCGTGTTGAGTTTTGCGTGCGTGTGTCTGTGCGTGTTGAGTTTTGTGTGTGTGTGTCTGTGCGTGTTGAGTTTTGTGTGCGTCTGTGCGTGTTGAGTTTTGCGTGTGTGTGTCTGTGCTTGTTGAGTTTTTTGTGTGTGTCTCTGTGCGTGTTGAGTTTTGTGTGTGCGTGTCTGTGCGTGTTGAATTTTGTGTGTGTGTGTGTCTGTGCGTGTTGAATTTTGTGTGTGTGTGTGTCTGTGCGTGTTGAATTTTGTGTGTGTGTGTGTCTGTGCGTGTTGAGTTTTGTGTGTGTGTCTGTGCGTGTTGAGTTTTGTGTGTGTGTGTCTGTGCGTGTTGAGTTTTGTGTGTGTCTGTGCGTGTTGAGTTTTGCGTGTGTGTGTCTGTGCTTGTTGAGTTTTTTGTGTGTGTCTCTGTGCGTGTTGAGTTTTGTGTGTGCGTGTCTGTGCGTGTTGAATTTTGTGTGTGTGTGTGTCTGTGCGTGTTGAATTTTGTGTGTGTCTGTGCGCTAAATGCCAGAAAAGGAAATAGATATTTGTTGGAATGGTACAGGGAGTGAGCAGGAGTGTGGGATTAGACTAGCTCATAGAGAAAAACACAAGTATGGATCTGATGGGCTGAGCAGCCTGCTTGCTGTCACATTCTATCATTCTGTGCGCGCAACAAATTCCTGTCTCAGTGCCCGGGAAAACGGGTTCCCCACCAGCTGGGATCCCATCAACAATGATCTAAACAGGTACTTGGCCAGGGCCCATTTGTCCGATGCTCATTCCAATCTGATCAATCTCCCCACAATCACTCCTCATCCTTGCTCTGCTGCAGAAGAAAAAAATGTTAATGAGAGCAGAGGAAGACGAGCAGGCGACTTTGTAATTACTCTGCACCAGAGCAGAAGTCTCACATTCCTGCTTCAGCCAGACTCCCAAGGCCAGGAGGTGTTATTCCAATGGGAAACCTTGGCATTTTAAAATGTCTCAAATTTGAAGTTGCTTTGGCACAAATGAGCAGAAAAGTGTGAATTTGCACCAAGTACCAGCCTCCGAACCTTCTCACCATTCTGTCAGGAATATTACTGTAGCCTGGGTTTCACTCCAAAGGCGCAGGGCCAGGTTTGGGCATCTGGGACTCCAGCTCCTCCTGCGACCCCCCCCCCCCGACTTCCCCCCGCCCCTTCCCACTTCTCGGGCTCAATGGCAGGCAGCACCCGGGCACCCATAGCACTGAGTTAAAGCAGCTTCTAGACCACGGCCTATTTATCCCGGGCCCGTTGCCGCACTGATTTGGGCTTCTTATAGTCTTCTCTGCCCGCCCGATCTTCCTCCCCGCCCCTGTCTGCCAGGGTTACGGCCAGTTTACCAGCATAAGCAGTGAGAAAAGTTGGCATCAGTCTCTCAGATGAAGCATTTCAAAGTAAGAATGGTGAACTTTACTGACTGCCCTTTCGAGTCTTCTAATAAACCTGCTTAAAGCGTGCTTTAAAGAGCAAATGTAGATAGCATCACTCGGGATAACAGCAGATATTGAGTTTGGCAATGCAAGGGAGATGAATTATCATCAGCAAAGACACAGTTATTAAGGCAGGGTGATTTAGGAAGTAATGCGTCATTGAACACTGTGTGTTAAATTTGTGTCTGTCACACAGTGTGGTTCAGTATCTTTTGTTCCTTGCACTACTATCTTTAAGGTACTGATTCTTCGCGGGTATATGATTCCACAGGTACTGGTTGCCCTCCATTACGTGGCCCAACTGGCCATTATACAGTTTTAAGCCTTGACAATGAGAGTTAGTCGGCTAATCAATTGCCAGGGGCACCAGAGTCAATGATGTCATCACCTGACATCAGGGCTTCCAGCAGAGATCACATTGATAGTGAGCAGGCGTGAATAACCCCTGGTCAGTTTTCTCCATCTGTAACCGAGGGGCACTGAACCCAAGAGCAGCGACTCTACAGCTGCCCTGTCTGAAATCAGTAACTCAGCACGGGCCTGGGGAATCGGGCCTGAGGCCTTCCTGGTCTGTATGGCTCAGCTCCTCGCTGGATTAGGTTACCCAGAAATTCCCCTAAGCCACATTCCCCAGATGGTGCACTCAGCCCCTAATGCTGAAATGAAGACTTTCAAAAAATCAAAAAGGGATATGTGAGTTAAATCCTGATTCTTAGAAAGATTTTGACCTCAAAAAGAGATATAACGAGGATTCCCACTTCTACGTTCAGTGGAGTCTTTAAAACTTTGCGTTATTTATACTCCTCCAATAGAATTTAAATTGTTTTTGATCCGAGAGAGTATTTTGTAACAATTGGACAGATGTTTTGCTTTTCTTTGTCCAGAATAAAAGTAGGAAACTTAGCCTTTGTTACAAAGATATTGCAAGTTCCTTTAAGCTGTCATCAGCAAATGTGAATTACATTGTAAATTGTTCTATGTTACTGGACAAATTCTACAGGGAATGTCATGTCACAATAGCACTGACACGCAAACATAGACAGAGACACACACACACACAAACACACACACACATGGACACAAACAGTGACACACAAACAGACACACACAGACACATACAGACACTCACACACACATGGGCGCACACACACAGACACAGATACACATACAGACATGGATACAGATACACACACACACACACACACACGGACACACAAACATAGACACGTAGACACATACAGACACTCACACACACATGGGCGCACACACACAGACACAGATACACGCATACATGGACACACACACACACACACATAGACACACAAATATAGACACATAGACAACACACATACAGACACACACACACACAGACACACATGTACACACACACAGGCACCACACACTGGTGGGCCACAAAACAATGTGTGTTTATCTTCTATTAAAGATTGCACCTGATGCCTTTCAACATATTCCATATTTCTGACAGGGATTGTGGCTTTCAACGCTGGAGGGGGCGAACACTGTTCCACATTTGGGGGACCGAGCGGGAAAGTGGAGTCGAGGTTGAAGATCAGCCATGATCTTATTGAATGGCAGATCAGGCTCGAGGGGCCGAATGGCCTACTCCTGCTCTTAATTCGTATGTTCGTATGTGTGTTCAGAACATCCCAAAGTACTTTTGAAGTGTAGTCACTGTTGTGATGTAGGAAATGCGGCAGCTAATTTGCGCACAGCAAGATCCCACAAACAGCAATGAGATAAATGACCAGATCACCTGTTTTTAAGTGACGTTGAAAAAAATATTGGCCAGGACATCGTGGCGAACTCCCCTGCTCTTCTTCAAATAGTGACACGGGATCTTTTACATCCTTCTGCGAGGGCAGGCAGGGCCTTGATTTAACGTCTCAACCGAAAGACGGCACCTCCGACAGTGCAGCACTCCCTCAGTACTGGCACTGGGAGCGTCAGCCTGGATTGTGTGTACAAGTCGCGGGAGTGGGACTTGAACCCACGACCTTCTGACAGATGAGAGTGCTACCAACTGAACCCCAGCTGACACCTTTCCTTATGAAATGTGCACATTTCCTTAGCATTTCAGCGTTTATTTGTGACAATAGGGCAGTTATCCCTCCTATAGTGCTTGGGGCACAACCGTCTGGGCCGAGTGCACAGAGGAACGTTGAGTTGGAATGTCACATGCTCGCACTGGAGCTCGCTTAAATTTTCACACATTTCAATAAAGCCTCATCCAAAAGACAGCATCTCTAACAATCTCTCAGTGCTGCACTAGATTGTCAGCCTAGATTTTGTGCTCAAGTCTCTGGAGTGGGGCTCAAACCCACAACCTTCTGACACAGAGCTGAGGGTACCAACTGCGCCACAGCTAACACACTGAACCCAGCCTTGTGTCATCTACTGGGAGCTAAATACGTTTGTCCCACTCTCAACATCACCCACGGTCGTGCAGCCTGAGATCACCAAATGTGACACCTGAAGGACTTGCCTCATCCTGCCTTGTGTGGACGATACTCACAGGAGCTCCGAGGCCAGTCGACCTTCGATGATGGTGTCTTAACTGTGTCACATTGGTTCAGTTGGCACTTGGCTGTATGTCAAAAGGTTCTGGGTTTGTGTCCGTTGGAGTACTGCATCCCACGTGGACTATTGTGTTCAGTTCTGGGCACCGCACCTCAGGAAGGATATATTGGCCTTGGAGGGGGTGCAGCGCAGATTCACCTGAATGATAGCGGGACTTGAGGGGTTAAATTATGAGGACAGGTTCCATAAACTTGGCTTGTAATCCCTTGATCTAATCGAGGCCTTTAAAATGATGAAAGGATTCAATAGGGTAGATAAAGAGAATCTGTTTACTCTGGGAACAAGAAGGCATAATCTTAACATTAGAGCCAGGCCATTCAGGAGTGAAATCAGGAAGCACTTTTTCGACACAAAGGGCATTGGAAATCTGGAACTCTCTCCCCAAAAGTGGCTGTGGATGTTGGGTCAATTCAAGCTTTCAAGACTGAGATTATTGTTAGGTAAAGGTATCAAGGGATATGGAGCAAAGGTCGGTAAATGGAGTTAAGGTACAGGTCAGCCATGATCTAATTGAATGGCGGAGCAGACTCGAGGGGCTGAATAGCCAACTCCTGTTCCTATGCGTCACACTCCAATACCATATTGAAGGAATGCTGCATTGTCAGAGGTGCCACCCCTTCAGATGAAGTGTTGAACTGGGGTTCCGTCTGCTTGTTCACATTCACGTTAAAGACTGTATGACCCATGCAAAAGGAGTCTGGGCAGTAGGGCCCATTCCTTAGGTGCTCTAGCCACATTATGGACGTCCTCCTGATTTTAATATTTTTGGAAGGCCTAATAAGCCTTGTACTTAGCTTGTGCGCAGGCTCCCAGACACCCTTCTACATCTGCCCACGTTTGGCATGTTACAGCCCTCAGTTCTTTGTGACGCATAATAGAGAACAGGTGCCCAATGCATAGCCTTTCTCTGTCTTACGCACGAGACATTAAACCAAGGCCCCCTCTGCCTGCTCTAGCGAATGTAAACAATCTCAAGTTACCATTCAAGGAACTGCTTTGACCAACACCGCCCAAACAGACTCAATGGCCAATCACCATCGAATTCATTCTTTGTGGAACTTGACCGTGAGCAAATTTGCTGCCTGCACAACAGCACCTGCTCTTAAAAAAGTCATTAATTGGCTGAGAATCACTTCGGGACGCTCTGAGGACGTGAGATGATGCTGGACAAATGCAACTGCCTTCTTTGAAGAGCTTTCCAAGGCCAATATTCATTATCCATATCCTCTTCCCCCCAAAAAAAACCTGCAATAGGAATGCACAAAAGGACATCAACTGGAAAATCAGCATCTTATTCATTCTTAGTGGGACTTTGCTGTGTGCAAATTTGCTCCAGCACTTGCCCAAATGGGCGATTGACAAGAGTCCCAGTTTGCTGGGGTAGCACAGATGCCCCGCCCCCCCTCTCCTGTCAATCATCAGGGGGGCCGCGGGAAAGGTCTTGACGTCATCCGCAAAACAAAACAAAACACACATCCGTGAGAATTCAGTGCAGGCACCCAGCAGGAAAATATATCATTACAAAAAAAAATAAAAAAAAGCCCATTGCGATTCGCGGTGGAGAAAATTATTCGACGTTTGTTTGATTTGTTGGGCGGCGCGGCCCGTGATGCTGCGCGGCACTATTTAAGCGGGCTGCGGCCGGCGCTGACGTTGCTGAAGGTTCTGGAAGGTTGAGCGGAGCGGATGGGAGAGAGGCGGCCCGAGAAAGGACGGCACCAAAAGCAAACATAACCCAAGGAACGGGCTCTGCCTGCGGCCGGATGGTGAGAACCTCCGTGGAACGGATACTAAACAGTCACTACTTCGGAAAAGAAAGAGGAAAGAGCTCACCGACCCCAACCAGGATGATAAATGCACAGGAGAGGTGAGAGAGGGGGAGGGGAGAGGGGGGGGGAGGGGGGTGAGTGAGAGGGAGGGGGGTGAGTGAGAGGGAGGGGGGTGAGAGAGAGGGGGAGGGAGGGGGGTGAGAGAGAGGGGGAGGGAGGGGGGTGAGTGAGAGAGAGGGGGAGAGAGGGGGAGGGAAGGAGGGGAGGGGGGTGAGTGAGAGGGAGGGGGGTGAGTGAGAGGGAGGGGGGTGAGTGAGAGGGAGGGGGGTGAGTGAGAGGGGGAGGGGGGTGAGAGAGGGGGAGGGAGAGGGGGGGGGGGAGAGGGGGGGGGAGGGAGGGGGGGGGAAGGGGGGGAGGGAGAGGGGGGGGGGGAGAGGGGGGGGAGGGGGGGGAAGGGGGGGAGGGAGGGAGGGGAGGGGGGTGAGTGGGAGGGGAGGGAGGGTGGGGAGGGAACATGGTGGGGGAGGGGCTGAGAGGAGAGGGAACATGGTGGGGGAGGGGGGGTGAGCTGGGGAGGGGCTGAGCTGGGGGGGGGCTGAGCTGAGCTGGGGGGGGTGAGCTGAGCTGGGGGGGGAGGGAGAGCTGGGGTGGGGGGGCTGAGCTGAGGGGGGAACATGATGGGGGGAGAGGGGAGCGAATGGAACATTGGGGGTAGGGGGAATTTGGGGGTGTGTGAGACACTGAACATGGGGGGGGGGCGCTGAGGGGGAAATGCTGGGCATTGGGGAAAGGGGTGCCCCTGGGGGGAGGGGGAGATATGGAGTATTGCAGGGGGGGGTGGAGAGAAGCAACACTGGGCATGGGAGGGTTGAGGGGGAAGGTGCTGGGTGGGGGTGGAAGATGCTGGGTATCGGGGGGTGAGGGGGAGACGTTGGTTATCGGGGGAGGGATTGGACATTGAGGGAGATGAGGGGGGGACACCAGGCATCTGGGGGGAGGTGGAGACATTGGGCGGGGGAGGGTGATGATGGGGAGACACTGACTATTGGTGGGGAGGGGAGACACTGGGTGGGGGGGGTTGATGATGGGGCGACACTGACTATTGGTGGGGAGGGGTGACACTGGGCATCTGGGGGGAGGGGAGACATGGAGCATTTGGACTGTAGAAAGGGAGGAGGAGATGCTGGCATCTGGACTGCAGATGGGGTGGGGGGGGAAGTGAGGAGGAGATGCTGGGCTACTGTCTGAGCTTTTGGGGGGGGGAGGGGATAAGGAATGTGCAATGCATGGGAAAATCTGCATCTGAGTGCTTTTCTGATGAGAGCAGGAGAGATGCACTGTTTAGTTGTTGTGGGAAGACATTTCGTCAGAACAAAGCCGGTTTCTGCGGGTTGATGGAGATGCTCAGTTCTATGAGGGGAATTGATCACATTAGTTCCATGGGCTGGTGAGTCAGTATCAAGAGGGTGCAAATTAAAGATTGTTACTTAAAGAGCATAGAGAGAGGTTGGAGAATTTTTTTGAAATGTTTATGCAGGAGGCTGATTGGACATGGAATTGCCCGATGAACAGTGGTGGAAGTAGGATCTATAATAGCTTTTAAAAGGGAAGTGGATAAATAATTGAAAAAGAAAACATGTAAAATGGTATTGGAAAAGGGCCAAGTGCATAATATAGGTGGCATGGGTTGAATTGCTGCCTTTTCTGTAAAATTCTATAAAATGTGTGTATATAGTGCTACATCATTATATATTGTGACATTATTTATGTCATGTGTGATGTGCTTTAATGTTGCCCCCCAAAAATGTCTAATATAAGCATAATGTACGGATGTCTCTCCCTACATAATGGACTCTAGGCAGTACTTCGTGAAGCCTGTGTATTGCTGGTATTTCCTGTTCTTTCAGTTGTATATTTTAAACAGTGGTGGTCTGTTTTTCACCAAGTAGTTCTATGTATGCTTCAGCGGTGCCTTTATACGTACAATTTCTGTGTTGCATCAGTAATGAGTAATCGAGCTGGAAGCAATAGATGATTGATGTGTGTATATAAGAATGTAAGTGGTTCTATTTTTTAAATGTTTCTAGCTTTTGTATGTATACATTTTTTGCTACTAAATGATTGCTGCTTGCCTGCTTTGTGCACTTGTTTAGGACCCTAGGATGTGATGGTGATGGTGTTTCAAATATTTTTTCAGTGAAATGAAGCTAGTTCAGTATTGATTTGAGTTGTATTGTATTTTGAGATGTAGTTCTGATCAGGTAGGGAATGATAGAATCGAACAGTAAGTGAGGGTGAACTATTGATGTGGTGGCTGTTCTGTTGCTATGGAATATCCAGTTGTCATGGACCCTAGTGCAGTTATTCTCAGTAACTCAGTACTTCTCCATGTGCTGCCTCTTTTTAAAGGTGTGATGTGTATATTTTTAGCTTTGCAAGACAAGAATTGATATGTAAAAACCTGAAAATCTAAAAGGAAAATATGTGCAATACATAGGTCTGTCGGCATCTGGAGAAATGTAAGGAATCTTACACCAGGTTATAGTCCAACAGTTTTATTTGAAAATCACAAGCTTTCGGAGTTGGACTATAACCTAGTGTTGTAAGATTCCTTGCATTTGTCCACCCCAGTCCATCACCGGCATCTCCACATCATAGCATCTGGAGAGAAAGGGTTTGATGTTTTGGGTTGCATAACAGAACTTAAAGATGAGCTTATCTCTTACGGGACTGAACAAAACAGTGAGAAGTTAGGTCAGGTTAATATTGAAGTATATTGACTGTTGTCAGCTAATTAGCCTGTCAAAGGGTTTTAAAAAGCTGGAAAAGTGAATGTGTGGAAATCATAGTGAAGTACAAGAGTGAATGTAGTTAGGTGAGAGAGACAATCCAATGGTGGTGATTGAAGTGGCAGATGAAGGGAAAACAGCTATGGTCTGACTTTCGTAAAGTTGATCTTCAGACTAGAGGACTGTAAACGGCTTAGGTGTAAGATAAGACACTGTTCCTAAAGTTTGTGTTGAGCCAGGTTGGAACAGTGGGAGGCCAAAGAATGATAGATGCTCAAATGAAATGGGAGAGGGAGTTGAATTGTGAGCCAGAGGTCAAGATCCAGTAAAGTGCAAGGGACAATATTCAGTTACTGCTTTAAGATTCTTGTGTTCATACACATTTCTTCAGCCTTTTCTATTATAAATTCCTATGCCCACATTTACAATGGAAACTGTTCATGTAAACTTGTCACACTGCAATTACACCCTTCTGCCAGTGGAAATATAAAAGTAACAATGGATGAATTTCAAATAGGGACTCAATTACATTGACAATCCTGGTCCAATTAACTCACCCACTCATCCCACTTCACCTGAAGATTACACTAGGTCTTTGTGCAGTGCTGATATAGTTTACAAAGCATAGTGCTTTTTGCACATTAACAGTAAATTGATACTGTGGAATAAATTTCTGGAGGAGTTCACACAGTATAAACTATGGGAATGAAGTTTGTTATCGGAGCACTTGAACCCTGAAAATACAGCTGGATTGCCTAGATGGCTTTTGCAAGGATGAAGTAATCAGATGTTTGACTTTGGATGTTTCCAATGTGATAAACTTAGATTTACAAGACTTTGGAAGCATTTTATTGACTTAAAGTATTGTATAACATAGATCTGAGTTGTGTAATGCCTCAGTTAGAGACAATATTGATCTTTTCTGCTTCGTGGAATTAAAGATTACAAGTTGTAGATCCTAGCTTTGAGAACTGTGTATGTTGTTTCATCAGGTAAGAAATTGATATAACTCCTGATGAAGGAAACCTGTGTATTTCTAAAAGTGAAAGTGCTGCTTACACCCTGTAACCTAGGATAGCCCTAATTAAGGTATCCAAGAAACCACTGCATATTACAACTAATTTCACCACTGAAACACTTTGAGCGCAGTTACAACAAAAACAACAGCAGGGTGACCTGATCTATATTTCACTGATGACACTGTGACTTGGCATTCTGAAATGCTGAAGAGTGAAACATTTTAAATGGGTATTTCACACTTTCCCATTCTTGTCAATCGCTACATCATTTGTTTGAAGTGGTTGATGTTGCTCAGTCTTTGAAGCTACTGTAATCAGGAAAATTCCAATTTCTCTGAGAAGTGACCATTGGCAAAGTGTAGTGCTTAAACATTTGGAGTAACAGCTGAACAGCAACATCTCGTCAATGTTTTATGCAAGCAGTCCGAAAATTTTTGCATTGCGCACAGTTTTTTCAATAAATCCCCATTCGGTCTTTTCTAGATTGTGAGTTAATGAAAGGGAAATTAATCCAAATCTTGGAAAGGATCAACCAAAACAATAGTTGTGGTCCTCTGTAAATTACTAATTTATACAAGTACAAATATTCTTCCAATATTACACCTGAAGCATGTATAAAAGTTGTGCAGTATATATTCTAGTGTCAGACTGGGAGCTTCTGATATCAAACTGTAAAACTTGGTTTGTAATCAGCAGTTTCTCACAATAGTACAATCCATGAATGTACTGGGCCTGCTAGTTATCTACAGTTTGGATAGTTTTAGTACAATTGGTTTGGAACTATTAAATTACATTTGCAGACTGATCTGAGACCAGATGCGAGAATCGTGTCATTTGTGGCGCTACAGTTCATCAGTTAATTGGCAACTGTTGTAATTTTACTTTAAGAACACTTGTGTTTGTACGTGAAGTTATTTAGCTGTTTCAATACATTTGTTCCACATCACAAGTAAGCATGAAAATTTGCATGAAAGTGTTGATAGAATAATCTCTTATTTTGATAAAACTATATCTTTTGTTCAGCTGCTACAGGCATTTCCTAGCATGCATACATGCTTGTAACATCTTTTTTCTTTTGTTCAGCACAAGTTTGAAACCTGTTAGTCAGTCTTTCTGATCAGGTAAAACTATTGAGTTGTAGTAACATTTTTTCTCTCTTTAATTCTCTGGTCATGCCTATATTACTGTAGTCTGTTATACCTTTTTTCTAATGGAGGTCTTTAGCAGATCCAGGTCTCCTGGGTTGACTTTTTTAAGCTCGTACATTGCAATGCACAAATACTAATTGCAGTACTAAAGCTTCTCCGATGAGAGAAAGCTGTATTATTGTAATAATGTCCTTAAACTAAAATACCTAACTGGCAGGGGCGAGACCACGATTAAGAAGGAGACCTATTCCATTGCACTTTGGGTGTGCTGATGCACACAATATGCAGGATACTTGACTGCAGAATTTGTGGTAGTGGGATTCCAATGTTTACACTTTCCCTTCTGTTTTTAAGCTAGAGTGCCATAGTCCTGTTTGCCCTTGTAATCCCTAATTTAGTCTCCCCCACCCCACCCCTTCTTAATTTTATTTTTGAACCTAATCTAGCCCCCCATGCAGCAGCCAGAGTTGAGTTTCTGAAATGTTTAAGACTGGCTTTAGCTAATGTTTGCACCTGGGCTTGTACTACACAAGGATATACTCCTGCATATAAATGAGCAGTTTTGCTCTAATCGTCAAAACAATCATTAAAATGAATATTTCCAAAACATAGCAGCAATGTCAATTGTTCTACCACCCGTGACACTTGCAAACTACACAAAGTACTTGCCACAACAAAGGTAGAATGGGTATGCTGTGAGCAGTGGGATTTGTTTGTGATACAATTCTTCCCAATATTCTTGTAGGCTTTGCCAGCCATACTAACTAAGTTTTCATGTGTCTGGCAGCTGATGCTAGGTATGCTTTAATTAGAATGCTGGACAAGAAGAAAAAGTGTGTGATTTTAAAAGCCAGAATCCTCATTTACAGTTCAAATATAAACAAAATAAATGGGAATTGTAAACAATTTTACAACACCAAGTTATAGTCCAGCAATTTTATTTTAAATTCACAAGCTTTCGGAGATTTTCTCCTTCCTCAGGCAAACATTTGCCTGAGGAAGGAGAAAATCTCCGAAAGCTTGTGAATTTAAAATAAAATTGCTGGACTATAACTTGGTGTTGTAAAATTGTTTACAATTGTCAACCCCAGTCCATCACCGGCATCTCCACATCAAAAATAAATGGGGAGGAGGGAGAACATTTTTTAAAATCAAAAATAATGGAATGCCAAAAGTGGAAACATCGCAACAAAAGGATAAGAATTTTTCCTTAAACAGTTTAAAAACAGAAAAAATGAAACCCTATGTATCTGTTAAGCTTATGGTATTGTTGAGTTCCTGTTTTTCAATCTTGTTCTCCATACTGGAGGAAACATAGGGCAAGTCATCTGTAAGTATGCAGGTTTCAAATTGCTGGAAATATACTGTATTACATAGTAATGGTGCTGCACTGACCATTTTATTTGCTTTGAATTATAAAATGTGATCACAGGAGTTGAAATAAGATTTTAGACTGTTATGTCAGCACTCAGTAGAGTAAATCCTCTTCAATAACTTAGTAAACCTTAACCCGGTTTTTAAATTAAAACAGAGCACTTTGCATTAAAATCATGACATTGATGAGTGGGATTGCTGATATTTAAGTTTAGTAAATTTTAATCACGGCTATCGCTAAACTAACATTGTAGACCTCTATCAGACTGATACAGGAAGGCCAATTACCGCCCCATCAGTCTACTCTCAATCATTAGCAAAGTGATGGGAGGTGTCGTCGACAGTGCTATCAAGCGGCACTTGCTCACCAATAACCTGCTCACGGATGCACAGTTTGGGTTCCAGGACCACTTGGCTCCAGACCTCATTACAGCCTTGGTCCAAACATGGACAAAAGAGCTGCGTTCCAGAGGTGAAGTGAGAGTGACTGCCTTTGACATCAAGACAGCATTTGACCGAGTGTGGCACCAAGGAGCCCTAGTAAAATTGAAGTCAATGGGAATCAGGGGGAAAACTCTCCATTGGCTGGAGTCATACCTAGCACAAAGGAAGATGGTAGTGGTTGTTGGAGGCCAATCATCTCAGCCCCAGGACATTGCTGCAGGAATTCCTCAAGGCAGTGTCCTAGGCTCAACCATCTTCGGCTGCTTCATCAATGATCTTCCCTCCATCGTAAGGTCAGAAATGGGGATGATCACTGATGATTGCACAGTGTTCAGTTCCACTCGCAACCCCTCAGATAATGAAGCAGTCCGTGCCCGCATGCAGCAAGACCTGGACAGCATCCAGGCTTGGGCTCATAAGTGGAAAGTAACATTCCTGCCAGGCAATGACCATCTCCAACAAGAGAGTCCAACCACCTCCCCTTGACATTCAACAGCATTACCATCACCGAATCCCCCACCAGAAACTTAACTGGACCAGCCACATAAATACTGTGGCTACCAAGAGCAGGTCAGAGGCTGGGTATTCTGCAGCGAGTGACTCACCACCTGATTCCCCAAAGCCTTTCCACCACCTACAAGGCACAAGTCAGGAGTGTGATGGAATATTCTCCACTTGCCTGGATGAGTGCAGCTCCAACAACACTCAAGGAGCTCGACACCATCCAGGACAAAGCAGCCCACTTGATTGGCACCCCGTCCACCACCCTAAACATACCATCCACAGCGACTCTGCAAGGCTTCTTCGACAGCACCTCCCAAACCCGCGACCTCTACCACCTAGAAAGACAAGAGCAGTAGGCACATGGGGACAACGTCACTTGCACGGTCCCCTCCAAGTCACATACCATCCCAACTTGGAAATATATTGCCGTTCCTTCATCGTCGCTGGGTCAAAATCCTGGAATTCCCTTCCTAACAGCACAGTGGGAGAACCTTCACCACATGGACTGCAGCAGTTCAAGAAGGCGGCTCACCACCACCTTCTCAAGGGCAATTAGGGATGGGCAATAAATGCCGGCCTCGCCAGGGACGCGCACATCCCATGAACGAATTTTTAAAAAAGGATTAAAACAGTATTTATACACTGCTTATGACTTTACAATCACAGAAAACGTGTTTACAGAATCTTCCAACTTTTCTGCAAAATGTTTATCGTGTAATATTCAATAAATTAATTATTGAAACAGGCAAGTTAATTTATTCTTACAGTTGGATTCCTACTCTGCTTATTATATTCTATTAACAGGCCTTATTGCCATAGTATATTTCACACAGTAAATGTCATTGAGTGGCTAGACTAAAGACCTTAAGAGGTAAATCTGATTATTGTGTATGATTTGACTTGATAGTCGTCTTTGGCCAATGTTGATCAAATATTGATTTTAAAACTGTTGTGTTTGAGAAAGTTGCAGCAATGTGTCTGCAAATTATGCATCCAGAATGTAGCTGTTGTAGTCTTAGAGTAAATGCTGATCTCTCAGCCTCAGCTTTGAAAATCATGTTTAAAAAAAATTAACCAGAAAATTCATCTTGGAATTGTCCACACCAAACATGGAAAATGGTGAACTGGAGTTTATTAGAGATTGAATCAAATTGGAACTTCAAAAAGTAGCAAGTACGAGGTAATAGTATTACCAGCAGTATTGATTAGACTTTACCACAATCTGTTCTCTTCATACAATCGAATCAGTTAATAACTAGAGTTGTAGCCATGGAAATGAATTTTCATTACATGTTTGTCTTTTTGCATTGAAATTATAACCATATGAATTAAACTCCAAATTGTCCAATAAAATGAAATGTCTGGTAGAGATGTCTCTCCCAATGAACCTCTCGGTTGGCAAGGATAGTCAGCTGAAAAGATGCATCATTGTTGCAGCATAGCAGGAAGAGGCTGTCTCCAGCCTGTAACACTGCCTGTTGATGACCATCTTCATTGTTCTGTCACAGCATCCACTGACTTGACTTGTGATCTTTGCACCTCACTGCTGATTGTTGGGACTATTAAATATGCCTCCAAGTTCATCAGGCAACTTTCTACAGCATCCAGGGGTGTTTAGGATCAGAAATGTGAGCAGCTAGTTTCTGACTCCATATTATTCTGCAGATTATTGACTTTGGGGTTGCCTGTGGCATTGGTCTGTTGGAGCTCTATTTTAAAGTCCAATTTTGTGTCTCAATGGGCATTATAAGCCACCAGGGAGCATTTGAGATTGCTGACACCTTGCCATAAATTTTATGATTGCAAGATTGTCAGTTTGCATTACTATTAGGTGAAATGAAAAGGAGACACGTGTGCAGACCGGATATCTCGTGGGTAAGCAGCACAGTTATCAACAGTACAACATCCTTCTTTCATGTTGTCCTTGTATTTCACCCAGTGCTCACAGGTCTGAGGTTATTGTACTGCCTTTTTCATATTGCACATGGGACACTGCTGCATAGAACTGAAACAATGTGGCTTTTTGACTTCCATATGAAATATGTGATCTTGTTGCCACAGTAGCATTGTCACTCTACATATGACAGTTGACAAGACAACTGTATATGTTTTGAGAGAACGGTAAGGTCTGTTTCATTAAAGTTAAGAATGCTGGGCTCAAACTTTTAAGTGGAACTATCTTCTCCCACCAGCCGTCTGCAATATTTAGGGCTGTGGCACCTGCTTCACGGCAGATGTTGCCCTTTGATGTATTCGATTGTTAATTAGACCCCCTGTGCGTCTATCCTCGTCTCAACCTCTATTACTGAAATTTGTATCCCAGCTTTCACATCACCTTGGTGACCCTCTCTTATCTGCTACCGTGGAAACTTGACTTCTCAAATGAAAATATAGTTTAAAAACGTCATGTTGATTATAGTGTGGAATTTTTCCCTGCCTCAGCTGTGACCTGGCAGGCTGTGTACCACTAGTTGCTTTGGTTAGACTTGCTAATAGGCCTTGATGCACCAAGCAATGAAACTTGATGTCAGTGCAATTTCTGCGTCAGAATATGTATCTAGTAAAATGGGTAGTAAGAAACGAACAATTGTGAAATGATTAATACACCACGGGGAAAGTGTTGTATTCATGCCAGTTAGAGTATAATTGCAGGCGGATGTGAAAGATCCTGTGGCACTTTTTTTTGCAGAGGAGCAGGGAGTTCTTGTACCTTGTCAAACATTCATCCCTCAGCTAACACCACCAAAAACAGATTAACTAGTCATTAATCTCCTTGTTGTTTGTGGACATTGCTGTATGGCAATTGCCACGTTTGCCCACAAAACAATAGTGACTACAATTCAAAAGTACTTCATTTTTCTGTTAAGTGCTTTGGAATGTCTTGAGGACATAAAAGGAGCTCTATAAATGAAAATTCTCTCATTTTTTCCCTAGCCAATGTGTCACATAGCAAATAGGAGTAGGCCATTCAATATGATCATGGCTGATCCTCTATCTCAATACCATATTCCTGCTCTCTCCATACCCTTGATGCCTTCTGTGTCTAGAAATCTATCTAGTTCCTTCTTAAATATTTTCAGTGACTTGGCCTCCACAGCCTTCTGTAGTAGAGAATTCCACAGGTTTACCACTCTGAGTGAAGAAATTTCTCCTCATCTCAGTCCTAAATGTCCTACTCCGTATCCTGAGACTGTGACCCCTCGTTCTAGACACCCCCCAGCCAGGGGAGCCTCCCTGCATCCAGTCTGTCTAGCCCTGTCAGAATTTTATGTTTGTGAGATCCCCTCTCATTCTGCTAAACTCTAGTGAATACAGGCTGAGTCGACCCAATCTCTCCTCATACGACAGTCCTGCCATCCCAGGAATCAGACTGGTGAACCTTTGCTGCACTCCCTCTATGGCAAGTATATCCTTTCTTGGGTAAGGAGACCAAAACTGCACACAATACTCCAGGTGTGGTCTCACCAAAGCCCTGTATAATTGCTCCTGTATTCAAATCCTCTTGCAATGAAGGCCAACGTACTATTTGCCTTCCCAACTGCTTGCTGCACCTGCATGTTTGCTTTCAGTGACTGGTGTACAAGGACACCCAGGTCTCCTTGTACATCAACATTTCCCAATCTATCACTATTTAAATAATACTCTGCCTTTCTGTTTTTTCTTCCAAGGTGGATAACTTCACATTTATCCACATTATACTGCATCTGCCATGTATTTGCCCACTCACTCAACTTGTCTAAATCGCCTTGAAGCCTCTTTGCATCCTCCTCATAACTCTCAATCCCACTTAGCTTTGTATCGTCAGCAAACTTGGAAATATTACATTTGGTTCCCTCATCCAAACCATTGATATATACTGTGAACAGCTGGGACCCATGCACCGATCCCTGCGTTACCCCACTAGTCACTGCCTGCCACCCTGAAAAAAACCCATTTATTCCTACTGTTTCCTGTCTGTTAACCAATTTTCAATCCATGCCAGTATATTACCACCAATCCCATGTGCTTTAATTTTGCACACTAACCTCTTATGTGGGACCTTATCAAAGGCCTTCTGAAAATCCAAATTAACCACATCCACTGGTTCTCCCTTATCCTACCAATTACATTCTCAAAAAAACTCCAGTAGGTTTGTCAAACACAGTTTCCCTTTCATAAATCCATGCTGACTTTGTCTAATCCCATTGATATTTTCTAAGTGTCCTGTTATCACATCCTTTATAATAGACTCCTAGCATTTTCCCTACTACTGATGTTACGCTAACCAGTCTGTAGTTCCCTGTTTTCTCTTTTTTTTAAATAGTGGGGTTATATTTGCCACCTTCCAATCTGCAGGAACTGTTCCATAATCTACAGAATTTTGGAAGATGACAACTAATGCATCCACTATTTCTATGGCTACCTCTTTTAGTACTCTGGGATGCAGATTATCAGGCCCTGGGGATTTATCAGCTTTCAATCCCATTAATTTCTCCAGCACTATTTTTTGCTAATATTAATTTCCTTTAATTCCTCCTTCTCATTAATCCCTTGGTTCCCTAGCATTTCTGGAAAGTTATTTGTGTCCTCTTACATGAAGACAAAAAAAAGTATTTGTTTAATTGCTTTGCCATTTCCATGTTCCCCATTATAAATTCTCCCTGATCTTTCTACATACTTGTAGAACTCATACTCTTTTTTCCCTTCAATCAATCTCTTGGTCCTTTTTTTGCTGAATTCTAAACTGCTCCCAATACTCAGGCTTGCTACTTTTTCTGGCAACTTTGTATGACTCCTCTTTGGATCTAATACTATCCTTAATTTCTTTTGTTAGCCATGGTTGGGCTGTTTTTCCTCTTGTGTTTTTGTGCTTGAAAGGAATGTATAACTGTTGCAATTCATGCATTTGTTCTTTTAAATGTTAGCCATTGCCTATCCACCATCATGCCTTTTTAATGAAACTCCTCAATCTATCATAGCCAACTCACCCTTCATATCTTCGTAGTTTCCTTTGTTTAGATTTAGGACCCTAGTTTCAGATTGGACTACTTCACTTTCCATCTTAATGAAGAAGAATTCTATCAGTTATGGTCACTCTTCCCTAAAGGACCCCGCACAACAAGATTATTAATTAGCCCCTTCTCACTGCACAATATCTAGTCTAGGATAGCCTGTTCCCTGGTTGGCTCCTCAACATACTGGTCTAAAAAACCATCTTGTATACACTCCAGGAATTCATCCTCTACAGTATTATTGCTAATTTGGTTTGGCCAGTCTATATGTAGATTAAAGTCACCCGTGATTACTATAGTACCCTTGTTACATGCATCTCTAATTTCCTGTTTGATGCTATCCCCTACATTACCACTACTGTTTGGAGGCCTATAGACAACTGTGTGGTTATCTGGTTAGTTTGGGAATGATACTGTTTTCACCTGAATCAAGCAGGATTGTAGTAGGAGTCACTTAGTGATCAGGAGTGAACCCCATTGCCCCCTAGTCCAGGGTGCTAAGGGAAAATTGTTTTCAGTAACTTATTGTATATTAAGAAAAGTTTACATTTGAATTCCAAGTTTAGTGACAAGTTGATGTTTAGCATACTGTGCATGAATGTAATTCCGCTTCTGTTTTGTGGGTGAACTTCGTGTTCTAGCAGTTACGTGACAGTAATCGATGCGGTCCGCATGGTTACTGAGCCAAATATATTAAGGGTTAGGGATAACTTCATAGAACCAGCGGGTAGACTGTTAAGTTTTGGCCCAATAGATCCATTAGTTCAATATGTGCATTAACAGTTGAGCAAATAAACTGGTTTTATCACACTAGTAAGCTATCAGTTTTGCCATTCGAGCTCCTATATATAAATTGATAACCCCTAATATTTAGATTCATTGAACTTGTTTTGTAATTATATTGATATAACAACTTGCATTTATATAGTGCCTTTAACGTAGTAAAAACACCTTGAGGCGCTTCACAGGGACATTATCAGACAAAATTTAACACTGAGCCGCAGAGGTATTAGGACTTGGTCAAAGGATGTAACTTCCACAGATGCTGTTTGTCAGCAAATCTTCAACAGTTCACTATGAAAATCAAACCTTTATTTCTGCTAGTGTGTGCAGTATAAAACACTTTAGGTCATTCCTTTTTGGTTCTATCCTTGTGATTTTTTGGTATAAATCTGACTGCAGGATATTCCTATTCATCTTTTTAATTCTACAAGGGTGTCTCTTTTTTTTTTAAAAAAAAGAATTTGGACCTTTTCATCTCGATATGGGGAAATATAACAGCATGATTCTATTTAAATAGGTTGGGGCATGCAAAGGAATACTGGTTTATAACTTCAAATTCAATTAGCCAGTGATTGGATGGATATGAATTAATAATTTAAATGTTAATGGACTTTTGGTCCCACTATAGTTGTCCAATAAAAGTGTTGAATAGTTTTAAGTTTTAAAGTATACATTTGTGTGTTTAGCCAACCTTGAAATCAGTATTGGCTGGAATGAGCACTTTACAGCAGGGGTCACTGGATAGTGATCAGGGATGGGAGTACTGACTGAATTGTTCCTTGTCAGCAGCCAAGGGGCAATAATTCCATTTGTAACATGCCTACCAAACTGATTTTGTAATTGTGAACTGCAGTTTTAAGAAATCCATGAATTGTTTGAAGTGATTTAAATACTATGTGACTAATGTCGTTTTAAAACATTTATTTAGCACCTTTATGTTTCACAAGTATTGAAAAACGCTTCACATAAAGTGAATTACTTTTGAAGTGCAGTCAGTTATGTAGGCAGCCATTTTGTGTACAGTATTATCCCACAAACAGCAATGACATGGGTACTTAATCTGGTTTTGACTGAGGGAGAAAATAGTCGTCTTTTCTCAGCAATCAAAGTTTGTGACCCACCTCCAATTAGCTTCAGTGTCCAGTGCCAACTGAGTAAAGCTGTTGACCGTTTACCTATAGTTAGTACGTGACTTTTAAAAGGCGGTTGGAGAGTTCTCCTATTTGCCAGTCATTTAGTCATCTATTTTGACTTGTCTAATCACACAGGAGATGCACTATAAAGCTACGGGTGTAAAAAGAAAATAGAAAATTTGGGCATCTTTTTTTATTAAGAGTCATAAAATAGTGAGACAGATTCTCAGTGAGGATCGCATAACTGAAAACCATGGCAGCTTTTTAAAAAAAAATAATAGGTAGAATTTCTATTAGAAAAGGGCATACAGAGTCACAGTAAGACAACCTAGTAGCTTGGAAGGACAGACTAGATGGGTCACAAAACATTACTATTGTTATTAACTGTTTCTCTGACTTTAAGACCTAACATTATTATTTTTTGTTTTGTTGCAGTAGTATTCCTTCCATGTGTGGTACCCCTCAGCAACAGTACTGCAGGCACCTCGGTCCAGGGCCTCTGTGGTGCTCCTGATGCCCCTCACCCATCAGTGAAGATCCCGGGTGGGCGAGGGAACGGAAGGGATCACACTCTTACAGCTCTCTTACATGCAGTGAGTATTTTTTTATTATCTCTTGTGCAGAGGAAATATCCTGAACAGTACTGACAAGGTGTGCAGAAAGGAAATGATCACTGATCTAGGAACAGTAAACATTTCAATGCTGGCTGCTCCCCAACCAGTTGTTATGTAGAATGTAAGCGGATTGCCCAGTAGGTTGGGGTTGGGGTAGAGAGATAATGGAGCGTGCAAGAATATTGACCCCCAGCTTGTGCACAAATTTAAGTTGCAGCATCAATAAGCATCTAAGAACTTCCACACACTAAGTCGAGTTCATACGGTAATGCAGGATGCATGGCTGGTTGTAGTGTCAAATGCTGTGTCTCTTTGGGATATTGGGGGGTGGGGAGTGAAAAGGGAGAGGGGCGATGAAGGTTCAACTTGCTGTAAAGTGCAATCCTGTCTGCTTTTCCAAAACTGCTCTGACTGTAACCATGGAGAATGTCATTTCTCCATGGAAACAAGGCAGCAGGGAATGGTTGTAGAATTATTGTTAGCTGCAGTGCATCCAGTCACACAGGCTAGAAAGGTGTTGATTCAGTACAACATTAAGGTTGCTGCTGTTTAAGAAGCTGGATATCTTGAGCAACCCAAAAGTTAATGCTTTTACATTCCTTTTTATAAAGAGTGCACTGCTGTAAATGCAGACCATTCATTGTTGCCTGTTGAAATGACTTAACTACATTAAGGGTGCTTTGTAAGTGTTTCATGCAGTTATTTGTCCCAATTCCTGTAACTGTTTATGAATGAATTCATGATTTCATCTTGGTCTTAAAAAGTGCTACATTAACATTTGCTTTAGGTTCCACTAGTTTATTTCACCTACAAAATGGTCATTTCAGCAGTGTGAAATTTAAAGCAGTCTTATGTTCAAAACAGTTAAATGTATAGCACAGTGTGAATTGGGTAGTACAAACATGCTCGACAGGATGTGGTGTTGAATTCCTGTGTGTGCCCTTCGTGTATCTTGACCATTTTTTTGGGGGGTGGGGGGAGTGAAGAGTCAATACTAGTGGAGTTGCACAGGAAGATGCTACGGTTTGAATGCCACTTTTGGTTTTTTATAATCTTGAAAATTAATTCTCAAACATTGGTCCCTTAGAGGCTGACAGGAGAAATTATAATGGGGAATAAGGAAATAGCAGAGATGTTAAACATATATTTTGTATCTGTCTTCATAGTAAAAGACACACAAAAATTCCAGAAAGAGGATTTGAATACAGGTGCAATTATACAGGGCCTTGGTGAGACCACACCTGGAGTATTGTGTGCAGTTTCGGTCTCCTTACCTAAGAGAGGATATACTTGCCATAGAGGGAGTGCAGCGAAGGTTCACTAGACTGATTCCTGGGATGGCAGGACTGTCGTATGAGGAGAGATTGGGTCGACTCAGCCTGTATTCACTAGAGTTTAGCAGAATGGGAGGGGATCTCATTGAAACATAAAATTCTGACAGGGCTAGACAGACTGGATGCAGGGAGGATGTTTCCCCTGGCTTGGGGGTTGTCTAGAACAAGGTCACAGTCTCAGGATACGGAGTAGGACATTTAGGACTGAGATGAGGAGAAATTTCTTCACTCAGAGGGTGGTGAACCTGTGGAATTCTCTACCACAGAAGACTCTGGAGGCCAAGTCACTGAATATATTTAAGAAAGAGCTAGATAGATTTCTAGACACAAGGCATCAAGGGGTATGGGGAGAGAGCGGGAATATGGTATTGATAGAGGATCAGCCATGATCATATTGAACGGCAGAGCAGGCTCAATGGCCGAATGGTCTACTCTTGCTCCTATTTTCTATGTTCTATGTTGCCAAAGCTTAGTTTTTTGAGGATGTAACTAGCAGGGTAGATAAAGGGGAACCAATGGATGTATTATATTTGGATTTTCAAAAGGCCATTTGATAAGGTGCCACAAAAAAGGTGGTTACAAAAGATGAGGGGCTCATGGGGTGGGGGGGGGGGGGGGGCTAATATATTAGTATGATTAGAGGATTGGTTAACAGACAGAAAAGAGAGTAGGAATAAACGGGTCACTTTCAGGTTGACAGGCTGTAACTAGTGGGGTGCTGAGGACCAAGGACCAGTTCTTGGTCCTCAGCTATTTACAATTTATATTAATGACTTAGATGAAGGGGACCAAATGTAATGTATTCAAGTTTGCAGACGATACAAAGCTAGGTGGGAAAGTAAGCCGTGAGGAGAACGCAATGAGTCTGCAAAGGGATATAGACAGGTTAAGTGGGCAAGAAGGTAGCAGATGGAGTATAATGTGGGGGAAATGTGAGGTTAGTCACTTTTTGGTAGGAAGAATAGAAAAACAGAATATTTCTTAAATGATGAGAAACTATTAAATGTTGGTGTTCAGAGGGATTTGGATGTTCTTGTACACCCAACACAAAGTTAACTTGCAGGTACAGCAAGCAATTAGGAAGGCAAATAGTATGTTGGCCTTTTGCAAGGGGATTGGATTACAAGTCTTGCTGCAGTTGTACAGGGCTTTGGTGTGACCACACCTGGAGTACTGTGCACAGTTTTGGTCTCCTTACCTAAAGGATATACTTATCTTAGAGTTGTTGCAACAAAGGATCACTAGATTGATTCCTGTGATGGGAGGAGAGATTGAGTAGAATGGCCCTGTACACTCGAGTTTAGAAGAATGACAGGTGATCTCATTGAAACATATTAGATTCTGAGAGGGCTTGACAGGGTAGATGCAGTGAGACTGTTTCTCCTGGTTGGAGAGTCTAGAACTTGGGGGCATAGTCTCACGAGAGGGGGTCGGTAATTTGGACTGAGATGAGGAGCAATTTCTTCGCTCGGTGGGTTGTGAATCTTTGGAATTCCTTACCCCAGAGGGCTTTGGATGCTCAGTTGTTGAGTGTATTCAAGGCTGAGATCGATAGATTTTTGGACTCTAGGGGAATAAAGGGATATGAGGATTGGGTGGGAAAGTGGAGTTGAGATGGAAGATCAGCCATGATTGGATTGAATGGCGGAGCAGGCTTGAGGGGCCGTATGGACTACACCTCCTATTAAAATCCTGTAACGTCAGATGTTCTGTATCTTAACCTTCGGTCTTCGACTATACACCATGCAAATCAAAGCTTCTGCTTTTAAGTCTTGCAGCAGTATTCCTTTCGATAGGGATGTGTTAAGAATACATTCGAAACTCTAATCAGGGTGGCAGATGTATTACAATGTAGTCAGGGAGTTAAAGGTTTTGTGTAGGAGCTCTTCTAAAGTTGGGCATCCTTAACATACAACAAAAGCAAAATGCTGCAGATTCTTCAAATCTGAAATAAAAATGGAAAATGTTGGAAATGCTTAGTGGTTCAGACAGCATCTGTGTAGAGAGAAACTGAGTTAACATTTCAGGTCAATGATCTTTTGCCTGAACTGGAAGATGTTAAAGATGATCAGCTTTTAAGCAAGTAGAGAGCTAGAGAAAAGGGCAGAGAAACAACAAAAGGGAGAGGTCTATGATCAGATGGCGAGCAGGAGTGATTAAATGACAAAAGTGATGGTGAAAGGAGGTGATAATGAGACAAGTATAGAAACAAAAGATGGATCCCAAGGAGGTGTAAATGGTTACAAGAGAATAGCAGAGGGGGAGGGAAGCATGGAAAAGCTGGTAAACGAAGGCTCCGAGAATGTGGCAAAGATACATGTCACGCCACCAGCCATGCACCAATAGGGGATCTCCACCCCAAGCACCATCTCCACTCCCAGTGGCTGTGGTGCAGCCATCCTCCATTACCAGCACCTGCTGTCTGAGAGAAAATGGGAGCAGTGGTTAATGTCTAAAGTTGTTAAAATTAATGTTAAGGCTGTAAAGAGACTAGTAGAAAGATGAGGTGCTGTCCTTTACATACAGCAGGATTAAGCTGTCAACCGAGCTAATTGCCCTGTACCAGATCCCATTGAGACTCTTTTGATGACTCCTTACTAGCACTGTTGACTCTTCACCTGCATTATATTAAGGTTCATGTTACCAAGCTGACCTTCCACCCCGCTGTCTCTTGGAAATTGATTTCCTCAGTATTTATTGCTGAGTTTTGTAATGCTGAGTCTTTAAACATTATATGAAGATTGCTTAGGTGGCAAACACCCACATCCAATTCTTGCCTGTATTTTGTATTCCACAATCTACTGAGCATTACAGAACAGGAAGTTGCCAGATTTAACCCCTGGCCTGTGATGAGCTAGCTGCCTAGATGATGGGGTACTATAACTGGCAGCATGCCTGGCCAATGATAGGAAAACTCAGTCGGGTTTCTGCTGATGCATAAAGGAAAGTTTGCACCTGTGGTTTTCATGATCAGTCTTGGCAATTAATGTCCTCACGGTTGAACAATCTGTTGAGACTTGCTGCGTTAGTTCACAAATGAAACGTGATTATTGGGATGAGGTACTGGAAGGCTGACTGTCCACAATCCCACAAATATGGTCCTCTGTACCCTGACATGCCCCTTACAATTGCTTCTGACTCATAACTGATGCGGCGACACCATGGGAGGAATCCCAGACCTTGACAGTTCTGTGAAATCTGAAATTTGGCCCACGGTGTGCAGCAAAGTTTGATCCCTGGAGCAGCATCATCTGGTAGAAGCCAAGAGTGGGGGGCGGGTGTAGGCGAGAATAGTACCATTATGAATGGGGAAGTGTGGGGAGTAACAGGCTGGAAGAGTAGCAGTGTACTGGGAAGGAAGGAAAAAAGTGTTTCTGAACTGAGGTGGGAAGTTTATTAAGTAATCAGGTTTAGCAGTAGCATACCATTAAACATCTGCAATAGCTTGTAATTTCTTTGCAAGATATGAGAGAATCCTTGCAACTTTGCCACAGTCTTTTATGTGGCTTTGTTCATATGGTATTTGTGCTAAAAATGCCGTACAAATATTTAGTTTTATACACTGAAAGGCTGAGTGATTTCTCTATCCATATAGCCTGCAGTCATTGTATGAGTAAGCAGTTGTTCTGCACGGGGCCTGTATCTTTCTCATCATGGACTGTTTTCTACTAGATGATGTTGCTAGAATGGAGGCAATTTCCAGAGTACCTTTTCCAATTAGCACCTTTCTTACTTGCAGGATGAGAAGCTAACTGTAACGCAAGAGCTACCAGTGAATGGAAAACAACATATTATCCATTTTCAGTACAAGTTAATAGACTCCAAGGTCTCCAAGTGGGATGCAGTTTTCGCTAATAAGGATCTCTTTGTGGAAATTCCTGATGGTATTTTGGCAGAAGGAAGCAAAGAAGGGTGAGTGGTTTGAAAATTGTTGGCATGTTCTTCCATGCTTTCCATGCCTTTATATGAACCACGTTAAATAAATCTGTTTCTTCTCCAATTTAACTTTCAAAACTATCAAATTTTTCTACTCTGCTTAAATATGTAGTCTGGGAAGAGGAAGTCACATAACTCAAATCAATTATTTTAGCATTGAGATATGATCTGAACTTATAAAAGCAAGGTGCATCTTTTTGGCTGCAGTATGTAAACTGGCTCGCATTGTAGAATGAGCTCTTGAATAAAAGTAGTCTTTTGTGTAGCAGAGCAACTTTGGCAAAGGTGTAGTGTACTTGAGGCTTCTCTTGGTGTTATAAATATTCTAATAGTCACTGAGATGAAAAGTGTAGGCACATCATTTGTGTGGAAGGCCTATATTTAATTTACTATCTGTAGATGAGTGACGTTGATTTTTATATGAACCTCTGGGAGTTTGAGATGGTGCATGTATCCCAATGGAGTCCAAAGTGCTAGTTTAGATTTTGAGCATCTTTGACGCTGGTAATTAAGTAGTGAGTTAGCCCTTGAATTAATTTTCATAGGGGAGTTATCAGTCTTCAGTCTTGTGGCCCTCCTGAAGTAGTTTACAGCTCAAGCAGAACTTTCTCTGACTTTATCATACTGTTTGCACTAAATAACTTGAACTTGGTCACTTGAGGTTTTGCTTCCTCAAGGTTTGTATTGGTGAGGTGGCATCTTTCCTTCTGAATCCCCATTGATTGTTATATACCCGGCTATAATGCAGGTAATCCACGTTTAGTTCTGATTGACTATTATTTTACCTTGTATTGTCCACAGTTGCCTGGACTTTGGTCTGTTTTTGAAAATGAGCACCAAGGTCACCTGTTTCCCATCTAGCAGGACCTCCTCCATGTTCAACTCCTTTTAGAATAACACTTAACAACTCTCACAGTTCCTCTTTATTTGTTACATAATATACTTAACATATTTCTCCTCAGTGTGCGAGAACACTTGGTTTTTATGAGAACTATTTCGATAATTTCCAAAATCTTGTGGCAACATTTAAGGGGAAGGTTCTAAGTTTTGGATGTAGTGAATGTTAAATTCTCATCGTTTCTTCAGTATCCATGTGTAGATGGAGCATTTCTGCTTCATAGTACTTGTGTGGGGAGGAATTAATCCATTGTGACTTGGCTTAATTAAAACTGCAGTACTTCATACACTACCTAAATAAGAGAAATCCTAAAGAAAGTATTTTCAAATATGATCTAGAATGCATTGCCTGAAAGGGTGGTGGAAACAGATTCAGTCATGACTTTCAAAAAGGAATCTGATAAATGCTTGAAGGGAAAAAATTTGCAGGGCTACGGGGGAATGGGGCTATTGCTTGTACAAAGAGATGGCATGGGCCGAATGGCCACCTTCTGTGCTGTAACTTTTGTGATTCAATACAGGACCTGGATTTGGTGATTTATCTTCCTCACCCCCACCCTGGAGAGCTGCCATTTTGGGTTGCTGCTGAAATGGTGCAACCAGAAAGGATTGTTGAACTGCTAGCAGTTAACTCAATACTAGGAAGATCTAGGGCCATGGTGGTGGGGAGGGAGAGCAGGGCAGTGGGGTGAGTTTTTGGATTGCTCTAGCAAAGAGCTGCCAATTTGACTTCCTTCTGTGCTATAAACTTCTGTGGTTCTATGATCTGTTTCCTTGTGTTGATCTTCTAAGCTCTAAGTGTGACTTTTTGCAATGAGAGCAAAAATGGCAAAGGCCAAACCAAATTATTTGCTGTTCCTTTGGACTCACTTTTTTTAATTTGACAGGTTAACTGTGCTGCTAGAATTTGCTGAGGAGAAGATGAAGGTGGAATATGTATTTGTCTGCTTCTACAAAAATAGAGAGGATCGAGGTAAGGGCTTTCTATACTGGATTTGTAATCTTAAACACTAGGATGTGACTGCCAGGAGTTGTGATCACATGCTGGTCCTAGTGACATCCCAAATCCTTTAGCTCTGACAACTGGGAAAACACATGCATGTTCAAACTCTTGTGCCTACCTGCACCATATGTTTTGAGGACCCATAGGCAGACAAGCCTGGATGTAAATCTTGGTTTACTCACTAAGACTTTCTCCCAAAAGTTGGGCAGGGTAATGAGGGCCTTAGGTTGTCAAAGTAGAATTGTTTGATTCAGTTCCACAGGCAACCTTCAGTTAAAAGAGAAGGAAAATCTAGGAAAAATACTCTCCCTTGCCCCTTTTTTAAAATTGAAAATTTACCTTCAGGAGAATCTCCCTTTTTAAAAACATGGATTTTGATTGCATGGAGCTCCTAGAGTCTGGTCTCCCTCTGTGGTAAGCTGCTGCAGTGCCTAACAGAGAGCATCGTGGTAAGCTTCGAAGTGCTGCAGAGCTGCCTGGCACCAGAAACTACACTACAAACTGAATTCTGCGACTCACCCTTCAGTGTAATTTCCCAGCGCCTGTCAGCCCTCAGGCTGGTTTTAAATAGCACTTCCTGCTGTTTGCTGTGGAGCCACTCCAGGGCACACAGTGATACTCCAAGTCATTACAGCAGCCCAGCAGGGAAAATACCTAATTCATCTATTGACTGCTCTTTTTACATCAAATGGGAAAAGTGATGTTCATACACATGACAGCTATTAATCCTCACTACCCACTACAGATTTAAAAATCCAAACAGTTAGTTGACAAATAGAAAACAATGACTGGACCATTTTCTCAGTCACAGAAAAATGACTTATTGGAAGAAATCAGTTTTAATTTTATTTATAGATCAGAATATTTTTAATGTTAAGGGCATCCCTACATGTTGTACTGAAATGTAATGGCCACCAACTGCACCCAACATTCTGTAAGCCGTGTGCAGTAAACTGGGTGTGGGTCTACACTGAACTTGCTGTATATTCTGAGGAAATGGCATTTCCAATTTGAAAACCACTAGATGGGAGGGTAAGTGGTATGCTATAGAGGGTGTGTAGAATCAGAAGTTTTAAATACATAAATAAGTAACATTTTCACACAGTAGTGCCACTGATTGGCTGTCCACTTGGTTAGCTCACTTCATACCAGAACTCTCAAATTGCAGCAAGGAGAATAAACTGAAGCAAGGAGTGAGGGCAAGAGAAGGATGGAGGCAGTAGTGAAGGAGCATGACTGCTGGGGATTGCATAGTTCATACTATTGAGCAACAAAAAGGGGGTCAGTGCACATTTTGAATTTTGCAAAGTGTCTTGACAAATTGATAGCTGTTGCAAGAATTATTATTTGTTAACTATAATGTTGGATTCTTTTTCCCTTATCAGCCTTGCTTTTGAGGACATTCAGCTTCATGGGCTTTGAGATTGTGAGACCAGGCCATCCCTCTGTTCCAGCTCGGCCTGATGTCCTGTTCATGGTGTACGCCATTGATCAGTCGTTATCTGAGGAGGAGTAGACGCATAAAGGAACATTATACTGTGTTTTTCCTTTCCCTCTTTTTATTGTAGCTCTATTGGGAGAGGGTAGTCCTTAGTATAAATGCTGTGTAATACCCATAGCTATGGCCTGTAAAAGGTGCAGATTTTCGTTGTCTTTTGCGTAAGCAAAATTTGATCATCTTGCCTAGATGTTCTTTAGGCAGTCTGGGCTGAATTCAGCTTCGTGGATTGATACTGAGCAGTAATAGTTTGTCTCGAATTACAAATTTGTCAAGATTTTTTGTCATTTGTTTCTTGAACTGTGTGACTATTTGTCATTGCTGTTTACAGAAAATGTTGAAAGCCTGTGCATTCCTTTCACATACTGTGTTTTTATGTACCTTCTAGAAAGCTGTTTAAAAAAAATAAAATATTTCAAATTTACCTTTGCTTATTGAATTGTTTTTCTGAGGATTATAACTCCTTCCCCCCCCCCCCCCCCCCCCCCCCCCAACCAGTGAGTTGGTCTGTATGCAAGATACACCACCCAGGGTCAAATGGGCAGATCTACTCCCAAATTTCCATCCAGGAATATATTGAAACCAACTACTCGGAGGTGACTGGCCCTCTGGATGGTCACAGCATGATGTTATAGAATTTTACAGCGCAGAAGATGGCCATTAGGTCTGTGCTGGTTCTCCGAAAATGCTGTCTACTTAGTCCCTTTCCCCATACCCTTTTAAATTTTTCTTTTTCAAATATTTATCCATTTATTTTTTAAAAAGCTAGTCTGGATTCCACTTGCAGCAATGTTTTTGGTCAGACATTCTATGTCCCAAGAGCCCTCTGCATTTTAAGAAATAAGCCAGTCTTTGCTCTAGTGGTGATCTTAAATTTGTTCTGTGGCAACTGCTGAGAATTATAGAATGATACAGAAGGAGGAGGCCATTTGGTCCATCGAGCCTGTGCCAGGTTAATTGATACCATCATTAATCTAGGTTGCTTCAGTTTTAGCTTGATGTCAATTCAGTTCTTTTGCAATGCTGGACTCAGTAACTCATCCAAGTCATTCTTTGATGTCAATATTCAGTGTTTAAAGGGGGTAAAAAAACTGGAAAAAATGAAACGGATGAAGTTGATCCCATTTTTTTAAAACTTACTAAAAAAAACAGGCCCCGATGAAGTTCCTGAAATACAGTGGACATGTTTCTATAAACAATGAAATATTAACTTTATGTAATTTTGAATCAATTGCTGTTTAGTAACAGGAACTGCAGATTTAGGACTATAAAATCAAGTGTCTCATTAGAATTTTTGCTACATATTTACTTGGGGTCTTCATCTATTCCAATTACACACCAAGCTGCACCTTCTCCGTGGTTTACTGATTCAGGATTCTCCTCATTACCTTTTGCCCGGGTCATCATCCTTCTCATGAACCACCATACTACGTCCAAGAATTGAATGCTTTCCTGACCGATAGGATTACTACATTGGAGTGATTTGTTTAACAATACAGTATGCTACATGCATGACACATACATTTTGAAATCTGGTATTTGCAACCTTTATTCCAAATAGTTACAACGGCTGTATTTTGCATTTGTTTAACTCTCAACTTGAACAACCAGCCCAAAGACCATGGAAATAAATCCATGAGAGATTCTGAATAAAAGACCTGAATTTAAATGATTTCTTAAGCAAAATATTTTTAGTAACAAAGTTCTGTTGCAGAAATATTTGATGAAGAAATATTACAATTTTTTTAACATATATTTCTTGGCCCCTGTTGTAAAGACCATTTCTTTGAAGAGATGGAAAGTAAAAAGTCTGTCTTAAGAGTTTGCTCCTGGTGTGGAGTCTTGAACATAAGAACAGGAGTAGGCCATTCAGCCCCTCAAGCCTGTTCTGCCATTCAATGAGGTCATGGCTGATCTGTACCCTAACTCTGTTTACCCACCTTGGCTCCATAATCCCTTAATACCCTTGGCTAGCAAAAATCTAATGCAGTCCAATTTAAAATGAATTGAACTAGCATCTACTGCTTTTTGTGGGAGCGGGTTCCACACTTCTACCATCCTTTGCGTGAAGAAGTGTTTCCTAACCTCTCCTGAATGGCCTGGTTCTCATTTTAAGGTTATGTCCCCTTGTCCTAGACTCTCCCACCAGCTGAAAAAGTTTTGGTGTATCATATTGAATATGATTGAAAGCTATCAATTCCTTTCAAAATGATAAAGACCTTAATCACCCCTTAACCTTCTACATTCCACTGAATACAAGCTAGCTTATGTAATCTCTCCTCATAACATAACCCTTGGAGCCCTGGTAACATTCGGGAGTTCTGCTATGGGCAAGAAGCAGTCAAAAATTGGACTGTCAGGTTCATGGGCCCAAGTTGCAGGATGCTGTATTTTCCTTGGATGTTCGGCAAGATTGCGTTGACATCAACTGTGAGCTTTGCTAAAGGCTTAAATTATGCAAATAGATCACTCTGGATTTCATGTGTTCTGGTGCTGTACTAGACCACATGCAATAGGTGCATGACTCGTCGTTCTGCCCTGTTGAATTGGATTCATTAAGGTAGATAACTAGGTAAACATTGGAAGCTTCTCATTTTAATATTGTGGCGTGTGCAGCTTCAGCATTCATCCTCCCCCTCTCTTCACAGCCCCCCGCCCCCCCCCCCCCCCCCCATGTATTCCTATTGTATTGTTGCTTTTGCAATTCAGCTGGTTATGGTTGATCGGGAAATTCGATTTAAAAGGTATGACAGTAGATAGCAATGGTGAACATTTAAAGAAATATTTCATAATTCTCAACGAATATACATTCCATTGAGGAATAAAAACTCCAGGGGAAAAGCGATCCATCCGTGGCTAACTAAAGAAGTTAAGGTTAGTATTAGATTAAAAAGAAGAGGCTTATGTTGCCAAGACAACTAGTAAGCCTGAGGATTGGGAGAGTTTTAAAACTTGCAAAGGATGACCAAAAAATTAAGAGGGAAAAAATGGAATGAGATTAAACTAGCAAGAAATATAAAAACAGATTGTAAGGGTTTGAAGTATGTAAAAAGGAAGAGAGCAGTGAAAGTAAATGTGGGTCCCTTAGAGGCTGAGACAGCAGAAATTATAATTGGGAATAAGGAAATGGCAGAGACATTAAACAAATATTTTGTATCTGTCTTCACAGTAGAAGACACAAAAAACACACTGGAAATAGTGGGGAACCAAGGGTCTAACAAGAGTGAGGAACTTAAAGTAATTAATACTGGTAAAGAAAAAGTACTGGAGAAATTAATGACTAAAAGCTGACCAATCCCCTGGACCTGATGGCCTACATCCTAGGGCTCTAGAAGAGGTGGCTGCAGAGACAGTGGATGCATTGGTTGTGATCTTCCAAAATTCCCTAGATTCTAGAAAGGTCCCAGTGGATTGGAAGGTAGCAAATGTAACCTGCTATTCAAGAAAGGAGGGAGAGAGAAAACAGGGAACTACAGGCCAGTTAGCCTGACATCAGTAGTCAGGAAAATGCTGGAATCTATTATTAAGGACGTGGTAACGGAGCACTTGGAAAATCATATTCTGATTAGGCAGAGTCACCATGGTTTTATGAAAAGGAAATCATGTTTGACAAATCTACTGGAGTTTTTTGACTATATAACTGGCAGGGTAAATAAATGGGAACCAGTGGTTCTAAATTTGGATTTTCAAAAGGCATTCGATAAGGTGCCACGCAAAAGGTTGTTACACAAGATAAGGGATCATGGGGTTGGAGGTAATATGTTAGCATAGATAGAGGATTGGTTAACGGACAGAAATCAGTAGGAATAAACGGGTCATTTTCAGGTTGGCAAACTGTAACTAGTGGAGTGCTGCAGGGATCGGTGCTTGGGCCTCAGCTATTTACAAGCTATTTTAATGACTTAGATGAAGGGACCGAGTGTAATGTATGCTAGTTTGCTGACGATGCAAAGCTAGGTGGTTAGAAAATCATATGTTTAGGCCAACTTATACCACGGGGTCAGTTCTTCCCATGGACATGCAAGGATAGATTTTAAAATGGGAGAAGGATCTTACTAATTTTCCCCCGGAATTCAAGAGCATAAGAAAGACATAGTGAACAAGAGAAGGCCATTCAACCTTCCACTCGTTTCTGCAGTATTTCAACTCTCTCCTCTCACCATCTCGCTTAATATCTTTTCCTCTCGTACCTTACCTGGATCATTCCAAATGTTTGTCATCCTTTTGAGTAAAAAAAAAATTCTTACTGATTCTAAATTTACTTTTCACTGATGTAAATTTACACCGTCTTACTCAGCTGACCTGGGTTCAGCTTATCTATCTAATGCTGAATTAAAGGTAAAGCTTGTAAAATCCTGCACTAAAAATGTTAATACTTTGCCAGACATCTGTTCTTGAGATGTGGGCAAGGCTGCATTTATTGCCCATTTCTAGTTGCTGAGAGAAGGTGGTGCTGGGCCGCCTTGAACTGCTGGAGTCCATGTGGTGATGCTGCTCCCAAAATGATGCTCGGTAGGGAGTCCTAAGATTCTAATGCGGTGACGATGAAGCACGATATACGTCCAAATCAGGATAGTGTGCGACTTGGAGGAGATGGTGTACCCACAACATTGCTGCTCCTGTTCTTTGTGGTGAAAATCGCAGGGGAGGGAGTTGCTGCAGTGTATTATGTAGGTGGTACGTACTACAGCCACAGTGTGCCAGTGGTCGAAGGGGTGGATTTTGAGTATAATGGCAAGACCACCCTTCAACAGCTGGCTGGACTTTCTGCTCTTTGAGCTGGTCATTATGTGGCATAAATGTTACCTTCTCCTTATCAGCCCAAGTCTGAATATTATGCAGCGCCTGTTGTAGGCTGGCACAGGCTGCTTCATTATAAGAGGAGTTGTGCATGGACCTGAACACTAGAATTGTCAACGAACACCTCCGCTTGTGACCTTGGGCTGCAAAATTGCACTGCTATTTTACTGGAGACATTAGCCTATTTTAAATGAGCAGTGGAGAGAGAAATTTTGGCTGAATTTGTTAAATCTTCAATCCCCCTGTTAAATTTCATTTTATATTGAGGAACCAAGGTAAAAGGCCCGTAATCTTTAAATTTTAAATCCCTCAAACGGGAGTCGAATTGATGCATTTCCTTGCCCTGCCATTTCTCAAAATCGTCTCCCCTCTGACTGCTCCAGAGACTGCCAGTCTCCGAGGCCCAACACAGCTCCAGCAAATCAGAAAATTGACTAGTGTCTGGGAACTCCTGTGATGCCACACTTCCACCAGTGTAACAGGCAAGGTGAAAATCTAGACCTGTGTGCATTGATGTAAGCCGATCAAATTGTGAATATAATGATTAAACTGGAGTGAATAAACTGCTCCATTTTCAGAAGCTGTAACTATGGAAACACAATAGTAATTAGTATTCAGCTACTTATGTTTGTTGGTCACCTACTTAATCAGGCCTCATTTTGACCTCCACAGTTAAGGCACTGATGCTTCTAAATAGGCCTCTCCCTTTTGGGTTTTGCTTTACAGTTTTCTTTTTCTGCTCCAAGCTGCGGCCTGCAAGCTAACCTATTATAGTCCATGGATTAAGTAAGAATAATGGATAGCCTGTTTGTAACTTTGTTAATAAGGGAGAGGCCTGCAGACCTCCCACTCAGAAGTAGAGGTCAGTGTCTCATTACAGTCTGGAGTTGGATGGTGTGAAACATGGGATAAAATGTAATGAAATTGGATTTGATCCAGAGGCATGTTGCTGTCTGCAGTTTATTCGAAATAAACCAAATCTCACAGGATAAAGCTTTGCTTCGCTGGCATCAGCCGTGAGTACTTTGCAAAAAATAAATCAACTCTACAGAATTTAAGATACATATTTTTATTAATTTCTCATAGCACTTTCACATTTTATGAAGCTATTTTAAAATATCTGTAGGTGTCAGCTGTGGCTCAGTTGGTAGCACTCTTGCTCTTGAGTGAGAAGGTTGTGGGTTCCCATCCCACTCCAGGGAGTTGAGCACAACATCCAGGCTGACACCCGAGTACTGAGGGAATGCTGCACTGTTGGAGGTGCTTTCGGGTGAGACATTAAGCCTCTCAGTTGGACGTAGAAGATCCCATGGCACTATTTGAAGAGGAGCTGGGGAATTCTTCCCCTGGTGTCCAGGCCAACATTTATTCCTCAACTAACACAGATTGTCTGGCCAGTTATCTCATTGCTGTTTGTGGGAGCTTGCTGTGCGCAAATTGGCTGCTACATTTCCAACATTAATTATAACAGCGACTACACTTCAAAGTACATAATTGGCTGTAACGTGCTTTGGGATGTCCTGAAGATGTGAAAGGGGCTATATAAATGCAATTTCTTTCTTTACGTTCACACGAGGTAAAATTTCTAAGTTAAAACAAAAGTGTTTAAAGTTCTTTGTTTTGGTGGGGTACTGGGAGCAGAGATGGTAAACATATTTATCAATCTTATTAAAATTCTTATGTCTGCGTGGGATGGTTCCATAATCCCCTGTTCTGTAACCCTGCTTCACCCAGACTACACCTAGTCTGGACTTCCACAGTGTGATGCCACAGGAGATTGACTTGTTTTTAAAACTAGCCATTCTTTTTAAATAATGGTATTTTTGCAATAATAGGGTTTTAACCTGGAGAATTCCTTTAAAAATAAACAGATGCATAATCCATTCTCTAATTGTGTTTTGCATAGTTTTCTGTTTGATTTGCCGATATTAATGAGGTGTTACTAAGTAAGGGTCTGAAGAGCATTTGGACGCCGGCTTCAAAATGAGAACGAGCTGGGATGTCTGAGCTATTTGCTGACGCATTAAATAATTTTCCACTGGAAGATAAAGCATTAGCTTAATCTCCGCAGTCTCTAGTGATCCTGAACAATCTGTAATTCTCTGATCCAGTGAAATGTTCCTAGGCAGTTGGCATACATCCCCGCATTTGTTCAGTTCATTAGCAAGACGACCGCTGTTCCAGAAGCCAGCATTATGGTAGGCTTGGTATTGGAGTTCAAAAATAATGGCAAGCTTGGTTAAGTGATACAGTGTCTATTAGATTCATCCGTTGAACTGTCCAGCTCTGTCTCTTTGGAAAAAATATTACACCATCTGACCTTTACAAAACATTTCTTTTTCTGTCACGGAACAACACGGCGAATTCCATTTAAGAATGAATGAAATAGGATCAAGTTCTGTATAATGTTTGAGCCCATGTGCAAAATAATTTCTGTTCCTTATGTGAGTAATGATTAAGAACCCTGTGGTGACAATAGAATCTGATGCCCACCTTCTGTTGGCTGTATCTGCTATCACCCAACAACTTGCATTTAATGTAAAGAAACATCCTAAGGCATTTCACAAATAGGCATGAGGAAATAGACAGCAAAACTGGAAAGGGGGGGGTGGATGAGAAGGGATGACTGAAAATTTGGTGGGTTTTGATTTGGTATTTGAAGATGGAGAGAGAGGTGTTCGAAAGAGTATGATGGAGGATTTCCAAGTAATAGTGGAACAAAGGAAAGGGGGAGAGATGCACAGAACAGGGTGAATCATTAAAGTCGTCTAAAGTCCACATAAATGTTATTACTTGTTCTAACATGCCTGGGCATTACAAAGGAAAAGGCTGCAGGAATCTTCAAACCCCACATTATTCTCAAAGTTGCATCGTTATACTGATTCTCTCAATACCAGCTCCAGACAGTAACAATTTTGTGGATCGGGAGGTGATTAAAACTTTGAATTTAGAGCCAACCTTGCAACATCCCAGCAACCAGTGGTAACCAATTCAGCTCATTCGGAGGCTACCAAGACTCCTGTGGGTGAAAATGTGGACGTGATAATGATACAGGGAAAAACTGACATTGGGAGGGAATCATTTCTGAGAAACCTGGGCAATTCCTTCCATTGAAATGATGTGAGGAGTTTTCGTGCCCTAGAGAACTGGGATTTAAGGAAGAAATTCTCTTTTAATGGACATGTTTGGCAGCACAGATCCAGCTCCCACCTGACCTCTCAGGTGGACATAAAAGAACCCACAGCACTATCTCGAAGAAGAGCAGGGGAGTTCTCCCCGGTGTCCTGGCCAATATTTATCCCTCAACCAACATCACTAAAACAGATTATCTGGTCATTATCACATTGCTGTTTGTGGGAGCTTGCTGTGCATAAATTTGCTGCTGCATTTCCTACATTATACAGTTACACTTCAAAAAGTACTTAATCGTCTGTAAAGTGCTTTGGGATATCCTGAGGTTGTGAAAGGCGCTATATAAATGGAAGTTCTTTCTTTCACTTTGAAGATTCCTTTTGTAGAAAAGAGGTTATCCTTGACTAGCTAGGAGACCCAAGAAAAAAAATAAGACATGATATTTTAGCTTGACTTTCAATCTGAGTCCATTTTATGCCGTTTGGTAAATGGCGGAGGTGGGTGGGTAGTGATCGTTCTCATGGCAGTGCTTATTTTCTCCCCTTCAGGGATAGTGGGGTTCACACGCATGGTGTCGTTTATTAATAATCTTGACATTACATTATACACATGGTTATGTAACACTTATCAGTTACTGCAGGGACTTCACATTATTGGAGGAGAGAGAGGCGGAAAGGTTTAGGGAGGGAATTCCAGAGCTGAAGGCACGGCCGCCAACGGTGGAGCGATTAAAATTGGGGATGCGAAAGAGGTCAGAATTGGAGGAGCGCAGAGATCTCAGAGGCTTGTAGGGCTGGAGGAGGATACAGAGATAGGGAGGGGCGAGGTCATGGGAGGATTTTAAAATCCCCATTTTAAAATCGAGGCGTTGCCAGACCTGGAGCCAATTTAGGCCAGCGAACACAGGGGTGGGTGAACGGGTGAACTGCCATTACATTAATGGCCAAGACCACGACAGCTCACAGTTCTGATCTTTACTTCATGGATGTTCGGAGCAAACGTTAACTGATACCCTTAGATATCACATTTTTACTTGCATCTCCATTGGACTGAACCGACAGATCAGATGAAACTTCTTTGTAAATATTGAGTTGGACCTCTTGTCTGCTCAGACATTGCTAAGTCAGTCATGCAATCCAAACCTTGGAAGCCAATTATGTTTGTCCAGCTTGATCTTTCATTTCCTTCATATCTCATGAGGCTTTTGAAGGAGAATTTACTAAAGAATCAATAACTGGATAATATTTTATTCACCTGTGGAAAGAAAGCAAAGGTTTTTGATTTTGAGAAAAAGTCAAGAAGTTTGAATCAAGGCTATGAGCACAATGTAGGCCAAGCCCTGACACTGGGTTAGAAATACCGAGCAATTTGGTTTACAGATTCAAGATATTTCAAGTACAGGGATAAACAAAGACATAAAACATGAAAAGAAAGCAGATAGAAATAATGACTGATGTTCAAAAGTAATCCATTGGCTGAAAAGTGTTTTGAGACATCCTAAGGATGTGATAAGGCGCTTCATAAATGCAAATTCTTCCTTTCTTCTTATCTACTGAAATATACATTGCCTTTCAGATGGACCATTGTTGGTTTTAAATCTCTTAAGTCACTTGTGTTTATATAGCACCTTTCATATCCCCAGGACGTCACAGTCAATTAATTACTTTTGAGGTGTAGTCACTGTTATTTTGTAGGCAAATGTAAGGAATCTTACAACACCAAGTTATAGTCAACAGTTTTATTTGAAAATCACAAGCTTTCGGAGGCTTTCTCCTTCGTCAGGTGAGTGTCGAGATTCATTGAAAATTACCGCATATATAGTCATAGAACAATGCCTGGTGATTACAGATAATCTTTCCAACTGCCCGTTATCAAGGCCATCATCGTTCGCAGCAAATTACCCAGCTTTCAGGAGAACAGCGTCCACGACACCACACAACCCTGCCACGGCAACCTCTGCAAGACATGCCAGATCATCAACACAGATACCACCATCACACGAGAGGACACCACCCACCAGGTGCATGGTTCATACTCCTGTGACTCGGCCAACGTTGTCTACCTCATACATTGCAGGAAAGGACGCCCCGGAGCATGGTACATTGGCGAGACCATGCAGACACTGCGACAACGGATGAACGGACACCGCGCAACAATCGCCAGACAGGAGGGTTCCCTCCCAGTCGGGGAACACTTTAGCAGTCAAGGACATTCAGCCACCGATCTTCGGTTAAGCGTTCTCCAAGGCGGCCTTCGAGACACACGACAACGCAAAATCGTCGAGCAGAAATTGATAGCCAAGTTCCGCACCCATGAGGACAGCCTCAACCGGGATCTTGGGTTCATGTCGCGCTACACGTAACCCCACCAGCGAAAAAAAGTTATCTGTTTTTAACACAACGGGTCATTCTCTGTCTTTCTCTTCCTTTCGGATGTTTCTCTCCCGCTCTGCCTTTGGTTCTGGCCGTTTGTATATTCAGTTGTCTAATATCTAAGGTTTCTCTGTCTGAACACTATTCAATTCATTTGATGGCCTTGATAACGGGCAGTTGGAAAGATTATCTGTAATCACCAGGCATTGTTCTATGACTATATATGCGGTAATTTTCAATGAATCTTGACACTCACCTGAGGAAGGAGAAAGCCTCCGAAAGCTTGTGATTTTCAAATAAAACTGTTGGACTATAACCTGGTGTTGTAAGATTCCTTACATTTGTCAACCCCAGTCCATCACCGGCATCTCCACATTTTGTAGGCAAGCATGGCAGCCAATTTGTGCATGACAATATTAATCTGTTTTTGGTGTTGTTGATTGACGGGTAAATGTTGGCCAGGACACCTCCATTCCCGTTTCATATTTCAGAAGATGATCATTTCTCAGACAAGAAGGTCCGCAGATTGCATGCTCCTTAACAAGACAGGGATCTTTCATTTGCACATTCCTTTAGTCATTCTTTCATTAGTAATCAGAGTTCATCATCTCTGAAAAGGAATGGGAGAAAGCAAGAAAGACTTGCATTTCTATAGTGCCTTTCACCACCCCAGGACATCATGTGGGGGTTTACAGCCAATGAAGTACAGTCACTTGTAGGAAACCCAACAGCCAATTTGCGCACAGCAAGATCCCATAAACAGTAATGAGATAAATTATCAGATCATCTGTTTTAGTGATATTGGTTGGGGGATAAATATTGGCCAGGACACCACCCCTGCTCTTCTTCAACTAATGCCATGAAATCTTTTACTTCCACCAGATAGGGCCTCAGTTTAACGTCTCATCCGCAAGACAGCACCTTCCAACAGTGCAGCACTCCCTCAGTACTGCACTGAAGTGTCAGCCAGGATTGCATGTTGAAGACCCAGGAGTGGGACTTGAACCCACAACCTTCTGACTGAAAGGCAAGCATGCTACCCACTGAGTCAAGGCTGACACGATTGGGAGGCTGTTCGCTCTGCACCATATCAGGTTGCTATAAGTAATCAGCTGACGAAGCACAATCTCAGAGCCTACAGGGGCAGCTCTGCCTTGGAAATCGGGGCTGTAGTTATAACCTTCACTGTGAGGCCAGTGCAGCGTAAGTCACTTCTTTAACCTGAATATAGAACAATTACATGTTTATTTTACTTCATCGCACAACATAATTTGGAAGTCAAAAGACACCCTACAGTTACACAGACACACCCATCGTCACAGGATCTTGTGCTGAGGAATTTGTAAATAAAAACCTTCTTTATCCTCTTCATGACGTGTAACCTTTGCGCAAAGGTCTCGGGCGTCGGTCAGCAGCAGGTTTGGGAAGATTAACTGGTTGTTCAGATTATCTAGATTTACACAGCTCATCACAGGCCACCAGAAATGACAACTTGCCATAACATTCAGCGCTGGATGGCTGGACCTGGGTTGACTGCACATTACAATAGATTCTGGATACAATGGACTAGTTAACATGAAGGGCAAAGATACAGGAGTATGTTAAACACTAGCTGTGTTTCTCACTGTCGCAATGATGTCTCCCCAGTCAGGGGACTTGTATCTAATGCCTCTAAGCTGTTACTTGCACCTTCCTGTGCGGTGTAATGTCTGCGGTTTCTCAGGGTAGCACTCTCGCCTCTGAGTTAGAAGGTTGTGGGTATCAAGACCCACTCCAGAGACTTGAGCACAAAATAGATTGACGCTCCAGTGCAATACTGAGGGAGTGCTGCAGTGTTGGAGGTGTCTCCCATATAAGATGTTAAACTGAGACCCTATGGGCAGTAGAGGGACCATTTAAAGTTTGAATGGTGCAAAAGTCAATGCATTCACTTGCAGACTGATCAATTCCACTATTGCACTCACTTTTTAAGGAAAAATTTTGGATCTCATTTGCTGCCACAGTGGCTGATGGTCACACCACGCTGTGACAGACCTACAAAACCTGCCACACTGATCCTCTCCGCTCTCTCCAGGCAGCCTCTGTGCTGGAGTTTGAGCAACCCAGCATAATTATGCTAAAGACGCGGAGGCTGGAAGATCAGCCAGGGTCGGGGGCGCAGCTTTGCGACAGGCAAAGGTCTCACCGCATCAAGAGCACACCCCAACTCTGCAAAGGCCCTCCAAGACCGTGATGTTAAATAAAGGGCAGGTAGATAAGGTGGTTAGAAAGGCACACAGGATACTTTCCTTTATTAGCCGAGGCATAGAATATAAGAGCAGAGAGGTTATGCTAGAATTGTATAAAACACTGGTTAGGCTACAGCTTGAGTACTGCGTACAGTTCTGGTCACCACATTACAGGAAGGATGTGATTGTACTAGAGAGGGTACAGAGGAGATTTGCCAGGGCTGGAGAACTTTAGCTATGAGAAAAGATTGGATAGGCTGGGGTTGTTTTCTTTGGAACAAAGGCAGCTGAGGGGAGATTTAATTGAAGTATATAAAATTATGACAGGACTAGATAGAGTGGATAGAGAGGACTTACTTCCCTTAGCAGAGAGGTCAGTGACCAGGGGGCATAGATTTAAAGTAATTGGTGGAAGGATTAGAGGGGAGCTGAGGAGAAATTTTTTCACCCAGAGGGTGGTGGGGGTCTGGAACTCACTGCCTGAAAGGGTGGCAGAGGCAGAAACCCTCAACTCATTTAAAAAGTACCTGGATGTGCACCTGAAGGGCCGTGACCTACAGGGCTACGGACCAAGTGCTGGAAAGTGGGATTAAGCTGGATAGCTCTCTTTTGGCCGGCACGGACATGATGGGCCGAATGGCCTCGTTTTGCGCCGTAACTTTCTATGATTCTACGACTCAGTGACTCTTTGCGTTGACTTACTGACTGAAGTTCACTGCCACTGCAGTCGGACCTCTCTGGAACTTCAATCCTGATGCTGCTGGACCCACTAGTTGAAACTGAAGCCAATATTGTATCCCAACTACAGCCCCTGTTGAGATCAACTAACTTAGCAGAGGCTGACGATCAGCCTGGGACCTTCTGATCTTTATGGCTGATCACCACACCGGGCAGTAGATTTACCACAAAGAATTTGGGAAGCATGAAAAAGGGTTTGAAAACCCTTTTTATTTTAATATTAGTTTTTGGACAGGGAGAAGAGTGTTCTGCATCATGTCCAATAGAACTGACTTAAAATCTGACTGTACGTGATGCTTTTATTATTATTTTAACAAAGTGTTAGCCCATTGAAATTAAAATGTTAACATCACGCAGAACAGTTTGTTCTTGGGAAATGGTAATCTAGCAAGGCGATATATATTGCTCATCCCTAATTACTCTGAGGGCATTAAGAGTCAACCACACAGTGTTGGATTGGGGTCACAATGGTAGGGACCAGTTGGGTTTTTATAACAACCCCAGCAGCTTCCATGCTCATTTTCCTGGTGTGATCCCACAAATTACCAGGTTTGTTACGGTGGGCATTTGAACTGCTGACTATCTGGGCTAACTTAACCCACTACCATAACCATTGAGCTGCTGTATCTTATTTCAACCTCCCCATGACGACATTCACAAGCGCTGCAATGCCCCATTTCAATGCAGGTTGCACCATCTCGTAAAAGTAACACTGAGGGAGTGCTGCACTGTCGGAAGTGCCGTCTTTCAGATAAGATGGTAAACCGAGGCCCCCTCTACCAGCTCAGGTAGACGTACGTGGCAACATTCCTCCCTCAACCAACACCACCATGTGAACAGGCCACTCATTCAT